>NC_066620.1:171095961-171399187 GCF_025201925.1 Gopherus flavomarginatus | reverse complement strand
AGGCCAAAATGGGGAAAGGGTGGAGCTGGCTGAGTAGAGGGGAGAATACACTTTTAAGGGGAGGTATGCCAGACATATTCTTGCTGGATACTTGAACACTCATCTTGCATGATGCAAAATGTCTCCTGATTCTTGCACTGGTTGGGTACTTCTGTCCCAGCCTTACAATCTTGTGGCTAAATGTCCAGTCAATCCAATGTTTGTCTTTATTACAGTTTCTAACTGAATTAGCAATTTCTATGCCTAAAAGTTATGTTACTGTGTTAAAGTGAAAGCAATCAGCTTAGTTTGTATATGTTTTCAGCTTGAAAAATACAGTGTAATATTTTATGTGACTGGCTCTGGTTTCACTTTGATATTGTGGCACCTCTTGACATCATCTCTGATACAGTCTCCCATGTTTCCTGTCATGTTCTTCTGTATGCTATCTGGTCTACAGTAGCTGAGGTGGGAATGTCAAGATAATGTAAATAAAAATCAACCACCAAAAGACTGAGTTCAGTATGGAAACAGTTGAAATTTGGATTAAACAAATTTTAGGATGGGATTTTTTTTCTGATCATCAGTTCATGGGCAGCTAAGACATCAGATATGGTTGTCTGACAATAAAACTTAATTGTCCATAACTCTTTTGTTTGACAATATTTAATGTTAGTGTAATGTTACACTGCTGTGACTATCTGAAGGCATTTCTCTGGATTCTGCTTGTACTGTTTTTGACTATTTTTATTCCAGCACTTCTTATTCTTGGTCTCTCTGGGTTTTAGTGCCTAGAACTCACTTCATAGAATATCAGAGTTGGAAGGGACCTCAGGAAGACATCTAGTCCAACCCTGTGCTCAAAGCAGGACCAATCCCCAACTAAATAATCCCAGCCAGGGCTTTGTCAAGCCTGACCTTAAAAATGTCTAAGGAAGGAGATTCCACCACCTCCTTAGGTAACCCATTCCAGTGCTTCACCACCCTCCTAGTGAAAAAGTTTTTCCTAATATCCAACCTAAATCTCCCCACTGCAACTTGAGACCATTACTCCGTGTTCTGTCATCTGCCACCACTGAGAACAGTCTAGATCCATCCTCTTTAGAACCTCCTTTCAAGTAGTTGAAAGCAGCTATCAAATCCCCCCCCCCCCATATTCTTCTCTTCTGCAGACTAAATAGTCAGTTCCCTCATCCTCTCCTCATAATCACGTGCTCCAGCCCCCTAATCATTTTTGTTGCCCTCTGCTGGACTCTTTCCCATTTTTCCACAACCTTCTTGTAGTGTGGGGCCCAAAACTGGACACAGTACTCCAGATGAGGCCTCACCAATGCTGAATAGAGGGCAATGATGAAAGCTCTCTATCTACTGGCAATGCTCCTACTTATACAGCCTCCAATGCCGTTAGCCTTCTTGGCAACAAGGACACACTGACTCACATCCAGCTTCTCGTCCACTGTAACCCCTACGTCTTTGTCTCCATCTTGTGGAGGGCCTCAGTTGTGTATAGCTTAATGTGAACAGTACTCACATTAACAGTAATGTACTCTGAAATTGGGCAGTCTGCTGGTTAAGAGTTGTTTAAATAGTGTGCATGGACACTTGTTATGAATTTGATGCCATTTAAATTACTTGAGACAAACATTTACTTAGGGATTTTCTCCTGACTCAACAGTTTGTCAGTTGGCCTAATGGGCCAACTTTTCACTACTAGGTCAATGTATGATTTCAGAACAATGAAATCATGTGAGTTGTGGCTACAGAAGCTTCATGGCTGTGACATCAATATTGTTCAATGGCCACTTCAAGTAGCTTTCCTATATAAAAGGAAATGTGTTTTTTATAAATGCCTACCTTTACTTAAAAATATATGCTTTATATTAAAACTGTTCTTGCATAAATGTTGTGGTTCTCAGATTCAGTTTTAATCTTGTACCTACCCCCTTCCACGTTCACTGGCCCAATATGAGGTTGTTCAAGATTGGGGGAAGCCTCCCTTGCAACTTTTACACAACTTTGGGAAATTGGACCTGAGGCTCCTTTGTGTGCTCTGTGTTGTGTATCAGTATGTGTTCACTTCAGATGAGACCCACTCAGACAAACCACCAGGAACAAGGCTTTATTCTGTAAAGAACATAGAGCAGGATTACAGTCCAGCAGCCTCCTCTCTGCTTGCCTGCTACATGCTCCCAGCTCAGTAGGTTCTGAGACCTCCTGTTGGGGGTAGGGAGCAGAGGGTACATCCTGGCAGGAACCAGGAAATTCTCCCAACATGTCACAGTTTGTAGTCCACAACTTGTAGCTCCCAGGGCTTCTGTTGAAGCATTCTAGACCTTGGGCTATACCCTACCACCACTTATTGCAAGGGCAACCTCTTCCCTTTCCTTAGTCAGAAACCTCTCAGGTGGAATATCTCATGCCGCCCCTGTTTCCAAGAGCTTCCTGCTGCAAGTTGCCCCACAGCAGCACTGGCCAAACTCTTGGTCACTCCTCCCCTTTCATCAGGCAGCCCACTGTTCCAAATTGAACCAGACAGGCATAGGTGCCGACTTTCTCTCTACCCAGGGTTCTCGACCCCACTGTACATCAGGCCCTGCCCCTACTCCCAAAGCCCCACTCCTGCCACTTCTTTCCAACCTCCTCCAAGCATGACCCATCCAAGACCCATCCAAGAGCCTCCTGCATGCCATGGAACTGCTGATCCTGGCAGGCAGGAGATGCTGGGAGGGAAGGGGAGGAGTTGATCAGCAGGGTTGCCAGTGGGTGAGAGGTTCTGAGGGGGGGAGGAGGGAGCTTGGCTGCCAGTGGGTGCTAAGCACCCACTTTTTTCCCCTGGGTGCGCCGGTTGGCACCCATGTAGACAGGTGCTCTGGACATCTCTCCAATCTGGACCCACTCTGGCTGCCCTTCTCCAATCCAACTAGGTTCTGTGATGGGGTGGGACTCACCCGTGCAGCACATCCTGCTGGTCGCTTCAGGAATTAGCTCTGTCCATGGGCCGCACCCTCTCCTGGTGGTGTCCCATCCGTCTCTTGCCCTCCGTTGGAGCCTGGACCACATTGCTCCCTTCTGTTCACAGTGTCCCCTTCCAAGATGGCCACTTCCCACAGTCAGTTGCAATATAAGGAGGAGGAGGGGGACCCAGGCCTGCCTGCTACTCTGGGTCCCGACCCAGGGACCATTTAGTGGCAGCCTCCCTTCCCTCCTTCTCTCCCCTCACTTGCTGTCCACTCTCCCTGAGTCACTTCCCCTCTGACCCTTTGCACCCTTTCGACCCTTTCGTCAGGGCCTGCAGCCTGGCAGGTAGTGGGCTGGAGTTCCCTTCAGCTCCCCCGAATCTACCCAGCACTGCGCTGTCCCAGGTGTTGGTCTCCTAGCTCAGGAGACAGACCTTCCCTGTTGGAGATCTCAGAGAGACTGCCTGCTCCTCTCCTAGGCAGCCTTTATATAGGGCTGAGCCTGGCCCTGATTGGCCACCACTTGCTTAGCCCTCATGGGCTCTCCCACAGGCCTTACCTGATTGGCTGCCTCTTGGCTCAGCTGCTGTGGCCTGCCCTGGCCCAATCTCTCATAGGGGTGGGGCAGCTGCCCCACCACAGGTCTGTTCAGACTCTCCTCAGTTTGGTCAGTCTCCTCTGTGGTCCCCATTGTCTGGTCAGGCTCCTCTAGGTCAGAGCACTCAGTGTCTGAGTCAAAATGGTCTGGGGCTTGTGACTCAATACAGTGTAGTCCTGGCTCCCTTTCACTGCACTGCCCATCCCCCATGTCCCATGTATCCCCTGTGTACATCATCCCTCTACTGGTTTTCTTTCCCCTATAGCAGCCTGGTCTATCTGCAGAACCCCCAGTAAGTTCCTCCCCTGACCCTGCCTCCAATGGGAAGTTTCCCTCAAGTCCTAGCATGGCTCCCTCTATTTGTAACTCCCTGCCTCATTGTCTTTACCAATAGGTAGAAACATGCATGGTGTAATCCGGTTACAGGGCATCACCCGTTTCCCCTCCTGATTCCAGCTGTACAGCATAGACAGGTAAGTCCACTTGTCTTCTGATCATGATATAGGGAATCAGTTCCCGTTTGTGTCTCCCTTTCTTCTCCCTAGCTACTAGCTCCGTGTCTCCAGGAGTCAGTGGGCCAGACAAGAAGCCTGTCATAGTACTGTTTCTGGTGAAGTTTGGCAGGTTCAGATGCCTGTGCAGCCTGATGATGATATGTGCTCTCTAGGCATTCCCTTAGCCGGGAGACGTACACTTCCACCTCTACCCCCTCATCTCCCAGGTGGGGGAAGCCCAGGGCCAGATCTACCTTCAGCCTTGGATGCTGGCCAAACATTAAGAAGAATGGGGCAGTGGGTTCATGCCGGGTGCAGTTATAGGCATGAGTCATGGGCTCAACATAGTCCTTCCAGTTCGCCTTTTGGTCCAGACGCAGGGTTCCCAGCATATTCATGAGTGCTCAGTTCAACCACTCAGCAGTCCCATTCCCTTGAGGGTAGTAGTGTGTGGTTCTGCTCTTTGAAATCCCCAACAGTTTCCGAAGCTGGGCCAGGAGTTACTTTTGAAATTTCTCCCCTGATCTCTATGTATCCTTTCAGGGATGCCATAGTGGCAGATGAACTGTTTCTACATCACCTTGGCCACAGCAGATGCCCGCCAGTCACAAGTAGGATATGCCCAAGCATAGTGAGTGAAGTGGTCACTGACCACAAGGACATTCTTGATTGCCCCGTCCCCGGGATGGTTCCAGGGTGAGAAAGTCGAGGCACACTACCTCCAGGGGCTTACTGCTGTGGATTGAGGTAAGTGGAGCTCGGCCTTCAGGGATGCTTCTTTCTTAGGCAGCACCTTTCATAAGAGAGGCACCGCTCCTGGATGCTGCACTGCATGTCTGGCCAATAACAGAAAGTGCAGATGAGATCCACCATACAGTCAGTGCCCATGTGTCCCGTGTGTGTGTGTGTAGAGCTTCGAATACATCTCTGGAGTTTCTCTGGCAGCACCACCTGTTGGATCTGTCCCTCTCCCAGGATTGTTGTCCTCCTGTAAAGGTTCCCCTCTACCAGCTGCAATCACTTCCATTGATTCAGTAATGTTTGCCCTGGTTTCTTCCTTCTGCCTCTCCTGGGCACTGGGTGCCCATTGCTTGGGTAGGTAGGTCCTTACTTGAGAAATTATTGCATCATTTTCCCGCAGCCACCTCAATTCTTGATTAGGCATGCCTGGGATTAATTCTGTGCCTGGCCTGTGGAGCTTTCTCCATTGCAGTACTTTGGCATTCCTCCTGGGTTGCTATGGAGGATGCATTGCATCCTGCATTCTGAACTGTAGCCACCTTCTCCTGGGGTAACTGAGACAGGCCATCAGCATTGGCATTACTTCTCCCAGGCCAGTACTTTGTCGAAGTTAAATTCTGCCAGCTTTGCCATCCACCTTTGACTGGTTGCATCCAATTTAGCAGTAGTAGTAACATAGGTCAGTGGATTGTCAGTCAGCACTGTAAATTAGGGTCCTAGTAGATAGTCTCTAAATGTGTCTGCAGCTGCCCATTTTAATGCCAGGAACTCCAGTTTATGGGTGGGATATTTTTTTTTCTTGAAGTTAAGCCCCTGCTGGCACAAGCCATGACTGAATCTGTGCCAGTACAGCTCTTAGCCCCTCTGTGGATACATCTGTCTGGAGTATGACTACTAAGCTGTAACTAGCATATCCCAGTATTGGTGCCGTAGTCAGCCTGGTCACATTCCTCTGTCCAAATAAAACTGGGTATTTTAGTGGGACCCCTCTGATTTCTCCTTCTGGTCTGGGCTTCACCTGCAGTTAATCTGAATAATGGGGCTGCCAGTTTGGAGTAGCCTTTGATGTATCTCCTGTAATAGCCAATGAATCCAAGAAACCGTAACACTCCCTTCCTGTTAGAAGGGATCCTCCAGTCCCTCACCTGCTGTATCTTATATGGATCTGTTGCAATACCTTGGGCAGACACTATGTGCCCAAGATATCCTACCTCTTCTGGTATCAAGTGACACCTCCTGGGCTTCAGCTTGAGACCGTGTTGACGGAGTCTATCAAAAAACGGAGCTGCCGATGTTCTTCAAAAGTACAGGAGAACACTATGACATCATCAAGGTAAATCGGTACTGCTGAGAAGTTTAAATTCCCCTCTGCCCCAAGATGTGTGTCATTAGCCTCTGGAAGGTAGCCAGGGCATTCTGTAGACTGAAAGGCATCCAGTTACATTCAAACAGCCCCATAGGGGTGATGAATGCAGTTTTGAGTTTATCCTCCTCTCCCACTTTCACCTGCCAATACCTTAAGGTAAGATCTAGTGTAGAGTAATATCTGGTTCCTCCTGGGGCATCCAGGGCTTCTTCAATACTGGGAAGAAGAAATATATCTTGAGTGGTTTTAGCATTCAGCTGTCTATAGTCAATGCACACTCACACAGAACCATTTTTCTTCCTTGCCACCACCATTGGTAAAGCAGAAGAGCGTTGACTTGGTCTGATTGCTCCCGCTTCTGCCATCCCCTGCAAGTGATTGCAGACCTCCTGGTAATTGTGCTGGAGGTATTCTCCAGCACAGTACCAGGGTTGCCTCACAGGAATAGTATCAATTAGGGGTATCTCAGGCTTGACTGTGGAAGTGCAGCCCATGTAGAGAGCATTTTGAAAGAATATGTCTGCATTCCACCTCAGCAATTCTTCCAATATCTTCAGTTGAGCTGGGTCATGCACAGCTGCTTGACTCAGGTCTACTTCTGGCACAGCAGCATCATCCTGTGCCACTTCCCTCAGTTCTTGTCCTGGTGAATATTTTAAGTTGCTGCTCATGCTACCTGTGCTGTAGACTACTGAAGCTGTAGCTAGATGCTGGTTCCTCTTTATTACAGCTATTTGTCCTACATTTGGCAGATAAATATAAGCCTTCCTATATTCAACATCTGTTATGCCTTCCTCCACCTTCGGGTCTTCTGGCAGATGAGTCTTAGCATCAGGTTGTACCAGAGTGTGTGGTCCCCATCCTAGGGGGCCTTCATAGGTACACATCTTCCTTCTCCAGCTCTTATACTGGCAAGCAGCCCATCTTGTTATCTCCAGGATGGACCTCATGGCCACCGATCACTTGCTAATAGGCTGCAGACCGGGCTGGTGACTTCCCTTTCAGGCAGGCCAGGAATTGATTCCTTCACTGGTTAACTAAATCCTGCAAACTGGAACAGATGACATTGGTCTGCAACAACATGGGGACTCCCTGGCGGTACTTCATCCCAGGCACCACAAGGGCAGGGACTCCCTTGTAGGTTTGGCCAAGAAAAGATAAATCTAGTTTGATTGCTCCTGGATGGGAGACGCCTTGACCCTCAGCTCCCTCTATTTGGATATCTACAGGCAAGGGATGCAACTTGCCCAGGGTAAGTTGGTTTCTCTGGAAATCCTTTGACGGTTGTGACCTGAGACCCTCAATCAATTAAAGCCTTGCACAGGATACCATTCATATCTACAATTTCCTCGTTCAAGGGCCCCACCAGCCCAAGATGCCAAGTTGCAACTGGTAGAGTACACTGGGAAGTTGTGTACGCTGATGCTACTGGAGACTTCTCATCAGTTCTACACCCTTTGCCTGCCCCTCTGTGTCAGGTCTTTAGCATTTTAAAGAATAGGATGCCTTGCCTTGCCCTGGCCCTGTGAGGTGAGGCTGAGGGGGCTGACAGGAACCCCAGGCTATCTCGCCGCCTTTTCCACAATAATGGCATATGAAATGGCCTCTGGTGCCACAGACACTAACATCAGACGTACCTTGACCACTTCCCCATCTAGAATTTTGAGGTGTCATCCTGGCTACTGTACCTTGCTGCAGTACTTGTGCCTTCAGTTGTCCCATTCTCTCATGGCTCTATCTCTGGAGAACAGCCAGTTCTTGGACTAGTCCAGTTAGGCCCTTCACTGCTTCCAGAATCACATTATCTGGGGTACTGCTAAGTGGAGGCACCTTTGGAGCAGTCTGCACAGTGCCCTCTGACAGGGCAGATTGTTGCATGCTGTGTATCCTCTGGGCTGGCATATCCATTCTACCATCTGTTTCTCTCCAGGGACAGCTGATGCAGTTCTCCTTGCAGCTGTCAGAATATCATATAGCAGGGCTGCATAGGTGCCAGCCTGTCCCGCACTTCTTGCTCCCAGATGCCTCGCATGAACTGCTGCGTCAACTTATAGTCCTGACTAGGGAAAAGATGGCCCTTTCGGAGCTTCTCCTCTACTATCCACAGTAGGACCTCTAACTCAATAGCATAGGATGAAACTGTCTTTCTAAGGCATTGGTCTCATAAAAGTCTGCCATTGGGTCCAGCAATAAATGGCAGTCACTGTACTCTGCTCTAAGATCTGCTATAGCTGAGGCTGGAAACTGCTCCTGAGGTGGCAGATTAAGGACTAATTTATGGGGGCCCCCACTCAGGTAGCTGAGGGTGGGGAACTTCAAAGGCTCAGGAATTCCAGTGGCTGCTAGCAGATACTGTATATCTTTTATCTAGTCCTCTCTCTATCCTGCAATCTGCACCACCACTGACCGCAGGAACCCCACAGATTTGGTGCTGTGCAGGGAGGTATGGCATTACTGTATTCCTCCCCAAAATTCCCCACCCCAATACCTTCACTCTTAGAAGCAGGAGTCTCCTGGCTATAACACCCATTGTGGGGGTCTCTATTTTTATTGACACCAAACCAGGGTGAGGCCAATCCCCGTGGGTTCCAAACTGTGAATCCATGCTGTCCTGGTTCTCTTGTGTGGCAGCCTCCCTACTGTGTGCGTGCTAAAAAACAAAACAAAACAAAAAAACCCTTCCCCTATCAGAGTCATGGCAGCAATAGTTTAAAAAAATATAGCGCCTCCACCCCTGCACAGTTTTGGGAAACTGGGCCTTTGTGTGCTCCGTGTTGTGTGTCAGAGTGTGTTCACCTCAGACTAGACCCACTCAGATAAAAAATCAGGAAAAAGGCTTTATTCTGTAAATAACATAGAGCAGGATTACAGTCCAGCAGCCTTCTCTCTGCTTGCCTGCTATGAGCTCCCTGCTCAGTCAGTGCTCAGACCTCCTGCAAGAACCAGGAAGTTCTCTCAATGTGCTGCAGTTTCATTGTAGTTCCCACAGCTGCTGTTAACGCACACTGGACCTTGGGCTGCATCCTTACAAATAAACTACACCTCTTGCTGTAAGAGGATGAGGCCTTTTAGAATCTATTTAGGATTTTTTTTTGCGCTTACAGTGAAATGTCACAACTGATTAGAAGTCCTGCTACAAGAAACTGAAAACGCTTGAATATAGATATTTTTTCTTAGTTCTCTTGGAAACACATGCTTAGTTTTAAAGTTAGTTTTCAATACTGATGAGATTATAAACCTATAGACAAGGTCTCTGCTCTAAAAAAAGATTACGATCCAAGGTTGTATTCCTATATATTGAGAGTTTTGGGTGAGTCAAAACTCCCAGTTAAGTCAATGAAATATTGGTGAGAATCCTGGGTGAAGACTGCAGGGCAGAGCCTGTAGCTGGAACCATGTGAAAAAAGTTGGGTACTAGGAGGAAGAAATGCACATGTCCTGCAGTCGTTTTAGGTGAGGGTGGGCAGACATCAGTAAGGTGAGCGTGGTATGGAACTAACGTAAGACCCAGGGAGAAATTTTGGTTTTGCAAAATGTTTGCTGTGTCTCTAAAGGTAACAATAAATCTCTGGTTTAGCTTTGCCTTTGCATATATGATAGTAGAATTATGGAATATTTAACACCTGTTATTGCAAGCTATAATTCTTTACCAGTTAAACAATAAATTCCCTGCTGCTGGGATAGAACGGAATAAAAGGAAAAATATGTAAATGCCAACATATAAGTGGTTACTTGACCTAATGTAACAAAAATACATGCAAATACTAGTGAGGGTGGTACCCGTTGTTGCTTGGAATTTTATTAAACAGCTGAACTTGTAATCAAACTATCTGACTATGAAGGCCTCCACCTTTAAGCGTGCACTTTCATTCCAAGCCAATCCTCCCTCCAAGATCCTCTTTCAAAAATTCACCTTCACTTCTACTTGTGGGAGTGTTCTAGGGACAAATGCCGGAAGAGTACCTGTCTCTGGTCTCTCCTTTTTATCAGCTTTTGTTTTCTTTGCTAGTGATCTCCTCTGTCTCCAAGTTCTCAAGTGGAAAGTGAAGGGGCTTCACTAATAGAGCTGGCTAGAATATTTTTTATCAAAATGAAATTTTGGCAAAACATGCTGTTTGTGTTGAATCCAAAACATTTTGTGGAGATCTTTTTCACTAAACTTTGCTCAGGAAGTTGAGAGAGGCACAGGCTTGCCATCTGGCTGGGTATGGTATCAGCATGGATGTCATGCAAGTCCCTCCTCTGCCTGATTCAGGAAAGACCTGGACCTGGGTCTTTCATATCCTATGCCAGTTCTCTAACCACCAGGTTATTCAGGGATGTGGGGATGGTACTGACAGAGGAATGTGAATGTGTGCACGTTTCTGGAAAACATTTGAAGGGGACAGGAGTAGTTTATATTGTGGAACAAAAACCAAAGTGGAGCTGTCATCCTCTGATCAGCTCTAGTTACTTAAGGCCAGACTGCAGATCATCTCTTCTACAGGTCTGGGGTGAAGTGTCACCATCTTATCCACAGATTCTGTGGGGCCATCAAGGATTTTGGGGAAGTGGAGAAGGTGACTTCATTAGGAAGACCTACCACAGGACATAGGGGTAAAAGATGGGAGAGCTGCATGGGGACAATGGGAGAAGCAGTGTAGATGGAAATGCAGAGCCAGCAGAGCATACTTCATTCCTATTAGAACAATATTAGTCTCTCTAAGGATATGAGTTCTTGTGAAGCACCACATCACTGACAGTATGCATCCAGGTGCCTGACTGAGACTCATCCATCATCTTTACATACAGATGAACAGTGAGGCAGGGTTTATGGTGTCTTGGTATTCTGAGCTAATATACTCCAGCAAATTGATATTCAACACACATTACTGTCTGGAAGGCAATAGTCTCTCTCTTTCTGAAAGAAGCTATATTTAGTACAGTTGAACTGCTGTTAATGCATATTACTAGAAGTAATCTGAATAAATAAAATAGGAAATATTAATATGCATGTACCCTTGCTGCCTCTGCTACTGCCAAAAACTGCTTCTCTTCTGACCATCCATAGATAAGAAACCGCTCCAGCCCAGTTTCCCCTCACTCCAAATAAACAAACTAACTTTGGCGAGCCTGTAGCCTGACTTCACCTTACAGTAACTCATATCAGGGACTCATTCCTGTGCTTAAAGCAGGATCAGATAGAGATGATTCTTCAAGTTGTTGGTGCTGAATAGAGGCACATGGATCCAAATTCATTTGGTGTAACTCCACATTACATCACGAATGAACTTCGTCTATAAACTACATTTTTCTTGTATGAGCTTAAAATATTGTCAATTATACTCATCTTCTTGAGACACAAGTATGGTACTGTAGTGTAGATTCTTTGTAATATTTGATAAAATTTGGCTTAAATTTGTTTCAGTACATCCACTCCATGGCTCTTAAATTTGTCATTGTCCATGCAGACAGAGAGAGAGCAAAGGCTTGCACTGACATTAAGAATGAGCCAGCAAAACATTTGAGTGAATGCTTAAGGCTCAAGGAAATCAGTGGACATAAGCAAGTGCTCAGCTGCTTTGCTGAATCAAAGCTAAGTGATACTGTGCTCACTGTTTAGTATATACATAGACTCCTCAAAGGTAGATTCCACTAGTCAAATTCAAGAGAAATTTTACTTCATTGACTTCTGCAATCTCGTTCATATTGTGTGTTCAGCTGCGTGTTAAAACTTTTTGTACAAATGTTGGGGGGAAGGGGAAGCTCACTGTTCCATAGCTACCTGTACTTTCTGGTTCCCATATAACTTCACTACTGAAATGTGACACCAGAAATAACTTTCTTCTCCAATAACTGTGCCAATTCCAAAGTATCAGTAATTCTAAAAAGGGTCAATAAGTCCTTCATTTGACCGACTGTAGATAAATGGAATGTCGTGCCTTTTTCATAACTGCTCTCCTACTACCTCTATACCTATACACTGGATATCACTTTAATGGCTGGGGATAACTTTCAGAAAGCTTATTTCATGCTTTCACTAATTCTAATTAGCTTCATAGAAGCTGAAATACCTCACCTCAGAAAAACTAAAAATGGTCAGGTCAGACTATACACCAGAGGGCATCTTAATCCAAGAGGACATTTCATTCTGGTTGTGAGGTGACATGGAACAGAATCTTATCCAATAGTTTTACCCTAAACTTTAGGGATATTACATTATTTTGATGCAGAAAGTTTAGGAAACTGTTAAAGTTAAAACTGGCAGACACTGGTAGGTGACTGTTAGGAAAGTAGAGGGAGAATTTCCACTTTGCTCAGTAACTTGGGTGTAATTCCAAAAGGAAAATGTGAAAATGCACTGGTAGGCGATGGTTTAGGAAAGCAAATTTTGGGGGAATAGAAAAATCTACAAATAAGCTTACCTATTAAAACCGACTTTTATACAATAGAATAAAATTCCCCCTAAAAAGAAAGCAAGAAATCAATTGTCCAGTGAGACTTGTCATAGAGTTGAAAGGGGCTGGCCCTTTTATGGAGTCTATCTGATTGGCTTCTGTAAGGATACTGAGCCCATCTGGGTCCACCTGTAAGTAATTAACTGCCTAGGTGACTGGTTGGAGGTTGTTGACAAGCACCTATACCTGATAAAAGGCTACCAAAGATTGGTTGGAGGAGGCTGCTAAGGAGAGGATTTCCCCAGGAACAGAGCAGGAGAACTCCTAAGGAAAGGGATAGAGGGAGGGACTTCCTAGATAACTGCAGGAGGCTTAGCTGGCAAGGAGCTGCATGCTGCCAAGAAATGAATGGCAGTCAGCAGGAAGGCCGTGCAGAGGTCCTGGCTCCAGGTAGGGTTACCAACTTTCTAATTGCACAAAACCTTGAATACCCTTTCCTTGCCCCCTGCCCTGCCCCTTTACTGAGGCCCCACCCCCTCATTGCAGACCCCCCTCCCTCAGTCGCTCAGTCTCCCCCACCCTCTCTCACTTTCACTGGGCTGGGGTAGGGGGTTCGAGTGAGGAAGGGGGTGCGGGCTCCAGCTGGGGGTGTGGGGTCTGAGGGGTTCAGGGTGGGAGGGGGCTCTGGGCAGGGGCTTGGAGTATTGGAGAGGGTCAAGGCTCCAGCTCAGGGTGCAGGCTCTGGGATGGGTCTGGAGATGAGGGGTTTTGAGTGGAGGAGTGGGCTCAGGGCTGGAGCAAGGGGTTGGGGTGTGGGCTTTTTCAGGGGGTGGGGCTGGGGATGAAGAGTTCAAGGTACAGGAGCAGCTCCAGGATTAGCCCGAGGGGTTTGGAGTACAGGAAGGGGCTCAGGGCTGGGGTACCGGGTTGGGGTGCGGGCTCAAGGAGGGGGCTGGGGCAGGGGATTTGGGATGTTGGCTCTGGGAGGGACTTTAGGGGTGGGAGGAAGCTCAGGGCTGGGGTAGGGGGTTCGGATGAGGATGGGAGGGAGCTCTGATCTGGGGCAAGAGGTTGAGGTGCAGGAGAGGGTTTGGGGTGCTGGCTCTGGACAGGTGGTGCTTACCTCAGGTGGCTCCAGGTCAGCGGCACAGCGGGGCTAACACAGGCCCCGCAGCTCCTATTACCCATGGTTCCCAGCCAATGGGAGCTGCACAGCTGGCACTGGGGGTGGGGGCAGCATGCAGAGTTTCTCTGATTGCCCCAAAGCCTAGGGGCCCATAGGGACATGCAAGCCACTTTCAGGAGCTGGTCCTGATTATCAGCATCCTAGGATACTGACAGGGTTAGATATAAAACTTACTGAGAATTATTTCAGAAAAGTCGAAGGTACATGGGGAGGAATCAAAACATCTGAGAAAAGACTTCATTTTTTTTTTAAGGGAAGAATAGCAATTGATGCAATTAAACAGTGACAAAAAGAGCTGCCATTTTTGGGGCCCTGCGGTGGCAGGGATGATCTATTTTAGATTGAGTTGAAATTAGAGCAAGTCAAGAATTTTATAAATTTATGTGTGTGCATGTGGGAGAGAAGAATCATTGGATATTTATAGTTGGTTGAAATCTTTCAAAAGTTTGAAATGTAAATTTTGAGGGTGTGAGAGAGAGAGAATTCCTGCCACTTTTTGACCAGCTCTAGTTGAACTAACAACCAAATAAACGTAGATGGGATTGGTCTTTTAATCCAGACTCATACAAATGAAGGTAGTGAAACAGTGCTTATAGGAAATGTTTAAAGAGAACTACATGCATATGAGTCCTTTGCTTGACAAACCTTTCCCACTTGCAACTATAAACCTTCCAGTCAGCATTTTTGTGAAAAGCACTTCAGATAGCTGCTCAGAGAGAGACAGTACCTCTGGAACTCCAACCCATCAGGAACTGTTCTTAGGCCAAGAGAGGGCTCATAAATAATGATGGTGTGATATTGTGGGTTCTGTGCCTAGACTATGAGCAAAATAGAATTATGTATGATCATCTGCAACAGGATACAGAATCATAGTAGTTGTGGCCAGAGAGGAAGTTGAGGCTTCCAATAACCAGCAGTCAAAGATTGCACAAGCCAAAATACAAAAAAAGTGTGTGAAAATATGGTAATTTCATTCTCCTCTGGAAAGAAGCTGAGGTGAAACAGGACAGGTTAGCTGGAGTCTGTAGGTGGAGTCACTAGGCAATTCAAGTGGCAATTATGGCAGTAGGGAAGGGGAAATGCTGAGACATTCCTACACGGAGCTCCCATATTGACAATGGTCAGAAAGGAAATGATTAGAATGCTCTGGGAATTCTGAAGTACTGATGTTTCGGGTATGCCAAATTACAGGTGCATCAGAGGGTGTGAAATGTATGTATTTTATAGGAGTTCTTGACACTCTCTGGAGGCACGAAATCAGTGAGTGAGAATCCTGAGTGTATAGCAGGGGTTGACAACCTTTCAGAAGTGGTGTGCCAAATCTTCATTTATTCATTCTGATATAAGGTTTTGCATGCCAGTAATACATTTTAACATTTTTAGAAGGTCTCTTTCTATGTCTATAATATATAACTAAACTATTGTTGTATGTAAAGTAAATAAGGTTTTTTTAAAATGTTTAAGAAGCTTAATTTAAAATTAAATTTAAAATGCAGAGCCCTCAGACCGATGGTCAGAACCCGGGCAGTGTGAGTGCCACAGAAAATCAGCTTGCGTGCCATCTTTGGCACACATGCCATAGGTTGCCTATCCCTGGTGTATAGCATCATTAGAGAGTATTGGTTTAGATGTAAATTGCATTTAAATAAAGTAAACATGATTAACTATATTCAGAAACTATTTTTAATGACCTGTGATGGTGGAAGGGAAAGGAGTTACTCAAAAATCTAGAGACCATCAACTTTGGTTAAACTAGGCTTCCTTTTTCCTTCTTCCATTTCCTCTTTTTCTCATTCATCCCTCAGCTTACTATTTGTATTATAATAGTCCCAGGGGCTAAATTTGCTGGGTGCTTTACAAACCAAGTATTCCAAGTCCCAAAAAGCTACACTCTTGTGTTCTTTTTATTTTTCTTATCTTTTCTTCTGTCTACTACTTCCTCAGTCTTCTTTTAAGAGCCCAAAAGTATCAGACATAATCAAAAATTACTACAATTTTTATGGGTTTGAAAGTTATGCATATAGCTGCTTTCAACTACCTGAGAGGGGTTTCCAAAAGAGAATGGATCTAGACTGTTCTCAGTGGTAGCAGATGACAGAACAAGGAGTAATAGTCTCAAGTTGCAGTGCGTGTGTGTGTGTGGGGGGGTGGGCATTAGGTTGGATATCAGGAAGCACTGTTTCACTAGAAGGGTGGTAAAGCACTGGAATGGGTTACCTAGGGAGGTGGTGGAATCTCCTTCCTTAGAGGTCTTTAAGGTCATACTTGACAAAGCCTGGGCTGGGATGATTTAGTTGGGGATTGGTCCTGCTTTGAGCAGGGGGTTGGACTAGATGAACTCCTGAGGTCCCTTCCAACCCTGATATTCTATGATTCCTCCTTCAAATGCGTATTAAAGCCAGAACTATAATCTATGCAATAAAGTTAGTATTTTTAGCATACTTACTATGTGCACATACATTAAAAAGTTTACCATATATTTTGTTCTTTAAGGATAACTGAAAGCACTGAATTCCAGAAATTGGAGTGCCAAAATTATTGAAGCTGAGTACTTTCAAAGTCCCATTAAACTCTTTTGGATAAAACTTTAATTAAAAAAAACCACCCCAGTCTACTTAGAATATGAATTAAGTTTTGCAAATGTTAGATGTGTTTGGTTTCATAAGACTACAGTCTCATTTCTGTAGATATACCTGTGTGGTGGTATGTTTCAGATTTTTAAAAACAAAAAAACTGCAAAAACTTGTACAGGGCCTTTTAAGGAATGGTGCATTCTCAGACTCTACATAAGACAATTTTGTTTGTTCTCTTGGAAATAAAATAACTGCTATTTTTCTGTCAGCGTAGAGAATGACTCATAGTAATCATGTATCTAAAATGGTCTATTATACAACCCATTGCAGTGTGACAAATTTGGTTTTAAACACTTGTTCCACAAAAAAGCATAATTTCCCTGATTATAAATTGTAAATAGAGATGTGATAAACTAAACAGAACTGCAATGAAATGCAAAATTTAAATTTAAAGCCTGGTTCAGGAGACAACTGTAGTTTATTGAATTTGGACACTGCAGCTTTATTTCAGCTTGCAGTATGTTCAGTATAGTAGGATAATCTGGATTTGTGCTTTGATCATCAGATTCATCTCCACAACTGAACTATTTTTTTAAATGGAATGTGTGAAAGGTTAGCTATTTTAGTGTATCCTCATCCATAATATAGCTGTTATAGTACAAAATATGATCATAAAGGGAAGTAAGTATTACAACACCTGACTCATAGGCATTCTACTGCAGTTCTCACCCTTGATTTAGTTGCCTAGGCACCTGATACAACCCATCAGGAGAGTTGGGCAACTAAGAAAGGGACCTCAAAATCAGCAAGGAACTGATTAAGCTAAACAAGTATGAACTGGATGAAATGCAGAGGAAGGGGGCAGGCCTTAAGGCCTGGATTTGCAAAGGTATTTAGGTACCTAACTCCCATTGGTCTGGTCCTTAGGGCACCTGATTTGGCTGGAGCTAGGCGCCTATCTCTTTTCAGCTGTGCACTCTCCCCTAGAGTGATGACTGACCATGCTTAGACACCTTTATTGCAAGTGTCTGTGTATGCACCCCCACACAGAAAACCCACCCCATCACATTCTAACCAACAGCCCAGTGATTGTCCGCTCACCTGGAAAATGGTAGACCCAGATTCAAATCCATGATCTGCCTAATTTGGAACAGGGACTCAAAGCTGGGTATCCCAGTTGCGTGCCCTAACTGTGGGGATATAGAGTGTCTCTTTCTGGCTGCATGTTTATTATTTATACAAAGTTGAACAGCTCCAACTGGAGAGATTGAGGCTCACCCTAGAATGCCTGATAGTTAGGGCAATCACTTCAGAGGTAGGAGACTGGGGTTTTAAGTCCCTGCTCCAAAGCAGGGATTTTTAATCTAGGTCTTCCATATCCCAGGTGATCACTCTACCCATTGAGCTATTGGATATTTGCAGGGAGCATATATATGTAACCCACCCACCTCCTGGGTGTGGTGTTCTGTCCCATCTAGTGGCACCAAGATCACTTAGCCCTTGTCTACACTATGAGTTTAGGTTGAATTTAACAGCATTAGATCGATTTAACCCTGCACCCATCCACATGACAAAGCCATTTTTATTGACTTGAAGGGCTCTTAAAATCGATTTCTGTTCTCCTCCCTGACAAGGGGATTAGTGCTGAAATTGACCTTGCTGGGTCGAATTTGGGGTAGTGATGCAATTCAACAGTATTGGTCTCCAGGAGCTATCTCAGAGTGCTCCATTGTGACCACTCTGGATAGCACTCTCAACTCAGATGCACTGGCCAGGTAGACAGGAAATGCCCCGCGAACTTTTGAATTTCATTTCCTGTTTGGCCAGCATGGCGAGCTTATCAGCACGGGTGAACATGTAGTTGCAGAATCGCAAACGAGCTCCAGCATGGACTGAATGGGAGGTACTGGATCTGATTTCTGTATGGGGAGAGGAATCCATGCTATCAGAACTCTGTTCCAAAAGACGAAATGCCAATATATTTGAAAAAATCTCCAAGGGCATGAAGGACAGAGGCTATAACAGGGACCCGCAGCAGTGCCGTGTGAAACTTCAGTAGCTCAGGCAAGCCTACCAAAGAATGAGAGAGGCAAACAGCCTCTCTGGGTCAAAGCCCCAGACATGCCGCTTTTATGATGAGTTGCATGCCATTGTAGGGGGTGCCCCTACAACTACCCCAGCTCTGTGCATGGACTCCATCAATGGATTCTCACGCAACAGGGATGTGGATTTTGGGAATGAGGAAGATGAGGAGGAGGTTGAAGATAGCGCACAGCAAGCAATTGGAGAAACCATTTTCCCCAACAGCCAGGAACCAGTACCCTGGAGCCAGTTTATCACCCTGGAGCCAGTACCCTTCCAACCCACCCAAGGTGGGATCCCAGACATTGAAGGCTGAAAAGGGACCTCTGGTGAGTGTATCTTTTGTAAGTAAAATACATGGTTTAAAAGCAAGTGTGTTTAATGATTAATTTGCCATGAAGACTTGGGATGCATTGGCACGAGTACAACTACTGGAAAAGTCTGTTAATGTGTATGGGGATGGAGCGGAAATCCTCTTTATCTCTGTGTTATCCTCAGGAGGGTGATATCATTAATACTCACCTGGTTGAAATAGGGGAATTTTGTTAAGGGGACATTCAGAGGTGGCTGGTTGTTTGCCTGTGGCTAAATAGAAATCATCCCCACTGTTAGCCACATGGTGCGGGGAGGAGTGAAATGATCATCCCAGAGAATTGGGTGGGGGGGGAGGTTTCGTTGGCATTGTGCTGCACATTAACCCAAAAACCACAGCCCCTCCTTTTACATAGGCAACACATTTTAAATGTCCAACCCAATGGGTGCTTGGTATGGGAAATGAGGGTGCTGCTGTTTTGAAACCATCCCCATATGTTCTGAAGGTTAAAGAAGCCAAAAGACACTGGCTTACCATGTCTTCCTGCAAGCCAAATTCTGTTGTCCGCCAGCCCTCTCACACCAAATTGGGAGGCTCTCAATATAAGAGGCAAAATGTGACCTTGTAAAGAAAGCACATGTGCTATGTAATGATAACAGCTTGGTTCACCGTGAAAGTCTACCCATTGTTCTCTAAAATGTCTTTTTAAATACTACTCTCCCTTTTATTTCCCCCCGCAGCTGCAAATGTTTCAACGCTCGCCCTATCATCTCTGTCCCAAAGGCTAGCGAAGATTAGAAGGTGGAAAAAAATGCACTCATGATGAAATGTTCTCTAAGCTCATGCAGTCCTCCCACACTGAAAGAGCCCTGTGGAATGCATGGAGGCAGACAATGTCAGACTGCAGGAAAGAACAAAATGAATGTGAGGACAGGAGGAACACATGGGCGTGAGAGGAGAGGAGGCAGGAGGCAATGCTGAGGCTACTAGAGGATCAAACTGATATGCTCCAGCGTATGGTTAAGGTGCAGAAAAGGCAGCAGGAGCGTAGACTGCCGCTGCAGCCCCTGTGTAACCAACCTCACTCCTTTCCAAGTTCCATAGCCTCCTCACCCAGACTCCCAAGAATGCGGTGAGGGGGCCTCCAGGCATCCAACCACTCCACCCCAGAGGACGGCCCAAGCAACAGAAAGCTGGCATTCAGTAAGTTTTGAAGTGCAGTGTGACGTTGTCCTTCCATCCTCCCCTCCTCCACCACCCCACCCAGTGCTTCCCTCCTCCCCAATCCCTCCCAGGCTACCTTGGCAGTTATTCCCCCCATTTGTGTAATGAATTAATAAAGAAGCATGAATTAGAAACAACAATGACTTTATTGCCTCTGCAAGTGGTGATCCAAGGGGGGATAGGGGAGGGCGGTTGGTTTACAGGGAAGTAGAGTGAACCAAGGGGGCAGATTTTCATCAGGTGGAAACAAAGAACTTTCACACCGTAGCCTGACCAGTCATGAAACTGGTTTTCAAAGCTTCTCTGATGCGCAACATGCCCTGCTGTGCTCTTCTAACTGCCCTGGTGTCTGACTGCGCATAATCAGTGGCCAGACCATTTGCCTCAACCTTCCACCCTGCCATAAATGTCTCCCCCTTACTCTTACAGATATTGTGGAGCACACAGCAAGCAGTAATAACGATGGGAATACTGGTTTCACTGAGGTCTAACCAAGTCAATAAATGGTGCCAGTGCGCTTTTAAATGTCCAAGTGCACATTCTACCACCATTCTGCACTCGCTCAGCCTATAGTTGAACGGCTCCTGACTACTGTCCAGGGTGCCTGTGTATGGCTTCACGAGCCATGGCATTAAGGGGTAGGCTGGGCCTCCAATGATAACTACAGGCATTTCAACATCCCCAATGGTTATTTTCTGGTCTGAAAAGTAGGTCCCTTGTTGCAGCCGTAAACACAGACCGGAGTTCCTGAAGATGTGAGCATCATGCACCTTTCCTGGCCATCCCATGTTGATGTGAATGAAATGTCACTTGTGATCCACCAGTGCTTGCAGCACCACTGAAAAGTAACCCTTGCGGTTTATATACTGGCTGCCTTGGTGCTCCGGTCCCAAGATGGGGATATGCATTCCGTCTATTGCCCCACCACAGTTAGGGAATCCCATTGCAACAAAGCCATCCACTATGACCTGCACATTTCCCAGAGTCACTATCCTTTATAGCAGCAGGTCAGTGATCACGTTGGCTACTTGGATCACAGCAGCCCCCACAGTAGAATTGCCCACTCCAAACTGATTCTCGACTGACCGGTAGCTGTCTAACTTTGCAAGCTTCCACAAGGCGATCGCCACTTGCTTGTGAACTGTGAGGGCTGCTCTCATCTTGGTATTCCTGCGCTTCAGGGCAGGGGAAAGCAAGTCATAAAGTTCCATGAAAGTGTCCTTACGCATGAGAAAGTTTTGCAGCCACTGGAAATCATCCCAGACCTGCAACACTATGTGGTCCCACCAGTCTGTGCTTGTTTCCCGGGCCCAGAATCAGAGTTCCACGCCATGAACCTGTCTCATTACCACCATGATGTCCAAATTGCCAGGGCCCGTGCTTTGAGAGAAGTCTGTGTCCATGTCCTCATCATGCTCGTCACTGCACTGCCGTCACCTCCTCGCCTGCTTTTGAAGTTTCTGGTGCTGCATATACTGCAGGATAATGTGCAAGGTGTTTACACTGTTCATAACTGCTGCAGTGATCTGAGTGGGCTCCATGCTTGCTGTGGTATGGTGTCTGCAGGAGAGCAAAGTGGCAGCAGAAGCACTTGTTCGATGACGACCGTTTGCAGTCCTACTGCACCATCTGTTGCCAGCAGCACCCAGGACACAACAGCGGTGGCTGAGCAGACAGCTGAACTGAGTGGGCTGCACGCTTGCCGTGGTGTGGCATCTGCGCAGAAAAAAAAGGCATGAAACGATTGTCTGCCATTGCTTTCACGAAGGGAGAGGTGACTGACGACATGGCTTACAGGGTTGCTTTACAGGGAATTAAAATCAACAAAGGAGGCAGGTTTGCATCAAGGAGAGAAACACACACAACTGTCACACCAAAGCCTGGCCAGTCATGAAACTGGTTTTCAAAGCCTTGCTGTGCTCTTCTAATCGCAAACAGCCTCATCATCAACCAGCACCAGCAAGCTTTTAAATGTCCAAAGGCATATTCTACCACCATTCTGCACTTGCTCAGCCTATAGTTGAAGCCTGGACAGTAAATAAGGAGAAGTTTATGAGCCATGGGAGCAAGGGGTAGGCTGGAGTAGGTGCGACTGCGCGGTACTGCTGGCTGGGGAAGCAGCATGAGACAGAAGCCTCCAGGTCACATGAATCTCCATGAGACGAAACTTAAAGAAGAGAATGACCTGGAGTCACTCCCATGTCTGCCCAGGTTCCCCTGACCGACCTTACCGTCTGCTGCCGCAAAGGCAAGGAGCTGCTGCTGTGTAGCAATGCAGTACGGCATCTGCCAGCAGCACCCAGGAGTTGTACGGTGACGGTGAGCTGAGCGGGCTCCATGCTTGCCGTGGTATGTCATCTGCATGGGTAACGCAGGAAAAAAGGTGAGAAATGATTGTTTGCTGTTGCTTTCATGGAGGGAGGGAGGGGGGCCTGATGACATGTACCCAAAACCAAAGTGGCAGAGACTGCAGGACCTGTGGAATAGCTACCCACAGTGCAATGCTCCAAAAGTCAATGCTACCTTCAGTACTGTGGACGCACTCCACCAACTTAATGCGCTTAGTTGGGACACACTTCTATAAAATCAACCTAATTATGTAGTGTAGACGTACCTTTAGAAATAGATTAATGAGCCTGCTCTACAGCCTTAGCTAATAGCCATGTGGCTCTTAGCTCATGCAGTAGATGCTCATGCACTAAACTCCAGTAGTTCCAGATTCGATCCCACCCGATGATGACTAGGGATCTGTCGGCATTACACACACACCCCCTCAAAATTACTGCTCTGCTTGCCCACCACTGTCTTTTGTGTAGGACTGAATCTTGTAGGTATGCACCTACCACATTGGGGCCTGCTGTTGAGACTGATGAAGAATGCCTAATATAGTCTGAGAATTTTGCTAGGGCTTAGGCGTGAGCTAGAGTTCCTTATCAGTGTGGCGGTGCCAATACTTAGGTGTGTTTTACATGCCTATTGGCAGAAATTTGGGTGTCTTGGGGACTTTAGACACCTACAGGGTTATACATCAGCTGAGTGGGGGCTTTGAGAATGTCAGTGGCACCTAAAGAGTCACTTAAGCATCTAGGTATTTGGGGGGATCTAGCCCAAAGCTTGCAAACCCACATGGCTGTTGCAGGGGGTTGGGTCTTCCCTTTCTGTGAAAATATATCCCGGAAGACAACTTTGAGACAGGCACATCATCTAAGAAGGAATGCAAGCAAGAGGACAAACAATTCAAACAAAGATGTGTGATTTTAAAAAAAAACATTGCATAGAAACAGAAAGCAGGTCACTTAGAAAGACAACTCAGGGCTCAAAATATGCGAATTCTTGTTTGACTAAATCATTTTGTATTTAAAGGGCTAGCTCACCAAACCTCCACGACGCATTCCACTTTCTACAGATTACTCCTATACATTATGTTATACAGTAAATCCTACAATTTGTGTAAAGCCCCAATTCAGCTAAGCGTTTAAATCTCTCCTAAAGTTCCACTGACTTCAATAGACCATTGCCCTGTACACGGCCAGTATATTATTTTAGACAAATTAGATGATCAGATTATGCCAGGTTCCACCAACAAACTTCTATTCAGCTGAAATATCTCTAATTCACAGACATCTTTGACTCTGCAGAACTCAAGCATGTGTGAATATTGTCATGCTAACATCTTACTTTGAATTCAATCTTCAGGTGATCTTTTATTTTCAGTTTGGTTCCTGATTTGAAAGTGCTTAAAATTCCCCCTGCCCTGGCCTCAATTAAAGCAAACACTATTCATAGTTATTTCAGATCATATTGTATTAAACTGATTTTTAAACTGCAATCTAATCACATGTAATGGTTTTAATATGTATACTTTTTTCTTTAAAGACTTTGCTTTTGAAATCTACCTTTCATATTTAAAGGAGTTTAGTGAATGTTCCTTCACTTTTCCTTTCACAAAAGCAATGATGCTACATTGAAATCCAGTTCATGCAACTTAAAATTTATACTATCCCTGACAAGTGTTTGTCTAACCGGTTCTTTAAACCTCCAGTTATAGAGATTTCACAACTTCCCTAGGCAATTAAATCTTAACCACCCTGAGAGTTAGGAGTTTTTCCTAACATCCAACCTAAACCTCCCTTGCTGCAATTTAAGCTCCCTACTAGTTGTCCTGCCCTCAGTCCTGAGAACAATTTATCGCTCTCCTCTTTATAACAACTCTTTATGTACTTGAAGACTATTGTGTCTCCCTTCAGTCTTCTCCTCTCCAGACAAAATAAACCGTCCCCTCCCCCTTCCTCATAGGTCATGTTTTCTAGAGCTTGTGACGTTATTGATATAAGCTGGGACCATATAGATCATGGTTGCAACCAAGGTCCTGTAGTGGCACCACATCTTATGTAAAGGGGGTCATATAAGGTGTCTAAGACCAGATTATGGGTTGCTGGTTATAATTATGCTGTCTATAAGTATGTATCATTTTGTAGTTGAAGTTATGAATACTGGCTCTATCCTGTCTGTATTTCAAACTTGTGCTATGCTTCTGGGTGACACCCCAGACAAGTTGGTGTTAGCTCTGCCTAGCCTGCTTGATGGCCCATTAAGGACCATCAGCTATACAATTGACCCACTGAGCGAAGGCAGATCTGCCTTGTAACTCAGCAAAGTATTCAGGAACTTGCCCATGTGACTCCAGGCTCCATTTTGCTGTAATTTTCCACAGTAAGAACAAAAGTGTTCTTACACCTGGAAAAGACCATAAAAGGCTGAAGCGTCATCTCCATCTTGTCTTCAGTCCTGCTTCTGACCTCTGGAAGGACTCTGCTACAAACTGAAGCTCTGAACAAAGAACTGAATGACCCATGCCAGCTGGGGGGGGGGGTGTACTCCAGAGACTTGATTTGAACCTGCAGTTATTCTGTCACTGCTACA
This sequence comes from Gopherus flavomarginatus, assembly GCF_025201925.1. Classification (NCBI taxonomy): domain Eukaryota; kingdom Metazoa; phylum Chordata; order Testudines; family Testudinidae; genus Gopherus; species Gopherus flavomarginatus. The sequence goes on along the minus strand of NC_066620.1, from coordinate 171,374,374 downwards.
AGCCTGAACTAAAAACTTTGCCATTACTGTATGTAATTGATTCCATTTGACCAATTCTAGTTCTCATCTATATCTTTTTCCTTTTATGAATAAACCTTTAGATTTTAGATTCTAAAGGATTAGCAACAGCATGATTTGTGGGTAAGATCTGATTTGTATATTGACCTGAGTCTGGGGCTTGATTCTTTGGGATTGAGAGAACCTTTTTCTTTTATTGGGGTGTTGGTTTTCATAACCATTCATTCCCAGGACGAGTGGCACTGATGGTGATACTGGGAAACTGGAGTGTCTAAGGGAATTGCTTGTGTTACTTGTGGTTAGCCAGTGTGGTAAGACCAAAGTCCTCTTTGTCTGGCTGGTTTGGTTTGCCTTAGAGGTGGAAAAACCCCAGCCTTGGGCTGTAACGGCCTGTTTAAGCAATCGATCCTGAATTGGCACTCTCAATTGGGTCCCGCCAGAACCGCATCATCACAGACCTTTAATAATTTTTGTTGCTCTCCTCTGGATTTCCACTTTGTCTGCATCTTTTCCAAAGTGTGGTGCCCAGAACGGTACAAAAGACTCCAGTTGAGAGGCCTTATCAGTGCTGAATGGAATAATTACTTCTTACATTTGCTTACAACACTCCTAATACATTCCAGAATGATGTTTGCTTTGTTTGTAACGGTGTTACACTGTATTACATTGCTGTAGGGACATGTGCTTTTGTGTGCTGTGTTCCTTGTTCTTGGCTGCACTAAACTGCTAATCTGTCCTAGAGGTTGCCTGAGTGATGCACTGAATCAGCACCTCCTATGGCTGCCTTGGTCTGTCCTGTGCCTTGAAAATATGCTTCTCAGTGTTTTGCACTAACTGGCTTCAGACAGGTTTCCCCTCTGGCTTCAGGCAGACTTTGTGCTCTCTGGGGCTCTGTGCTTTGAATATGCAAATTAGTGCCCAAAACCTCCAAAGTGTGCTGCACCCCTAACACAACAGAAACAGTTACAGGCAGCTCTGCTCCTTCTCCATGGTTCAGGTTCCGTTCTTCCTTCTCCCATGGAAAAGGCCTATGCAAAACAGTCCAGCCTCTTCCTCACAGGAATATTGTTGTGGATTAATTCAGTGATGTTCATGATTGGATGACTAAGTCACCTCTTAGTTTCAGAGGAAGGTTTTGGTCCTAAAAAGTGGTAAGTGAAAGGTGTTTCAGCAGGGGGGAAATTTAGCCAAAACTTGGAATATTTTATGTACTTATCTTAGGACTGAACCAACTGATAATTAGGGTAGAAGTATCCCTTGTCACAATGCTGGGGTTAATTGCTTCTGCTCCCTCTGTCTCTTCCAGTGCATCCCTTTAGGTGTCAGGTCTCTAGTGATCACCTCTCTAAGGGCTGGAACACATGTTCCTCTGCCTCTAGACTAGAGCCTTAACGTTGCAAAGCCCTTGCAATTCATTGTGCTGATCCCAGCAGGTCTGACGTGCAGGGCCTGCAGTTCTTCTGTCTCCCCTAGGTTATGACCAGACATGTGTGACCAGCCAGCTTTCACAAAGCACAGTGCATTTATTTAGAATAAAAGCATATACTAAAATAATACATAATCTATACACATGGCTAGCAACCATGACTAGTCACCCATGTCTCATATGGAGATCCTGGTAGGTTTCTAGTCCTCCAACCCTTTCCAGTAGGGTTTTACTGTCTTAATTACAGTCTCATGTCAGTTTAAGGATCAAACGAGAGTCCCTGAGTCAGTTCAGACTGTCCCTTTGTACCGAAAAGCCCATTCTTTGTCTGCTGGGCTTCTTGAACCCAGTCTGAACTGTATATGCAGTTCCCCAGGGATGGTACTTCTCCAGAGTTGTTTCACTGTCCTGGGATTTGCAGTAATTGCTACCCACTGACTTGAGTTCCTGGAGGAAGCTCTGTAACCTTTCTCCATGAAGGAAGAATACAAGTCCTAGCTCTCACACAGGTACATATCACATTTATGATATAAGTCTAAATACCTCATGTGCCATAGCAACTGGCACATCTCAATATACTAGTTTTTGGAGTGTCTCCACTCTCAAGCTCTCATATCTGTCACATCCCTCTCATATTAATGGCATGTATGGAATTTTGCATGACCTATATGAGCTGAAGTAATGTTCACTAAGATACATTTCAGCATCCTTCTGGAGTATGATGAAGGGTTAAACATAGAGAAAAGCAGCTAATACTTTAAAACAATGGTTCATTATTTGACTTTGTCACACTTCAAACTGCTCTAGGTGCATAAATAGCAGTTAATTATGTCAATTCAAGGGCAATCTCAAAATTGCATGATTGGATTCAATAAAATTCCCATCCCCCCAGTCCAATCCATCTGCCTTAGATAAATACTTGTACAAGTACGGGCCTATGCAGCATGCCCTAAAAAGCATCACACAGCAATCAGTGATGGAGAGAGTTCTACAGTTCAGTTAATTAATGCTAAATACTTATTTCAGCTTTCCAAGGCAATTATCAGAAGTACTTTAATATTACCGGTAAGTCAGTTAATTTCAAATAGGAATATATCAAGGGAGAAAACAAATTAACAATTAGATCATTTGAAAGGATTATAAAAAAATTAGCTTAAATGAAGTCGAATAAATGTAATGACATTGGAAAAGATATCTGTTTTTAAAAGAATTTAACAGCTATGGCATAAATTTGAATCAAGTTAATGGCAGCCAAAATCACTTAAATTGAGTAATATTATGCAAAATCATCAGGTACGTTTAATTGGGGAAAATCCAGTGCATAAATAAATATACCTGGCTCCTGCAAACATTTCTGCATGTACTCAAAATTGTTTGCATGATGGAAGCCTAAAGGCAAAAGTATAAAAGTCTGAGCAATCACAAATAACCATTTGGGCATGCAGGGATGGATTCAAGAAGGAGTTGGTAGGCAGAAGATTTTCCAAGCTTTGGACATGCCCAAGTCTGAGAACTCTGGAAGTTGTGTACTGCAAAGGGGAAGGCTTGTGTTGTCGTTTTGGGATGCACATAGAACCTTTTAAATGAAATAGTTTAAGGACTACTCCAGGGACTCAGAACCTGAAAAGTTCAGAAGGATCCCTTAGCCAGAGGCACAAATTACAGTGCTCAAGCACCTGTCTCCTGCAAGCTGGTGCATCTTTACGCAAGACAACAAACAGGCCTATATCCATACGCACTGAGGGTAGCAGTTTATTCCAGTGAAGGACAAACCATGCCACTATCCAGCACCACTGAGAAAATGCCTGGGGGGGATGCCCATGTGGCAAAAAGTAACAGATACAGTTTTGTTTCAAACCAGTGTATATTATCAATATTGTGAGTGAAAAGTGTATAACATCCAATAGGAGAGCAAATGAGCTGAAGTCTGGTCTCTATTTGCAGTACCCACTGCTGCAGGATTTTGCACAGTGTATGGTTTGATCTTAAGCTTTTGGGGAAATGCTGCTGGAGACATCTTAAGAGTTGAATGCTGGCATAGACCACTGCCTCTGCACTCACAGCTACTTGACTTCACAACAAATGAAGGTGAAGATGGAGTTTCAGTGTAAGTGTAGCATTTAGAGAGACAGCTCCAGGCAAAGGCTCACTGGGCAGCAGGGCACTGCAGTCTGGTGCAATGCATGGTGGAGCTAAGGATGTGTCAATGGGTCATGTGCCTACATCAACTCTCAGAAAATGAATGAGCGCAGGAAGCATGGTGGTGTTAATACAGGCCTAGCCTGATACATGGAATTCATAAATGTACTCTCCCTGCACCTCTGGGTAGAAACAATGGAGCCTGGTCCCTGGAAGAGAACTTATTTCTCCTTGCTGAGACATCTCCCATTCTGACCACAGGCCAGATTTTGCTGAAAGTGCCAGCTGACTGGCTGCCCAAATTGAATGCTTCCTTCCCTGTTAGGTGCCCTGGTAGCAGTCCATAAAGAAGCCTTTGCCATCTGTGAGGAGTCCCTTTCTCCAGCTACTGGGGCTCAGTTTTGAAAGTCTTGGAATGTGGTGGCATGAGGAGGACAGAGGTGGTTATCTCACCTCTGGAGAGGATTTATGATCAAGTATATTCTGCTGATTCAGCTATGGCAGAGAGAGCCAAAGGGAGGTTCCTTTTCACTCTGAGCAATAGCAGTAGTAGATGATGTTGCCTAAGTTTCTCTGGCTAGAATAATTTCCTGGGTACAGAGCTGCTGCTGCTAGTAATATTCATGCAAACATTTATAAAAACATTCCACCAATAGAATAATGCACATTTCCGTCACTTACTGTGATATCTGATTTATGTGGAAGAGTTTCTCATATCATCCCTCATAGCTGAATTCTGAAGCCAGTGGGAGGTCAGAGTGTATAAAGAATGCAAAACTGGGCCATCAAGGAGTTCCTATCTGTATTCAAATGCTATTTTATGATTGCCATAATACTATATGTGCTAAGGGATTTGAAATAAATAATACCTCAAGAATGGCTTCCAAGGTTTATTTTAAGGATGTGAGAGCCTAGTCTGGTGGTACTCACCATTCACTGCATCACCCTCCATTTACCAGGTGTGTAGCCAGTAGGGCTGCAGCCCTTACTTCCATCCCTATGCCAGCTTCAGAGAAGCTAGAACCAATACTAGCAGTAGCCTTTTGCAGAGCAGTAGAAAGATCAGTACTGTCCTCCTCTGTTCAGAATACAATGCTGGGGAGACTCCTTAGAGAAGTTCCTGGGTCCAACATTTGACCTAATCTGTGACCCTTGGTTTGTTCGTTCTTCCAGATAGCAGAGAAAGGTGTATTACTTTTGAAAAATTAAAAGTATTTTTAATGTTTTGATGGGAAAGTTGTGGTGAAAAGATGAATCTTGCATTTTGTTCTGAAGACTCTAACATTTTATGGGAGAGATTTAAATCCAGGCTCCTATCTCCAAGAAAGTTCTGTTCACTGCTCTCATAAGTCTCAGTTCTGTAGTTGACAATTACTTGTTCCTGAAGAACAGTAATGGAAAATGATGTCTGAGGTCACCTGATGTTGAACTACACCGAGAATAGAATACTGAACATTATTCCCTATTTACGAGGGAATTTCTTTAGCAGCTGGAGCATTGGCATGATGATGTCTCTTGTTGCTTACGTAGCAGATGAGCAACAGCATTTTGAAGGGGTTCAACTTATGCAGTGTTCTGCAGCCCATTATATTTCACACTTCTTTTCAAGATCTCTACGAATTCACATGTCTCTCCTTGCTGTCCACCATTTCTGACAGAAGCATTGAGCCTGCACATCTCTGCACTATTGTCATGAGCATTGCAAGCACAGGCCACCTGATATTGCAGTATTTGCAGAGCCACAGGGAACATGATGATTCCTCATGGACTAGATTACTGTGGGTCATAGAAAGAAGCAATTCAAGATTGTTGGTGGCATTCACAGGGCATCATGATAATACCAATTATGGCAAGGAGACAGGGAGAGGAAGTACCTACTACCACCTAGAACAGAGATAGGCAACCTTTGGCATGTGGCCCATCAGGGTAATTCACAGGAGGGCCATGAGACGTTTTGCTGACATTGTCATCTGCAGGCGCGACTGCCCGCAGCTCCTAGTGACTGCAGTTCACCATTCCCTACCAATGGGAGCTGCGGGAAGTGTTGGCCAGCACAACCCTTCAGCCTGTGCCGCTTCCCGCAGCTGGTGGCACTGGGAGCTGTAGTGGGCCATGCCTGTGGACGGTCAATGTAAACAAAATGTCTCGCAGCCCACCAGTGGATTACCCTGATGGGGCATGTGCCAAAGGTTGCCGATCCCTGACCTAGAAGATGTCTGCTCTCTAGGGGACAAATAGATACCCTTGTCAGAGGCTGTTTCCTGGAGCTCACTAGCTCTTTCTAGGAAAACCATCTGCTGCCTGCATGGTTCACAGATCCCAGGACTAGTTCTAGCAAACTGCAGTAATAGTAGTTGCTATACTAGATTTACCTTAAAGTAATGGGTTATTGTTTGTATGAAAGATGCTATATAATGATTCTCATACTAGTCAGATAGCACTTTCCTTTTGTACAGCTCAAAACATTTCACAAAGGTGGATAAGTATAAATATCCCCATTTTACAGATTGGGAAGCTGAAATAGAGAAGTAATTTGCTCAAAGTCGAGCAATGAATCTGTGGCAGAGCTAGAATTGGAACACAAAATAAAGTTGTACTAAACTGCTAGAATACCTCCTGGCTGGAAGTTAAGAGGCACTGCATTATCTTCATGAGTTGTACCAGTAAACAGTAAGGGTGCAATCTTGCCACAAGTGTCAATGGCAAAATTTCCACTGATTCCAACAGAACTAAGATTTCACCCTACATCACACTTCTTATTTCCTATTACAGAACCAGTAAACATATTGTAGCAGATGCAGTAATTAAGACCTTACTGTTAAGTATCTCTTTCCCCCCCCCCTCCTATTTTGTTCTTTGGATTTTTCTTTCAAATCTTGCAGTTGTTTCAATGGGAGAGGGTGGTTGTTTCTTTAATTCAGCAGTGTCATCTCCTTTTCTTTGTAGATCAAGTTTGACCACAAGGCATGAACTTCCTTTCTTTAAAGTACTTGCCTTTTAACAGCCTAAATGGCGGCGAGTCAATGTACTACAGATTTGTTTTTGATGAACCTTCTGGGTTTGGGGGTTTTTTTTTAGATTTCATGAAGGAAAATTCAATTTCATCTACTATCCTTAGAGCACTTCTACACAATTCATAACCATATATTCCTTCTGAACCATTTGAAACTGTCTCTTTGGTTAGATTAAAAAAATAGTGGCCTCTTAAAAATGATCAGTTCTTTTGCCATTCTGTTTTATGAAGCAAGAGTATTTATTTTTTCTGCTTCATTAAACACTAAAGAGAGATTTAATGCTAATCAAAATGGCTGTTGAGCTGGAAGCAGTGGGACAATGGGAAGACTCATACATTAGTGGGGGTGGGGGGCAACTTTTTGCACATGATTAACCAGCGTTTAAGGGAATACGTTGAAAAATTGGTCTCTTAAGCAGTTGTCAAATAGACTAAAAAATAAATTCCACATTCTGCACAGGCTTGGTCATCACTGAGATCACACAAACTCTTCACTTAGGCTATGTCTACAGTGGCAGAGGTGTTTTTGCTGAAAGTTTGGTCAATGAACAAAAAGCATTTGAAGACAAGACCGTGCCTCTTGTCAATGTGTATGAAATTGTGGATGGCTTTTCAGAAATGGGTTTCCCTAACTATAGAGGGGGGTGATAGTTGGCATGCATATTCCAATTTTGGCACCACACCACCTTGTGATGGAAAATATCAATCGGAAGACGTACTTATACATGGTTTTGCAGGTGCTTGTGGATCACCATGGGCATTTCACTGACATCAGTGTGGGCTGGTCCAGAAAGGTGAATGATGCACAAATTTTTAGGAACACTGGCCTTTACAGAAAGCTGCAAGTGGGGACTTTTTTCCAAACTGGAAGATCACCTTAGGGGATGTTGAAATGCCAGTAGTGATCCTGGGGGATTAGGCATACCCCTTAATGCCATGGATCATGAAGCCATACATGGGAAACCTAGATAGCAGCAAGCAGCAGTTCAACAATTGGCTTCTGCCTTCACCTCTTCATCAATGACTTCCTCCTCTAGGTAAGGTTCAGTTTCTGACAGCTCCAGCCCCGCTGAAGTATCCAAAGGGCTCCTGGCGGTGGAGGTGATGATAACCTGTTCTGTTCATTCCCTCTTAAGCACCTGGCATTGGCCACTGTTGGAAGACAGGATACTAGGCTAAATGGACCTTTAGTCTGACCCAGTATAGCCATTTTTAAGTTCTTATATTCTTAGTCAGTTACCCACTAGTGCAAGAAACCTCTCTCTTCACAAGCAGTGGGTCCTCCAGAGCACAGAGGTGTGTTTTTTCTTGTTCCTGGCCACTTACTCTCCTTGGCCTGCCTAGCACACAGCCTTCTATTCAGGCCAGTAGGGCCCCTTGCACTCTGACTAGTCTCTGAGCCCCTATGCAGGCCTAAACACAGCCTATTCCATGAACATTCCTCCCAGATGAGGGCAACAAGGCAAAAATTTTCACAAAATGAAATTCTGGAAGAAAAAAAACCTGTTTCAGGCCAATCAAAATGTTTTGATTTTTAACAATCGTTTTGTTCTTAAAATAAATTTCAAAATGAAAAGTTGGTTTGAAAAATATTGAAATATTTTGTCCCAAAACTATCAAAATGAGACTGACATTTAAATGTTTTTTCTAAATAAGATTTCATCAATTGATATGACTTAATAAAAAAAAGTTTTTGTCAAAATATCACCTTCCAACAGAAAAAAATTCACAATTTCAATCTTTTTATCTGACAAAGTTAATTTTGTTCTACAGCTTTCTACCTATCACTTTTGTGTTAAAGCTGATATACAGGAGATGGCAGAAGTGGTACATGGAAAACAAAGCAATGATTCTAACACCCTTTGAAAGAATGGGTGGAGCAAATAAGCAAATAGATTTTTTTTCAAAGGTACTCTTAATTTTATGAGCACAGTCAGGTGCTGTCTTTTGGCAAGCATTCTGAAAACAGGAAAAGCAAGAGATATTTTCATTTAAGAAACTTGGGCCCTATTGTACAATTCTTACTCCTTAGCTGTGCAAAATTTCTGTTTTTGAGTCCAAACCTGAATGCTGACATCAATGGCATATATAGAATTATTTTACGTATAATCCTGCAAACATACAAATGGATAGTCCCACTATGAGCTTTTATCCCAGTAGGGCCCATGACACAATTGCAATATAAATATTAATAATTCACTATGCTTCTAGAAGAAATTGTTTCCAGTAGAGTTGGGAGAATTTGGTGTTCCTGTCTAACTTACGTTTTTTCCCCCCCCAGAGTCCGCCTAATTTATTAAAAAAAGTGTAACTGGATGGAAGCCTATGCTTTGCAACAAGGAGTTTTTTGAAAATAGTTCTTGCCTTGTTTCTAGGACTGCCAGGAAAAATAAACAAATCCACCATTTTCAGGGTGGGGCTAAATCGGGCCCCGTATCCCTATCCTTAATTTCAAGTTTCAAAACTAACTTGGAGTCTTGAAGCCAAATAACTTTATTCTCCACAGCCACCTTAGTCATTTGTTATCTCAATGAAAACTGTCTTATCCATGCAATTTTATTTCCTCCCACCTTCATCCCCATCTCCTGCTTGTGGGAAAGCTGCTATTAAAAAAAGAGCTGTGGCTGCTAACCCATTCTATAATCTGGACCTGCATTGTGTTTGTTACATGAGGAACATTCTAAATGTTTTCCAGTCTTCTCAAACTGACTAATACTTTTGTCTTGTGTTGTCACCAATGTCAGAAATAAATGAGCAGGAAAAACTTGGAATTCATTGCAAAGATATAGATATAGCATGATTGTCAGCTATGTACAAGCACGAAGCCTGTGGGCCAGTCAAGAACAGAATTTACAATTTACAACTCCCAATCCTGTGCTTACTATCACATTCTCTTAGAATACTCTGAAGCTAGAGGCTCACTTTGTTAGCTGTCTATAGGACATCACAATCCTTTTTCTTTGACCATCAGCAACCTGGCTCATAAGCATCCTGTCCATACATTTTCCTTACATATCACCTTGGCGTACAGACAATCTGTGACAGATTAAATATATGGGATGAGGTTAGGGCGCTATGGGTGGATATTGTTCTAGATTCTAATCATCAGCAGCATAGAGAAAAAGTTTTAATTCAATGCTGTGCTGGTTGTAGATATTGGGGGGACCTCTCTCTTCCACTTCTATGTCCACAAAAGCGCATTCAATGGAACTGTGTCAAGTAGCTGGCAACTTGGTAAATCCTGGTTGTTTCCACATGGAAACCATCAGATCATTTCTACTTTAAGTAAATTTCATGTAATTTCAGACAAGACAGATCCACTCTGGACAGGTTTGACTAATATTGTCAGGGCGGATCTGTGTCTAGAAAAGACAAAGACACAGTTTTGGATGGCTTCTCTGGAGGTTCTAGGGGATGTTGAGTTTGCAACAGGTGAGTTGATCCAAAATCTTCATGGATAATATGAAAACAAAAAAAAGTAGGATAGTTTCAGGTCTGGTTATGGTTAAGATTTATGTCTCCTCACATGAATATAGGGCATGCTGACATGGTCCAATAAAGGGTGGTTAGACTTTTACTCAGAAGCAATCTGCTTACAGATGTATATCAACTATTTTTACTAACTGTGCATCCTTCCATGTAGTTTCTATATTCCCTACAATATTCCCTTTATGTTCTAGGTGGAAAAGGGAAATTCTCATTGTATCTAATGTTAGAACATACAGCTTAAAAAAACAAGCAAAACAACAACGAAAAACAAAATTCAAGATGTGAATGTCTAGAGATATTCAAGATATCTATAAAAACACTGCAAATTAAGTGTTTGTAGCTTCACCATGAAGGTTCTGGAAAACTCTGACCCTGCCTTCTGCTCTCTGTTTATTTCCTCCTAGAAACCTCCAACTGTTGCTGCTATATTCAAACTTCTCACCTGGCAGCTTTCTTTGTCTCCATCATTCATGCCAAAGGTCATGCACCCTTTGCTGCTGACAGACATTTTTGACCGGGGATCTGCCTTTCTCTTAATATAAGGAATAGTCACTTTGCAAACTGGGAATAGAGGCTTCTCTTGGGAATATATGGCAGCATGGAAAAAGGTCTGGAGAGTGGAGTGTGAGAAGCTAATGTTGCACTGAGGCTGCTGGAGCTGTTGGGATGGAGTGGGCAATGAGGGGATATGATAAGATAGAAGGTCCAAGATGTTGACTGGGACACAGTTCTGTGGTAATGAGGATTACTTTGCATTTGAATCAGTGTACAAAGTGGTCAGTGAAAGGTATTTGGAGATGGGGTGACATGGTCATATCTTGCTCATTCATCATTGATAATTTTAGAAGCTGCTTGGACAGACTGGATGGACGTCATCTGTGTTTGGGGAAGAGCAGTTTGCTGTAAGCAAGATTTGGATAGTGTGGGGGGGGGGGGAGAGAGGGAGAAATTGAAGATGACAACTACCTGTATGCCTGGGTGATGTGGAGAAGGTGGTGGTGTCAACACTATCATCAGTTCTGACAGGCAGCTATGAAGAGGTTCAGTTTTGTTGTGGTTCAGGGAATGGACAAAAAATCATTACATTTAATTTACCTGTTTTCTTCTGCATCTCCCTTTGGGGGACTGGGAGACTAAAGTTTTAATCTTTTATCTAGCAGGTGATATTGATCACTATCCTTTCAAAGGTTGTTTTTCCTACAAGTCGATTTTCATAGATGTGAATTCAGTGAGGGTTCTGTCACTTGGTATCATGCCATCATGTGACATAAAACTGTATCGACATACTGTTTAGCATGATGTGAAAATACCATCAAAGAGAATGAGTGAAGCAAGACATAAAACTGAAGGAAGTAGAAACAGTGTCCCAAGACTGATCCCAATAAGATTTGTCATGGACTGGAAAAGCTTGAAGACAGAAATAGAAAAAACTGAAAGTAACAAAAATTCTACGTGTTCTCACTCATAAATGTTTTTTTATGGAAGTATTGTCCATACAGGGTCTCCCTGCGTTGTTTTGAACTGTATTTTAAGCATACAGACCAATGTATAATAAGAAGACCCTCTTTGTCTTTCAGGTGTGTATGAGATTGTGAGAGGTTCCTCCTGAGGTACCACCTGGAACTGGGGTACCACTGAGCCACCTGACTCACCAGCCTGAGTTCCCTCTCACATTTAGTGCTGTAGCAAGCTGCAAAACCCTCCAGCCTTCACTTTCATCAGTGTTCACACAGTTAGGGATGCACCCAGCTGCATTTCACACAAGCTGTCTAACCACCAGCTTCCCAGCCTGAGACCCCTGGGCAGTACCATCCTTCCCTGGTCAGTATATGGGTTTAATACCCAATCCGCCTCCCCCTCAATGTGACGAGAACAATGCACACTTGTTATAACCGGACAGAGATTTTCCTCAAGTACTCCAAAGTTCACAGCTTTCGATTAAAACATAAAAGACATTTATTAACTACAAAAGGATAGATTTTAAGTGATTATAAGTGATAGCAAACAGATCAAAACATACTACCTAGTAAATAAACAAAACCACAAACTGAGCTTAACATGCTAGATAGGTAAGATATAAATTAGCAAATACTCACCCTGAGTAATAAACAGGCTGGCAGATTCTTAAGGCACAAGCTGTCTTGGCTCTGCAGCTTGGATTTTCAAGGTTTTCATGCACAGGCTAGAAATCCCTTTAGCCTGGGACCATCACATCCCACAGTTCAACCCTTATTCCTCAGGTGTTTCCAGGTGTGTTGTTGTAGGGAGAGTCAGGTAACCATGATGTCATTTCTCTCTTTTATATCTTCTTCCCACTTGCTGGAAAGCTCTTTTGCTGTGACCTGAGTCAAACAGTTCCAATTATGTAGTGCTATGTCTGAGAGATTTCTATTGTACACGGTGCCTGGGGTAGTCCTTGTGATTGTGTGCATTTCCTCAGTGATCCATTAACATTGTTTGGCCTTTCCACTGTTGTACTTGGAAGGCTGCTTATGAGTGTTTTCAACCTCACAACATATTTTAGTAACACATACATAGCCAAACTTCATAACTTCACATACGATGATAGCACATACAATCCAGTGAGATATTGATGTCTAGCAAATCATGACTTTTAGAATGATACCTCACAAGGCATACTTTGTACAAAACATATCCTAATTACATGACAGTGGTGAATATTGGGGTGTCAGAGTGTCACAGAGATACTTAGTTATTTTATTCTCTGAAATATCTCCTGAGCAAAATGTATGAATAGTCAAAATGTAAGAGACGAGAACTTTGTATTTAGAATATAAAGTGCTAGATTCTGATGTCCATTACTTGAATGTAAATCCACTGATGTCACCTATGAAGCTGAGAGCAGACCATGGTTCAATATAAGGACGTTGGACCATATTCTGGTACCATTTTATTCCAATCTAACTCCATTGATTGTAATGTTGTTACTGCAATTTACAGTAGTGCAAGTGAAATCAGAATTGCATCCTTTAGCCACACATTTAGAGTAAAGCATCACGTGGAATAAAGTATCCAGAAACAGTAAATTTGGGAATCTCATTGGCTAAAGAGTGGAGACTCTGCTGGCACTGTAATCAGAAACATCACAAATGAAGTTGTTGGCACAGTATTTCTAAACCATTCAAAATAAGAGGCTACTGAAAGCTCCCAACAGAGCATGTACTCAAAAAACATCCAGTCCAGTGTTTTCAACTAAAGGTATTGAGATGAGCATTGACTATGAAACAAGTGCCAAACTTTGCTGTCCTTGGAGCAAGGGTAAACCTAGTAATGATTTTGGGAAATGTCCCAAATAATGTTACTTAGGAAACTATGGTGTTTGAGCAACAATAGGCTTTGATTAAAATGATAAATGTGGGCATTATGATGATTTGCTTGAGATAACAAAGTATAAAGGAGTTTAATAGGAGAGGAGTAATTTTCACAAAATAAAAAATGTAAAATAGGGAACAACTTCATTCTTTTCAGAAGGTGAAACTTGCACGACATTTAACAAAAGAAACAAAGAAGTTGTAATATACCATAAAAAAGTAATCAACACTGACATTTATGTTGCTGGTTATTAAACTAGGAGAGCCCAGGATGTTGCCCTCCTTCAGGGGATTATAAAAGTGATTTCAGATTGTTAGTAGGAAACAATGGTTATATAAAATAATACAGAAGCTCAACTCAACCGCTGTTAGAAGTGACTCAACCGAGATGTTAAATGTCACAAAGGAAAAAATAATCTTTTAGTTAATCCTTGTTGTGGCTTTTCTGATCATGCATTTCTGATGTGTCTCAGTTCTGCAAAGTTTCCTTTGAAATATATGGAGCCTTTTTATTTTGGTAGGAAGCACTCCCCATTCTGAAAAATGTTCTCCCCTTAATACCTGCTATGCTCCGTCTCTGACATTTCTCAGCATCTCTTCTCATGATCCTTTCCCAGTTGTTTTGTTGGGCCAAAGGTTGTGGAACTAATTCCTCTCCATCATCTCCTCTTTTGTTCCTTGTCCATTTTTGTCATTCCAGATGCATTTGTTGAACAATTGGGCCTGTTTGCATTAGGAAAATTGCTGTTTATGAGGAAGAGATGGCAATCAGAGCCACCACTTCTGATTCCTGCCATTCTGAGTGGGTAAAGGAGGAGACCTGGGATCCCTACTAAGACTTACCAACATTTCTTTTTATGAACCTAATCTACAGCCCACTTTAAAACATGCAATAATTCAACTGGTGCTAAAAAAAAATCTCTGAGGTCTCAAAATACCCTACATTGTCTCAGCTCTGTTTCTAAGAAAGCTTACACAGGAGCTAGTAAACCAGTGTCTCATGCCTCCTGCCAGCTACTAGCGTACTGAACCCCTCTGTCAAGCCAGAGCCTAGTACAGACATGACACTTGTTGCTCTGGTGGAATTTTGTCCTGTCCATAGACAAACGAAGTACATTCGTGTTCCTCTTGTTGGTCCCCCCTCTACAGCATTTGATACCACTCATCATCTAATACTCTTCTCCAGTCAAATGTGACTCCCTCATATATCTCCTCTTAGGCCACAACTACAGGGTTGTTATAAGTAACTGTTATTTGGCCTCCAATACTGTCACCTGCAAAGCAACACAAAGTTCAATGATTTCCCCCATGTTATCTGAGCTCTCTCTGAAGATGTTGGGGAAAGCTAATGGCAAAACAAGTGCTGATGGATGATGCTCAGTTATATATCTTTGTCAAATAAATACAGAGCCATAATCACCCAATTTTTCAATGCCTAACTGAAATGGCACTTGGAAGATGCGCAGATGGCTAACGCTGAATACCAGCAAGACTGAGGTGATATTGGTGAGAAGAGGAAAGCTGGCTACCTCTGATACTATTTACCATTTGTAAAGACATCTGCCCTCCGTTTCAGTTGGCCTGAAGCCTTGGCATTCTTTTGGAGATCTTAGTGCTACCCAGATGCCCATGCAGCACATAAAAAACACCATGTGCCACAGCAAAAAAGACACAGATCTGGCCACAGTGATCCACCCATTTGTGAACTCAAGGCTTCATTATTACAATTTGTTGCAACTAGCAGTGAAGCCACACACTAAAATAACTCCAGCTGTTACAAAATGCTCTTACAAAATGCAGCAGCCCATCAAAA
Organism: Gopherus flavomarginatus; assembly: GCF_025201925.1. NCBI lineage: Eukaryota > Metazoa > Chordata > Testudines > Testudinidae > Gopherus > Gopherus flavomarginatus. Next base: position 171,359,144 of record NC_066620.1, on the reverse strand, counting down.
CTTGCCACAGAACTGGCACCAGCTACCTGAGAGTCCTCCTCACCTTTCATGACCATAATCTCCTAAAACAACTATGGTCCACTGGAATAATGAAATTATTGACCAATAGAGGGAATGTTTTGAGCTCAGACAGAACTTTCACAAGTGCAGGATCTAAACTATGAAACACACAGCCAGATGAGGTAAGAATGATCACAAACCTCACCACAGCTAAATGTAAAAGATTCACCATCATGGCTGTCCCTTCATACAGTCTTGCCTCGGACATCGAGTCCTACATTAAAGCACTTATCTCTTCCTTCCTTCTCTGCCAATAGGAGAAGTATTTTTTTTAGTTTTTCCTTACTTAGGAAAGGGGGCTATATGAGTAACTAGAGTAAGCAAGAAATGGAGGGTTGATTTTTATAATTTGCCAATGTGTCAGATTCTAGGGATGAAATCTAACAAACTAGTTTTGCCAGTTAAGCGTTATATAGCCAATATAGCACCCTATATAGAGCCCAATGTAGCCAATATAAAACCCTAATGAAATAGCCACTGTTGGTTATTCTTAACCAACCAACAATTTTAATTCACCCAGAACCACATTAGTATATATTCAAAAGTTCACGATTCAAGTGTAGACACAACTAATGTTCTAGGTATCTACTAAACATACAATGAATGCAGCCTTGCAATTACTAATACAAATCAGAGTTGAAGTTCAGTAGTTATACTATGGAACAAGGCAGATTACCAAGAGTTCTTATTTTATTTACTTGTCGTCATCATCAAGTCTCAATTCTTAAGTACCTAATAAAGACTGATTTGACTTTCAGGCACTTTTAAGAGTGTGATTACTTACATACTGTTTGAATGAATTGGTCCAAATGGACCCATGTTGGCATATCAAACGCACTTGCTTAAAGTTATCATTTTTTCCAATCTCTCTTAGGCCAATTTGCTTGGACTGATAAAGGAGTTAAAGTCTAAAATATGGTTACCTGAGGCTTCACCAAAGCATGTAGATTTAGCAAGGTAACCTACAGTTGCTTACCTTAAATAATAGAAGGAGAAACACAATAATTGAAATGAAATCTCATCGCTTCTTATCTTCTTACCTGAGGATGGGGGAGAGTCTTTTCCTCATGGCTGGTCCTGGAGTCAGTCACATTTAGGCTTCTGCAGCTCCTTGTTGGATTCAGTCAATTATCTCTAGTTGAACGTGGTGACTTCAGTTTTACATACTGCAACTTTAGAGCTTGGTGGATGGGGCCACACTTTGATTTCTGTTGGACACATGCCAAGTGAGTGCTCAGATTTTAGCTCTCCATTTCTTTGCTGCTTCCATCAGTATCCAGTAGATGGCATTGGTACATAATAAGGCTATGAAGCAATTAAAAAAAAATAATCGTGTTTAATCACACTGCTAAACAATAATAGAATATCATTTATTTAAATATTTTGAATGTTTTCTACATTTTCAAATATATTGATTTCAATTACAACAGACTACAAAGTGTACAGTGCTCACTTTATATTTGTTTTTATTACAAGTATTTGCACTGTGAAAAAACAGAAGAAATAGTATTTTTCAATACATCTAATACAACTACTGTAGTGCAATCTGTTTATCATGAAAGTTGAACTTACAAATGTAGAATTATGTACAAAAAAAAACTGCATTCAAAAATAAAACAAAATTTTAGAGCCTGCAAGTCCACTCAGTCCTACTTCTTGTTCAGTTAGTCACTCAGACAGATAAGTTTGTTTACATTTGCAAGAGATAATGCTGTGCCTGCTTCTTGTTTATAATGTCACCTGAAAGTGAGAACAAGTGTTCTCATGGCACTGTGGTAGCTGGTGTCGCAAGATATTTATAGTCCAGATGTGCTAAAGATTCACATGTCCCTTCATGCTTCAACCACTATTCCAAGGGACATGCTGATGACAGATTCTGCTTGATAACATTCCAAAGCAGTGTGGACTGACACATGTTCATTTTCATTTTCTGAATCAGATGCCACCAGCAGAAGGTTGATTTTCCTTTTTGTTGGTTCGGGTTCTGTAGTTTCCGCATCAGAGTGCTGCTCTTTTAAGACTTCTGAAAGCATGCTCCACACCTCATCCCTCTTAGATTTTGGAAGGCACTTCAGATTCTTAAACCTTGTATCGAGGGCTGTAGCTTTCTTTAGAAATCTCACATTGGTATCTTCTTTGCATTTTGTCAAAAGTGAAAGTGTTCTTAAAATGAACAACATGTGCTGGGTCATCATCCGAGACTGCTATAACATGAAATATATTGCAGAATGTGGGTAAAACAGAGCAGGGAACATACACGTCTCCCCCAGGCAGTTCAATCACATTTTTTTTAAATGAGCGTCATCAACATGAAAGCATATCCTCGGGAATGGTGGCCAAAGCTTGAAGGGCATATGAATGTTTAGCATATCTGCACATAAATACCTTGCAATACCAGCTACAAAAGTGCCATAGAAATGCCTGTTGTTGCTTTCTGGTGACATTGTAAATAGGAAGAGGGAAGTATTATCTCCTGTAAATGTAAACAAACTTGTTTGTCTTAGCGATTGGCTGAACAAGAAGTAGAACTGAGTGGACTTGTAGGCTCTGAAGTTTTACATTGTTTCATTTTTGAGTGAAGTTATGTAATAAAAAAAATCTACATTTGTCAGTTGCATTTTCACGATAAAGGAATTGCACTATAGTACTTGAATGAGGTGAGTTGAAAATTACAATTTTTTGTTTATCATTTTTACAGTGCAAATATTTGTAATAAAAAATATACACATTTGAATTACAACACAGAATACAATATATATAAAAATACAGGAAAACAAAAATATTTAATAAATTTCAATTGGCATTCTATTATTTAACAGTGCAATTAAAACTGCAATTAATAGCAATTATTTTTTAATTATGATTAATTCTTTGAGTTAATTGCATTAGTTAACTGTGATTAATCGACAGCCCTAGTACATAACGAACATTTTCAATCATTTTCTTATTGGCAACTTCTTATATTTGATTTATTTCAAAGATTGTATTTCATTTTTAGCCCTTACTGCCAACTGGGGATCCCCCTTGTAAACAATTTCTTTTAATATTATGTTATACTATTTAATATTATGTTTTTACTTGGTTTATATGTTTCAACATTTCTTCTTTCTGTACCAGACATTTTCTATATTCCTAAAGTGCAATAATTATTTACAATGAAAGCAACAATATCCCTTATCTTTGTCAATGCACATGTCCTTACCTCTAGGGCCACCCCTTCAGGCTGGACATGACATTGCAAGGCAGTTTGCCTCTCGCATCCCCTCTGGTGGCCACTTTCTTGGCCATAGTGACCATTCCCAGCCAGTCTCTTCCCCTGACTCCCTCACTGGGTCTTCTTGGCTCAGCCCTCTGGCCAAGTCACACAACCCTTTCTGGGGTTCAGCTCTGAACAAAAGGCCCTTTGGCCCTTCTGGTCTCACTTCAGTTCCATGACCTTTGTAAGCCCTTGCTCATGGCTATCCCACAGGAGAGTACTGTGCCAGAGGAATGAAGCTGTCAACCACTGTCTTTGTCCTGGAGTTTTAAACAGACTTTTAGGTATCCTGATCCCAAGCCATGGACTACATTGAAGATACAAACTGAGACCTCGAACTTGCTTAAAAATTCTATGGGAAGCCAATGTAGAGAGGAGAACAGGTGCTCAGAGTAGCCTGTGTTACTGAGGAGACATGCTGCAGCATTTTTTAATAATTTCAGTTTCCTAAGTACTGAAGGTTTCATGCCCAGGTATATCACATTGTTGTAGTCCAGATGAGAGGTAACAAAGGCAGAAATAACTGAGAAATAACTTTAGCCACCAGGATGAGATATAGTCTCCTGCCCAACCAGAGATGATAGAAAGTGTTGCTTTCAGCCATTGCAATGTGAGAGCTCAGCGTCAGCAAAGAATTCAAGAGTATTCCTAGACTATGGATTGAACTGACCAATTGTGGATGTGTATCTTCAATCAAAGGAGACTGGGGGTTGGACTAGATGACCTCCCGAGGTCTCTTCCAACCCTGATATTCTATAATACACCAGGGCTACAAGCTCCTCAAAATACTTTCATCTGCCCACCATCATCACCTCTGTTTTGCTCAGGTTCAGTTTCAGACAGCTGTTCTTCATCAATGAATTGATCTCACCCAAGCACTAGCCCATCTTGGTGGGAATGGTATGGTCAGATATGGTGAAGGATAGGGAGAGCTGTGTGTCATCTGCATATTGCTGGCACTTGTGTCCATATTGTCTGATCAATTCACCTTGGAATTGCATGTAGATGTTGAAAAGGACAAGAGAAAGAATTAGGCCTTGTAGAACCTCACAACTGAGTGGTCTAGTGGTGGAGATGCAGTTTCCCATCACTACTCTTTGGGTGTATCCCTCCAAAGAGGACTCAAAATATTCTACTGCATTACCTTGGACTCCTACCACCTCTCTCAGGCAAGACAGAAGTATCTCATGGTTAACAGTGTTGAACACTGCAGTGAGGTCCAGGAGGATGATTATGGATACATGTCTTCTATCCACTGACAGGAGGAGATCATTCATCATAACTAATTTTGCCTGGTTTAGGATGTTGGCTTCAGTTAGATAAGCTTTTAGTCAGCTTTTGTCTAGCTTCTCTGAGCTTACTCAGGAATGACCAGTTTGATACTGGGTGGTAGCACTGAAATATCCAAGGTGCAGTTCTTCAGTGTTGGTTGAATTATTGCATACTCAAAGGAGGAAGAGAAGATTCCTTCTACGAATGAGGCACTGATTATTTTGGTCAGAAGATTCATGACTCTCTTTTGCAAGCCAGGAAGGGCGAGTTGGAATCTCAGGTCTTGAGTGGGGAGTCCTTTAGAGTGTCCAGAACTTCTTGATGAGTGAATGTATTGAACTCTGGGAATGCAGGTGGGCTATTGGTTGGTGGGTACAGGAGAACCAAACCCATGTTGTTTGAGATTTCGTCTCAAAGATGCATGAACTTTTCAGTGAAGTAGGATAATATTCTTTGCAGCATTTAGTGCTCAGTTCTAATGCAGGTTGTAGCACTTAGGATAGTTTAAGTGATTTACCATCCTAGATACCTCCTGGGTGAGGGATTTGACAGCCTGAATGAATACTGATAGGAAGGTTCTCTTGGCTTGTAATACAGCTTCAGAATAGGGTTGGAAGAATTTGTTCATCCAGTCTGAATCAGCCTTTTTCTGCCATCAGCACTCAAATGTCCACCCCTCTCTCTTCATCCAGTGCAGGATGTCAAAAACAATTTAAATTATAAAATGTAGTTTAATATGTAGTCAACAATAAAATCCATGTTTCATGGATCAAATAATTAGCTTTATTTTGTGTATTGAGTACCAAAGCTACACATAGAGTTTTAACTGCAAAACAGAATAAATAATAGAAACTATCTGAGCCTGAAAGAATAAATTTTTCATCTATATTACAGCTGTATCCTTCTCCTGCTCACTTTGCTCTTTCATGTGTTTTGAGCTGTCTCTAGTCTCTGCTTGTGAGACAAAGAACCTATCTTTAGTTTAAATTCCTCCTTAAAATAGTCTTTTGTTACACCTACTCCTACCTATTTTCACTACTTGAAACTGGCCCTAGTACTTGGCTCCAGGCTTCTTCATGTAGGAGCTAAGATATAGCTGTGAAATTTCAAGCAGGTTAATGATCAACAGACCATAAAAATAACTTATGGGCCTTGCATATGAGCCTCATAAATAACAAGGAACCAAGTTCTAATACCACATGTAGCCTGCGTATCTAGAACTGCATACAGGAGGTCTCTGGAGGGCCTGAATTAGGGAAGAATGCGTATCATTCCCCAAGGTCTTGCAGCAATAGTACCCTCAACACTCCATGTAGTGGATAATAGCTGTTAGAGCTGTGTAGTCAACCTCCCCCACACCCACAATCCAGTATGAGAGGGGTTCCTAGTGCCCTCTGTCCCCTCATGTACTGGGCGCAGCAGGAAATACCTAGAGCTAGAATGCTGCACTGCACAAATGTACATACACTCTGCTTAGGATATTAATCCTGCCCCTTCACACTTTCTGTAGTAGAACTGCACCCTTTCTGCTGACCCAGGGCTCTCTGCGGGTTCAGAGATGGGCACAGGGTTTGGTCTAAAGTAGGTATCATATGAAGCAAGGTAACTATACCAACATACTGTGTAAACCTCCCCCAGGCTTGCCTAATGTCTTCTCTTGTTGTCGTCATTTTTAAGAAACAAAGGCCCAAAACCTCCTTACAGCATGTATGTAACTTTACTTCTGTGATTAGTCTCATTGACTTTGAGGGTCTAGACCAGGAATCAGCAATCTTTGGCACGCGGCCCATTAGGGAAAGCCGTTGGTGGGCCAGGATGGTTTGTTTACCTGCTGTGTCTGCAGGTTCAGCCGACCACAGCTCTCAGTGGCCACGGTTCGCCTCTACAGGCCAACGGGGGCTGCGAGAAGTGGCGCGGGCCGAGGGATGTGCTGGCTGCCATTTCCCACAGCGGCTTTCCTTGAATGGCCACGTGCCAAAGGTTGCCAATCCCTGGTCTAGACTGTACGGTCCTGGGAACAGGAGGCATATGTATTTGTCTATAAAGTTGTACAGTGCATTGCACCCTTAAACTAGAGGTCAACCATCCACCACCACCACCTAATGATGCACAGAAAGTAATGAGTTTTTCTGAAACTATATAGGCTCTCTTCACCATAGTATCTGAATGTTTCTGACTTGTTTTATAAATATTGTGTTTTTTATAATCTTAACTAGGACAAGGCTGGCCTCCTATTTTCTGTTGCCCTGTTTTGTTTCCTGTATTACTAGTCAAAGGATACATTTTAACTTGTTGAAGTATTGGAAGACAATTTATCTTTTAAAAGATTATTTTTAAAAAAGAGAAATACAGGTTTATGATACACTTGACCTCAGTATAAAAACTACTTTGAATATTAATGTTAACAGTTAGGACAACACTGCATAAATTAATTTTTATTTTCATATTTATGAGGTTTTGAAAACTCAAGAGTTTTCATCAGGCCTATAATTATAACACCTACTTCTGCAATAAAATGAGGCTTTTCTGACTGTGTTGACAAAAGGCATCTCCTCTCAAGTTTGTATGTGCTACCTTTTTCTTTTTGCCACACAACCTTATTTAGTATGAAAACAGGATAGAGCCAATTTCTTTTTTTTTTCCCCCATACAGCATCTATGAAATGGAACATGATCTCATAATAACACAGTGATCTGTGGATATCCCCTATTGAAAAGAACACCATAAAATAAAAATAAATTATTTTAAATTAGGTTGAAAATTTGAATGAATAATATAAATTTTGTACTACTCCTAACATGCTGGCTTCACCATAGGCTCCACTGGAGCATTGAATTCTGATGGTTTTTCTTTTGAAAATATAATGTACCAATGTCATAAACAGATAGCTAAGGGTTAATGTCTCTTACACCTGGAAAGAAGTAACCTGAAACACCTGACCAGAGGACCAATCAGGAAACAAGACTTTTTCAAATCTGGGTGGAGGGAAGTTTGTGTCTGGGTCCTTTGTTCTTTGGTCTTGTGCCTGTCTCTCTCTCGGCTATGAGAGGATTTCTGTCTCTTGCTTTCTAATCTTCTGTTTCCAAGTTGTAAGTACAAATATAGTAAGGCAGTAAGGTTTCTATTGTTTTCTTTTGTATTTACATGGGTATAGTTGCTGGAATGTTTTGAATTGTATTCTTTTTGAATAAGGCTGTTTATTCATATTTCTTTTAAGCAAATGACCCTGTATTTGTCACTTTAATACAGATAGACCATTTTTATGTATTTTTCTTTCTTCTTATAAAGCTTTCTTTTTAAGACCTATTGGAGTTTTTCTTTAGTGGGGAACTCCAGGGAATTGAGTCTGTGCCCACCAGGGAATTGGTGGGAGGAAGAAGTCAGGGGGAAATCTGTGTGTGTTAGATTTACTAGCCTGACTTTGCATTCCCTCTGGGTGAAGAGGGAAGTGCTTGTGTTTCCAGGACTGGAAATAGGAGAGGGTGGAGTCCCTCTGTTTAGATTCACGGAGCTTTCTTCTGTGTATCTCTCCAGGAATCCAGGGAGAGAACACCTGGAGGGGGGAAGGGAAATGGTTTATTCCCCTTTGTTGTGAGACTCAAGGGATTTGGGTCTTGGGGTCCCCAGGGAAGGTTTTCGGGGGGACCAGAGTGCCCCAAAACACTCTAATTTTTTGGGTGGTGGCAGCTTTACCAGGTCCAAGCTGGTAACTAAGCTTGGAGGTTTTCATGCTAACCCCCATATTTTGGACGCTAAGGTCCAAATCTGGGACTAGGTTATGACATGAGTGGCAGCGTTTCTGGGAAAGATAGAATCCAGAAGCCAGTAGGAATATTATATTTTTCTTTTCTCTGCTAGGGGCTTTTAAGCAGAGAGAAACAGTTTGGTTTTAAAAGGAACCAGAGAGAATTTTTTTTCTGCTCTCTCCAGCACTTGTGGCTTGCATATTAAGCAAGGAACCATTAAGGAGCTATTAAGGGTCTTTTGTCACACAATAGCACTCCCATTAGGAGTCAAATACCAGCACTATACACATGCAAATAAAGTGGTTTTTCTGGTTTACTTTACATTTAAAAGATTAGCTAGAGGAAGAAAGGGAAAAAGGCACTGTTGCTAGGCAGACCCCAGGAGGCAACAGAGAACCTGCAGTTCAGAAGATAAACACCGGAGGGCACGCTAACACAAGAAAACAGGAACCATGCCTACCAAGACAAAAGTGGAGGCCGAAGAACTAATCAAAGACGCAGAGCACAAGCGAGATATGGAAAAAAAATACAGGAACTAGAAATAAAACAAAAAGAGATGGAGCTAAGGGAAAGAGAAAAAGAGGCTACCCACAGGAGAGAGTTGGAACTCCTGAGAGAAACCCACCAACAGGCCATGGAATTAGAAAAGGCTAAGCAAAACACAGCCAACCCTAACAACCCTGCGCCAATGATTGTTCCACAGCACAGGAAATTTCCCACCTACAAGGCAGGTGATGACACCGAGGCCTTCTTGGAAAATTTTGAAAGAGCCTGTCTTGGGTACAGCATCCCTGAAAACCAGTACATGGTAGAATTGAGGCCACAGCTCAGTGGACCTTTAGCAGAGGTGGCAGCTGAAATGCCTAAGGAGAACATGAACGACTATAAACTTTTTCAAACCAAGGCCAGATACAGAATGGGGATAACCCTGGATCATGCCCATCGGCGTTTCAGAACCCAAAAGTGGAAACCAGATGTGTCATTTCCCAAGCACGCCTACTACGTTGGGAAAAATTATGAGGCCTGGATATCAGGACACAATGTTAAATCCTTGGAAGAACTGCACCTCCTCATACAAATGGAGCAGTTCTTGGATGGTATTCCTGAGGACATAACACGGTACATACAAGATGGAAAACCCAAAAATCTCACCGAGGAGGGGGAGATTGGAGCCAGATGGATGGAAGTGGCAGAAAGCAAGAAAGCTACTGTCAAGGGGAACGAATACCCCAGAGGGCACACTGACCATAAACCCTACAACCGAGGACAGCCAAAGACCCCACCTACAACCCAAGTAAAGCCACAGACGCCCTATTCTTCCACCTCACCAGTCTCCAGTAACTCACCTCGACCCAGTGACCCATCAGATGGAAGATGCTTTAAGTGTAATGAACTGGGACATATCAAGGCCAACTGCCCAAAGACCACCAACCGAGTGCAGTTCATTACACCATCATCACACCAAAGATCCCCAGGCCCAGATGCCTCTCAAATACCCTTGGAGCGAAGGGAAAATTTGAGAGTGGGCGGAAAGAAGATTACTGCATGGAGAGACACGGGGGCACAAGTGTCAGCTATCCACTAATCATTCGTAGACCCCAAATTCATCAACCCAAAGGCCCAAGTGACAATTTACCCCTTCATGTCACAAGCTGTAGACTTGCCTACAGCTGAACTGCCTGTCCAGTACAAGGGCTGGTCAGGAATGTGGACTTTTGCAGTTTATGACAACTATCCCATCCCCATGCTACTGGGGGAAGACTTGGCCAACCAGGTGAAGCGGGCCAAGCGAGTGGGAATGGTTACACGTAGCCAAACCAGGCAAGCTTCCAGACCCATTCCTGTTCCTGAGCCGTCCACAGACGCCCCGTCTGTGTTACCAGAGACCCAGACAGAGGTAGAGGACCCAGATTCCATGCAAACCACTGAAACAGCCACAGCACCTCCAGTCCCAGGCCCGGAACTGGAACAGCAACCAGCCCCAGCAATTGCAACCACATCTTCAAACTCAACGCCAGTGGGCGCCAGCGATCCAGAACTGGCAGAAGCAACAGACAGCCATACCCAAAAGGCTCAACCAGAGCCTGAAATACCCTCAGGTGCACCAGCGGAGAGCGGTTCACCAGCAATGGAAACAACCCCATCACCTACATCGCTTCCAGAGGGACCAAGCCCAAGTGCACAGTCTGAGGAAGAACTGGTGACCCCAGCCTCAAGGGAACAGTTCCAGACTGAGCAGGAAGCAGATGACAGCCTTCAGAAAGCTTGGGCGGCAGCACGGAGCACCCCACCGCCTCTCAGCTCTTCTAATCGATCCCGGTTTCTTATAGACCAAGGACTTTTATACAAGGAGATTCTTTCTGGTGGACACCGGGAAGAATGGCAGCCGCAAAAACAGTTGGTGGTTCCAACTAAGTACCGAGGGAAGCTCTTAAGCTTAGCCCATGATCATCCCAGTGGCCATGCTGGGGTGAACAGAACCAAGGACCGGTTGGGGAAGTCCTTCCACTGGGAGGGGATGGGCAAGGATGTTGCCAAGTATGTCCGGTCTTGTGAGGTATGCCAAAGAGTGGGAAAACCCCAAGACCAGGTCAAGGCCCCTCTCCAGCCACTCCCCATAACTGAGGTCCCATTTCAGCGAGTAGCTGTGGATATTCTGGGTCGTTTCCCAAAAAAGACTCCCAGAGGAAAGCAGTACGTACTGACTTTAGTGGACTTTGCTACCCGATGGCTGGAAGCAGTATCTCTAGGCAACACCAGGGCTAACATGGCGTGCCTGGCCCTAACAGACATTTTTGCCAGGGTAGGATGGCCCTCCGACATCCTTACAGATTCAGGATCTAATTTCCTGGCAGGGACCATGAAAGAACTATGGGAAACTCATGGGGTGAACCACTTGGTTGCCACCCCGTACCACCATCAAACCAATGGCCTGGTGGAAAGGTTTAATGGAACTTTGGGGGCCATGATATGTAAATTCATCAACGAATACTCCAATAATTGGGACCTAGTGTTGCAGCAGTTGCTGTTTGCCTACAGGGCTGTACCACATCCCAGTTTAGGGTTTTCACCGTTTGAACTTGTGTATGGTCACGAGGTTAAGGGGCCATTACAGTTGGTGAAGCAGCAATGGGAGGGGTTTGCCCCTTCTCCAGGAACTAACATTCTGGACTTTGTAAGCAACCTACAAAGCACCCTCCGACACTCTTTAGCCCTTGCTAAAGAAAACCTAAAGGATGCTCAGGAAGAGCAAAAGGCCTGGTATGACAAACATACCAGAGAACGTTCCTTCAAGGTAGGAGACCAGGTTATGGTCTTGAAGGCGCAACAGGCCCATAAGATGGAAGCATCATGGGAAGGGCCATTCACAGAAGAGCGCCTGGGAACTGTGAACTACCTCATAGCACTTCCCAATTCCTCAGTAAAACCTAGAGTGTACCATGTTAATTCTCTCAAGCCTTTCTATTCCAGAGACTTACAGGTTTGTCAGTTTATAGTCCAGGGAGATGATGCTGAGTGGCCTGACGGTGTCTACTACGAAGGGAAAAAAGACGGTGGCGTGGAAGAGGTGAACCTCTCAACCACTCTGGAACGTCTGCAGCGGCGACAAATCAAGGAGTTGTGCACTAGCTTCGCCCCATTGTTCTCAGCCACCCCAGGACGGATTGAACGGGCATACCACTCCATTGACACAGGTAATGCTCACCCAATCAGAACCCCACCTTACCGGGTGTCTCCTCACACCCAAGCTGCTATAGAACGGGAGACCCAAGAACATGCTACAGATGGGTATAATCTGCTCATCTACCAGTGCATGGGCATCTCCAGTGGTACTGGTACCAAAACCAGATGGGGAAATACGCTTTTGCGTGGACTACCGTAAGCTAAATGCGGTAACTCGTCCGGACAACTATCCAATGCCACGCACCGATGAGCTATTGGAGAAGGTGGGACATGCCCAGTTCATCTCTACAATAGACTTAACCAAGGGGTACTGGCAAGTACCGCTAAATGAACCTGCCAAGGGAAAGTCAGCATTCGTCACCCATGCGGGGGTGTATGAATTTAATGTCCTTCCTTTCGGCCTTCGAAATGCACCCGCCACCTTCCAGAGGCTGGTAGATGGTCTACTAGCAGGACTGGGAGAATATGCAGTTGCCTACCTCGATGATGTGGCCATTTTTTCAGACTCCTGGCCCGAACACCTACTACACCTGGAAAAGGTCTTTGAGCGCATCAGGCAGGCCGGACTAACTGTTAAGGCCAAAAAGTGTCAAATAGGCCAAAACAGAGTAACTTACCTGGGACACCAGGTGGGTCGAGGAACCATAAACCCCCTACAGGCCAAGGTGGATGCTATTCAAAAGTGGCCTGTCCCAAGGTCAAAGAAACAGGTCCAATCCTTCTTAGGCTTGGCCGGGTACTACAGGCGATTTGTACCACACTACAGCCAAATCGCTGCCCCACTGACCGACCTGACCAAAAAGATCCAGCCAAATGCAGTTAACTGGACTGATGAGTGTCAAAAGGCCCTTACCCAGCTTAAGGCGACGCTCATGTCTGACCCTGTGTTCAGTGCCCCGGATTTTGACAAGCCATTCCTAGTAACCACGGATGCATCTGAGCGTGGTATAGGAGCAGTTCTCATGCAGAAAGCAACAGATCACGACTTCCATCCTGTCGTGTTTCTCAGCAAGAAACTGTCTGAGAGGGAAAGTCACTGGTCAGTCAGTGAAAAGGAATGCTATGCCATTGTGTACGCCCTGGAAAAGCTACGCCCATATGTTTGGGGACGGCGGTTCCAGCTCCAAACTGACCATGCTGCGCTAAAGTGGCTTCATACTGCCAAGGGGAACAACAAGAAACTTCTTCGTTGGAGTTTAGCTCTCCAAGATTTTGATTTTGAAATTCAGCACATCTCAGGAGCTTCTAACAAAGTAGCTGATGCACTCTCCCATGAGAGTTTCCCAGAATCCAGTAGTTAAAAAGTGTTCTTAAAATGTAGAAGTCTGTTAGTTATATACTTACTAGTATATGTAAAGGTGCATGTGTTGTATTAATCTGTTTATTTTAAAGTTCTAGGAGGAAATCGCCGCCAGTGAGCTTCCCCACTGTCTGCAATTTGGGGGGGCGTGTCATAAACAGATAGCTAAGGGTTAATGTCTCTTACACCTGGAAAGAAGTAATCTGAAACACCTGACCAGAGGACCAATCAGGAAACAAGACTTTTTCAAATCTGGGTGGAGGGAAGTTTGTGTCTGGGTCCTTTGTTCTTTGGTCTTGTGCCTGTCTCTCTCTCTCGGCTATGAGAGGATTTCTGTCTCTTGCTTTCTAATCTTCTGTTTCCAAGTTGTAAGTACAAATATAGTAAGGCAGTAAGGTTTCTATTGTTTTCTTTTGTATTTACATGGGTATAGTTGCTTGGTTAGGAGCCCCGTCCAGAGAGTGGCAATCGCTGCGAAATGGGGAATGAACTGTCGATAATACCCCGCCAGCCCCAAGAACTGATGGACTTGGCATTTCGTGGCTGGCGGGGGACAGGCTGCAACGGCCTGAACCTTGTCCATGAGGGGTTTCATCTGTCCATTTCCGATGGTGTACCCCAGGTAAGTGGTTTCTTGCCAGCCAATGTGGCATTTCTTAGGGTTGGCCTTTAACCCGGCCACCTGCAGGGACCTCAGTACGGCTGCGACCCGCTCTAAGTGGCTCTCCGAGTGGCGGCTGTAGATGAACACGTCGTCCAGATAGGCCACAGCGTAGGCCTGATGTGGTCGGAGGAGGCGGTCCATCAGGCGCTGGAACGTAGCCGGGGCCCCATGGAGGCCAAAGGGCATCCAGGTGAATTGATAGAGGCCCGTAGGGTGGCGAAGGCCCTCTTCTCTCTGGAAGATGGATCAAGGGGGATCTGCCAGTACCCTTTACTTAAATCCAGGCTGGTGATATAACGAGCCTGTCCTAGCCAGGCCAACAGCTCATTTATCCAGGGCATGGGGTATGCATCGAATTTGGAAAGGGGATTGACGTGCCTGAAGTCAATGCAGAATCGTTGGGAGCCATCAGGCTTCGGGATCAGTACCACAGGGCTACGCCTCTCACTCTATGAGCGTTCAATCACCCCCAAGTCTAACATATTTGTACCTCCTCGTCAACGATACGTCTCCTATGATAAGGTAGAGGCCAGGTCGCGCCCCGGACCACCACTCCAGGCTCTGTCTGAATCCGATGGTGTACCAGGGTGGTATATCCCAGTTGGGCCATGAACATGCGGGAGAAGGCTTGTAGGAGGCACCAGGTTTGCTTAAGCTGTGCCTCCGTCAGTGTCGCCCCAAGATGGGGGTTAGCATGAAAACCTCCAAGCTTAGTTACCAGCTTGGACTTGGTAAAGCTGCCACCACCCAAAAAATTAGTGTTTTGGGGCACTCTGGTCCCCCCAAAAACCTTCCCTGGGGACCCCAAGACCCAAATCCCTTGAGTCTCACAACAAAGGGAAATACATCTTTTCCCTTCCCCCCTCCAGGTGTTCCTGGAGAGATACACAGAAGCAAGCTCCGTGAATCTAAACAGAGGGATTCCACCCTCTCTATTTCCAGTCCTGGAAACAGAAGTACTTCCCTCTTCACTGAGAGGGTATGCAAAGTCAGGCTAGTAAATCTAACACACACAGATTTCCCCCTGACTTCTTCCTCCCAGCAATTCCCTGGTGAGCACAGATTCAATTCCCTGGAGTCCCCCACTAAAGAAAAACTCCAACAGGTCTTAAAAAGAAAGCTTTATATAAAAAGAAAGAAAAAGTACATAAAAATGTTCTATCTGTATTAAGGTGACAAATACAGGGTCAATTGCTTAAAAGAAATATGAATAAACAGCCTTATTCAAAAAGAATACAATTCAAAACATTCCAGCAACTACACACATGTAACTACAAAAAAACAAACCTATCTTTTTGTACTTACAACTGGGAAACAGAAGATTAGAAAGCAGGAAATAGAAAAATCCTTCCCATAGCCAAGAGGGACAGATACAAGACAAAAGACTCAGACACAAACTTCCTTCCACCCAGATTTGAAAAAGTCTTGTTTCCTGATTGGTCCTCTGGTCAAGTGTTTCAGGTTACTACTTTCCAGGTGAAAAAGACATTAACCCTTAGCTATCTGTTTATGACAGGGGCCCCTCTGGGTCCTCAGTGTAGGTTATCTGGGGTGCTAGCTCAGGCTCTGGTGGGTAGGGGTTAATCAAAAGACCTTTTTGTTCCCGCCAGGGCTTGAGAAGGTTAATGTGGTATTGCTGTAGCGTCTTTCGGCAGTCAGGCTGGTTGATCTCATAGGTGACTGGGCCTACTTTTCTCACCACCTCATATGGTCCCTGCCACCGAGCCAGGAGCTTGGACTCGTTGGAGGGAAGAAGGAGAAGGACCCGGTCCCTGGGTTGAAAGTCGCAGGTCCGGGCGTCCCGATTATAGCTCTGGGCCTGTGTTTCTTGGACGGCTTTCAAATTCTCCCGGGCCAGGGCCCTCGCCTGCCTAAGACGCTCCTGCAGCTGGATCACATACCTCAAAAGGCCCTGGGCAGGGGATGAGGTTTGCTCCCAGGTTTCTCGCATTAGGTCCAAGAAGCCCTGGGGCCGGCAGCCGTACAGTTCAAAGGGCGAAAATTTGGTCGACGATTGGGGGACCTCTCGCACCACTAAAAGCAAAGGTCGGAGTAGCTGGTCCCACCAGCGGAGGTCCTGCGGGGGGAATCTGCACAGCATGTCCTTTAGGGTCCGATTGAACCTTTCGACCAATCCGTCAGTCTGTGGGTGATATACCGACGTCTGCAGCTGCTTAATTCCCAGGAGGTCACACACTTGGCATAGTAATCGTGAGGTAAAATTGGTCCCCTGGTCTGTGAGGATCTCCCGAGGCTGGCTGTCGCGGGCGAAGATCTTCACCACCTCGCTTGCGATAGTGCGGTCTGTGATGTTTCGCAGGGGAATCGCCTTGGGGAACCGGATGGCATAGTCCAGCAGAACCAGGATGTACTGAAACCCTGCAATGCTCTTGGGGAGAGGCCCTACTAGATCCATAACCACGCGCTCGAAGGGGGTCTCGATTACGGGCATGTGCACTAGGGGCACCTTGGGACTTCTTGCTGGGGCGGCCAGCTGGCACTTGGGGCAGGAGTTGCAGTAGCGTTTTACTTCCTGATATACACCCGGCCAAAAGAAGTGCCTCAGTATCCGGGCCAGTGTCTTTTCGTAGCCCAGGTGTCCGGCTGCTGGGACGTCGTGGGCCAGCTTTAAGACCGCCTGCCGATGACACCGGGGCACGAGGAGCTGGGTCTGGGGCTCCCCGGTGTGTGGGTCCCTCTCGACCCGATACAGGCATTCTCGTCTCAGCTCAAAATGTGGCCACTGCGCCGCCCAGTCGGGATCGAGGATGGTTCCATCCATGGTGGCTAGTTGTTCGTATGCCTGCTTGAGGGTAGGGTTGGCCCTTTGGTCTCAGCAAAAATCCATGGAGGCCGAGGGATCCTCCACTGCTCCCGGGGAGCAACCCTCCCGGCCGGTCGGCGAGGTCGAGTGCCTCTGGCTCGTTTTCCTTGGCTTCTGAGGTCTCCCCTTCCAAGGCGGGCTTGGGCTCCGGGCCCTCCCCGGTGGGGCGGCGTAGGACTGCAGGAAACTCAGGCCAGTCCCGGCCCAGGATCACCAGATATGCCAGCCTCGGCGCCAGCCCCACCACCATCGAGCGGGTGACCCCATCAACTGTCAGTTGGGTGCGGGTGCTGGGGTAAGGTTGGATGTCCCCGTGGATGCATTGTAGCCGGATTTTTCCCAGATGGGCATCAACCGGTGAACCCAAGTGTTGCCGGATCAACGTCTGCCCACAGCCCGAGTCGAGGAGGGCTGTTGTCGGGTATCCCTCAGCCATCACGGGCACAGTGATCTTGGCAGCCTGGGATCGCCAGGCACGGGCTTCCCCTGAACAGACCTGGCCAAAGGTGCACTCGAGTCGGGAACAGTCCCACTGTAGATGGCCATACTCCTGCAGGAAAAGCAGGGCCCCAGGTCTGTTTGGCCGGACCACGGCCGGGCCTTGGGGTTGTCCCCTGGAGGGTTCCGGGCAGGGCCGGCTTTAGGCCGATTTGCCCGATTTCCTCCGAATCGGGCCCCGCGCCTGAAGGGGCCCCGCGCTCGCTGTCTCCCGGAAGCAAAGTTCTGCGTCTCCCGGGAGCAGCAGCTGTTGCTGCTAGGCAACGAGAGACGCTGGCCAGCAGAGAGCTGAGGCAGACGGGGCTGTTGCAGGTCAGGAGGGGGAAGGGGGAGGGGGGAGAAGGCACACGTGTTTTGCAGCCTTCCTTCCCCTCCCCTCCCCCCAGCACTCACCTGGGAGAGACGCCGAGGGAGCTTCTGGTCCGGTGGGAGACAGGAATCTCTGCAGTGGACCTCACCTACCTGAGCAGCTGCTGGGGCTTCCAACAGTGAGTATTTGACTCTGATTCCCTGTAGGTTTGTAATATTGGGTTGGTTTTGTGGTTTTCGTGGTGTTGCTGTTTGAGGGTGAGTTTGTGCCTGCCTGTGTCTGTTTCAGAACTAAAGTCGGGATCATGTAATGTCACCGAGGAAAAAAGCCCCGAGCTGTTACTTAGTGCTGTGAACTGCAGGTGAGAGAGAGAGGGAGGTTTGGAGGTGGAAATCAAATACAGCAAGAGAGGATAATGCGAAAGGTCTGCAACATGGCACGGCAGGCTGAGACTTTTATCTCCTCCCCACCCCACCGCAGAAGGGGAAACTGAGACACGGCGTGATCTGATTCCCTCTCCAAACTATTTTGCAAAGGAGAGGGACTAGGGCTCCTATCCAAACCAGTTCCCTTCCCATCAACTCTGCTTTCCCTGCTGCAAGACCGCTGTAGGGGCTGAATATTTCCATTAAACTATGGCTCCTTCATTTGCCCTGCAACAATAAAATAGATCGGCGTTTGGGGGGGAGGGTGAATAAGGTTTTTTTGAGGAGGGGCATGATAATATTCTAGATCAATCAAATGCCCAGCTCAGCTTTCTAGCCATCCAGCAGCTCTAGGGCAGGGAAGGAAGGTGGTCTTGGTGCAGAGTGGTCGCAAAACAGGGGTGAATTTAGCCGGAGTTTGGGGGAGTCCGCTTGAAATCCCACCTGATGCAGCCACACAGAATCACTGGCAGCGCTGGGAGAGGCCAGAGTGGAAGCAGGTGGCCTGGGGGTGAGGGGACATTGCCCTCAGTCCTGGGCTCTGGGATGGACTAGGCTGGGTGGTGGGTTCAGTCTAGTCTTCCAGCCTGTTGCTCTCACTGGAGTTTGTGGTTTTCATCTGGCTCCACTGAAGATCAAACAAGCCCAGTAGAAAAGGGGAGTGAGAGAGGCGGGAAGGAGTTTGTAAGGGGTTTAAGTGACCCATCAGCGAAAGAGTAAAACCAGAGTTTGACTGGGTTTGCCCCCAGCCACCACTCCTGCAAACACTGGGGAAGGGGCAGCTCCATCCCCCACTGAGGCTATGGTGAGGGGCATCAGGGGAGGAAGGAAGCCACATGGCAGTTCCTTCCCCCCAGCACCCCCCTCCAGCCCCCAAACTCTGTCCCAAAGCCTGCACCCACCCCTCCACACTCCCTCCCAGAGCCTGCACTCCTCCACCCTTCCTGCACCCCACTCCGTGCCCCAGCCCGGAGCCTGCACCCAGCACCCAAATTCCATCCCACTCAGCCCTGGGCAAAGCTCCTTGGTTTGGCTCCCAGCCCCCCTTCAAGGGTTGCAACTGTCTGGAGGTGCCTGCCTTCCACACCTTCCTCATTCACACATCATTCATTCAATAGGGCAATTGATTACAAAGTGGAGGAAAGATCTTATTCTACTTCTAGCAAAAAGACATTTTTCTTTTACCTTATATACTACCTTAAGGGCCCGCTATAACGTATTACCAAGGTTCAATACAAAGTCATGTAAAAGTTATACAAAAATGCATAATGCAGAGATTTATCTACAACTGCATTGACTGCTGTGTGCAGTAATATAGTGACCCCTGGGTCTCTGAATGAGGCTATATACTTGGGGGAGGGGGGGCGGTGCAGCGGCAAGTCGGGGGCGAGCGAGTGGGCAAGCAGCAGGTGGGCAAAGAGGCAAGCAGTGAGCCAGCAGGGGTTCTAGGGGCAGGCATGGGGGTTTCTGGCAGGGGAGGGAGAAAGTGAAAGGAGGCGAGTGGTGGGTGGGGGACTGACTAGGAGGAACGCAGCAAGTCAGCGGGGGACTAGGGGGTGAAGAGGGGTGTGATGGTGGGGCCGAGCGGGGAGGGGGTGGGTCCTATTTTACTGCTGTGATCTGGTCACCCTGTGTGTGCCAGGTTTCAGAGTAGCAGCCGTGTTAGTCTGTATCTGTAAAATGAACAGGAGTAATTGTGGCACCTTAGAGACTAACAAATTTATTTCAACATAAGCTTTCATGGGCTACAGCCCACTTCTTCGAATGAATAGAATGGAATACTTCTTTTTGTCTATGTGTGCCATTTCTCTCCCCCCCACACAACCTTCCTCTTTGGCCCACAGCTGTTTCAACAGGTTGGCGCTGAGGAAGGAGGGTTTGTTTCTGCGAGGCAGGGGGTGCTGGGGGGAAGGAGGGGGCATAAAATAAACATTATTGAAGAAAATCAGTTGTACAACTATCAAAACATAAATTATTTTCCTAATATGAAAGTGAAAATCTATAATTAATATTCTTTTAGAATGTGGTGACTTCTATCAATATGGGCGAGAGATCAAGAGATATTGGTAGAAAGTACCCAAGTGGGAGTAAGAAAAGAGCTATATACAGTATGATGTAATGTATGTAATATATAATTTTGTTATTATGTATACAGTCATGGAAAGTAAATAATACATGTAAATAATACATGGAAGAAATGAAAGGTGTTTTTTTTTATTTTTTCAGTCATCCCTGCCGGGGCCCTGTCGAAACTGTTCGAATTGGGCCCCGCACTTGCTAAAGCTGGCCCTGGTTCCGGGGCTCCCCCCGCGCCGTTGGAGTCAGGGTCCGAGCGGGTCACTCGGGGGCTGTTGTGGTACGGGTCCGGGCCTCTGCCCCCCGATATGCAACTCGTCCATCAGCCCGGGTGAACGCAGTCTTCTTCTTGGAGCCCGGGTGCTCTGCCCTCGGTGGGGCCACCCGAACCGCCAGGCCTATCGGTACTTCCGCCGCGAGGAAGTCCTCCATTAGTGAAACGGCGGCAGCCAGGGTCACTAGCCTATGGCAGAGGACCCAGGCCCTTCCCTGCTGGGGAAGGATGTGGGTGAATTGTTCAAGCACCACTTGCTCCATTATCTCCTCCGCCATTCGGTGTTCTGGCTACAACCAGCGCTTGCAGGTCTTGCGGAGTTCCTGGGCCACCATACAGGGCCGGGCCCCACTGGGGTAGGCCAGGCTTCTAAATCGCTGTCGGAACATTTCCGGACTCATGTCTAGGGCGTCTAGGACCGCGGCCTTCACCTGGTCATAATCCTGGGCTGCCTCCACAGACAGGCCTCGATAGACCGCCTGAGTGGTCCCTGTAAGGTATGGGGTGAGGATGGCAGGCCACTGGTCGCGGTCCCACCTTGCGGTGACTGCCACCCTCTCAGACATGACGAGGAAGGCTTCTGGGTTGTCGCCAGGGCCCATCTTTGTCAGCCGGATCAGGGGACTGGGCTGCGGAGCCCCATCAGTGCCCCCCGGCGGGGTCTGCTCCAGGACGGACCAAGCCGCCACGAGCTGCTGGATGCATTGGCGTTGGAACTCCTGATGTTGGGTGATCAGCTCTTGGAGCAGCTGGTGCTGCTGGGTTCCCAGCTGCTCGACCAGTTGCTGTTGCTGTTGGAGATGGGAGGCCTGCTGCTCCTGCTGCTGCCGCGACTGCGCCGCCTGCTGTTGCTCTTGATTCTCGGTCACGAGGGCAAGGAGCTGTGACAGGTCCATCTCCCAGGAGGGGACTTTCTCTCCCCTAGCCTCCTTCTCGCCGGAGTCGAGAGTTTGCACCCACATCCTGGGCGGAACTCCTCAGAGAAGGCACCACTTGTAGATGTTCGGTGTTGGGGCTCAGCCCTCTCAGGTGCAGCTGGGAGCCAGGGCGCCTCGCTACCGATGGCAAATAGGTCAAGGTTCAGGCCCTTCGGCAGGGGTTGAGCAAACAAATAGCCTCTATAAGCCCAGGCCCTGGGTCAGGGCGGGGCAATAAGCAGTTCAGAGCTCAGGCCCTTCAGCAGGGGTTGAGCAAACAAATAGTCTCTATAAGACCAGTAGAAAGGCCTCCTCAGGCCAGCGAGAGGGGGAGTCTCCCACCCTTGGACAGGTGGCAGGGGGAACGCAGACCCTCCCATTCCACTGCGTTCCAGCCTGGGGCCCTAGCAGCGGCCAAGACTCGCTGCTGTCAGTGCGGATCCTGGCCGCAACACATTGACATTGGTTCGGGCTCTCCAGGCCTACCCCCGGGCCACTTCCAACTTCCCCCTCTCTGGGTACCTGTGTTTCACCGCCATCTTCCGGTGGGTCCCAGACCATGGGTTCCTCAGGATACCAGGTGCTGGGAAGCTCAGGCAGCTCCTCAGGATCCCGGGCACGGGGAAGCTCCGGCAGCTCCTCAGGATCCCGGGCACGGGGAAGCTCAGGCAGCTCCTCAGGATACCGGGAACGGGGAATCTCAGGCAGCTCCTCAGGATACCGGGCACGGGGAATCTCAGGCAGCTCCTCAGGATACTGGGCACGGGGAAGCTCAGGCAGCTGCTCAGGATACCGGGCACAGGGAAGCTCAGGCAATTCCTCAGGATACCGGGCACGGGGAAGCTCAGGACAGGCGGGAGCTCAGCCACCTGGGTCTGTTCTCTTCGGCAACCGGCCTCCAAGTGAGCGCCGGGGCTGGGCTTTTATATTTCCTGTCCCGCCCCTTGAGTTCCGGGGCGGGATTGGCGATGGTGGCTCCACCCACTTTGGCGGCTGCAGCGGCTTGGCCCTCTCAGGTGCAGCTGGGAGCCTGGGCACCTCGCTACAATCTTTAATGATGATTCTGCAAGGCTGCTTTAAAGGATATATTCGCTAGTGGAGAGTGTGCATTATTTACAGTAAATACTTTCTGCAAGTGCTAATGAATGACTGAAAGACTCAATTTTCACAGAAGTATGAAATGATAGATTTTGTGTCTTGTGGATGCTAAGACCTTTATGGGCATAATAAGTTGTTTAACACCATGGCTTATGCAGCTGTTCAAGGACTCCTTGTATTTTTTTCATCTGTGGATACGTGTTATTCACTTGCATGATTTAGAATTAGGATTGTCAGTTAATCACAGTTAACTCATGTGATTAACTCAACAAAATTAATCTTGATTCTGGGATTAACTCAACAAAATTAATCATGTTTTAAAAAATTAATCACGATTAATCACAGCTTTTAATTGCACTGTTAAACAATGGAATACCAACTGAAATTTATTAAATATTTGCGGTTTTTTAAAATATTTTCAAATATATTGATTTCAATAACAACACACACAGTGCTCCCTTTATATTATCTTTTATTACAAATGTTTGTGCTGTAAAAATGATAAAAGAAATAGTATTTTTAATTCATCTCATACAAGTATCATAGTGCATTCTCTTTATCATGAAAGTGCAACTTACAAATGTAGATTTTTTTTGTTACATAAGACACAAGTGTTTAAGCCATGCTTTCCGCTCCCTTTCCTTTGCTTAATTTGCTCAGAAAGACCTGAACTGCTCCTTTCATCTCAGTGAGGGGTAACTCAAATGCTTGGTGATAACATTAGATGTCACTGTTGGTAACTATTTCTTCCCTCATGTAAGAAAGCAGAGGCAAGGTCACAGATATGTACAACCTGCTGTGAGTGACATCTCACTTTGATGCTACTCTTTCCCCACCCACAATCAAAGAGGAGCTAAACTCAAGGAGCCCAGGAGAGCCCATGGACATGTTCATGCCCTGTTGAGGGGGAGCCAAGTCATAGGGGCCCTTTCGAACTGCGATCTGAAATTGTATATTTTGAACATATGCTTAGTATACCACAAGCAGTGTCTTATTTTGCGTCATTTGTATGGATGGAGCTTGGAAGAGCACCATGCCCCCAACTTCCCGCACACAGTCCAAGCCCTGCCTATTACTGTGATCTGTGTTCTTCTTCCTTCATTTCTAGACTCCACCTCAGTGTTTTGTATGGCCATTCAATGAGTCATGTGAAAAATTAGACTGTAGTCTCTTTGGAGCAGGAAGTATGTGTACTGCAAGGTGCCTGTGTTCGTTGTTGGTACAATTCTCTGCCTCAACACATTGGCAATTGGCATGTTTAGATTATATCACCCCTCATTTGTAACCATGGAAAACGGGGCTGAAATCATGGATCAGTTGGATGAAGTGATCCTGCTCCCATTCTCCAGGTTTATGCACTGGACTCGGTGCTCAGCAAAACACTGGATGGCATTTCAGCAGCATCTTCTGAGATGGCAAAGTTGACATACCTTAAGGGAGGATAAAAAATTCATTTATGAAATAGTGGGCAGATATGTTGAATGCTGCTATTGAAATGGAATTCCCTTTGGGTTTACTGTAATTTCTGGTACAGGACAACTGGCATGGTATGGTGGGACATGTCATTCTGGGACGACCAGCAGTGGCTGCAGAACTTCCTCATAAGGAGACAAACCTTCATGGAGCTGTGTGAGGAACTTTCACCAACCCTCCAGTACCAGAACAGTTGATTCAAATAAGCCATACCAGTTCAGAAGCAGGATGCTATTGCTCTGTAGAAGCTGGCTACACCACACAGTTATAGGTCTGTTGCAAATCCACTTTGCAGTTGGAAAGTCTTTTGTTAGGGTTGTGGTTATAGAGGTTTCTGAGGCAATTATTACTATGCTTTACCCAGATGGCTGGCATAAAAAAAGAACATGAAATAGTACCTGGTTTTCAGAGACTGGTGTTTCCCAACTTTGTAGGCATCATCAATGGTACTCATGTGCCCAGAGTTTGTCCATCACAAGGAATTTGAGTATGTGAACCACAAAGGATGCTATGTCATTGCTCTGCAAGCACTGGTGGACCACAGAGGAAGGTTAGTAAATACTAACATGGGAAGGAAAGGAAAGGTTTATGGCGCATTTGGATGCCAGTGTGTCCAACTTTGTTCATACAATCATGCTCTGCTGTGCACTGCATAATATTTGTGAGGGTAAAGATGACTATGTCTGTGAATAAAGGCAAGTATTTCTGTGCCAAGCAGGCTCAGGACACTTCCCATTCGCAAACTCTGTACAGGTAGCCAGATCCTACACAAATGCACTCCAGTCCTGGGTCCTGATGGGGAAGGGAAATTAGGGATGCTATATGTGCACACATTCTAGCAGTGCAGGAAGACAAAGGATGACATCCACCCTGTTCTTCTGAGGGCCAGCCTTTCTGTGAAGCTGATTTAATTGTATATGAGGGCACATACCAACATACATATGCGGGGTGGGGGGCGGCAGTTCTTCTGATGAGTTTTGTTATCAGGTCATTTTCACTTGCTGAAATTCTTAACCTGTTTCTTTGTACAGGGTACCTAGAATGGGTTTACAGCTTGGAATAGGGTTTCTGATATGAAGGGCTGCAGCAGTTATTGATGTGTTTGTGCTTCTCACTACTGACAGTGTATGTAATTCTTCTCAGCAACATTGATGCACTGTCAATATGTCTTGTGGTGCACATTCTCTGATGGTGACAGTACAGCCATTGTTTCATTGCCTTGCTTCTCATTTTGTATGTCCTTAATCTGATTTCCAACTCTATGGTGAACCCCACTTAACTGAATTTACACAATGGCTTTGTGGTTTGCCAAGTGGTTGTTGCTAGGGAGCACTGCAGTCTCTTGTGACCTATTGAGATTTGAATTACTTTACTGAATAACACACTTCAAACCTGTATTGAACCCCTGTTAATAGGTATCTTTGAACTTTTCTAAGGTGTGGGGGGAATTTCTGTGTGGAACAAATGCAACCATTATGTTACTGTTTTGACTGTGTTTTGTCCCCAGCACTTACTGCAATTCACAGTTCTTTCAGAATCTCTTAACAGGTCTGTTGAAATGTGTTTAAGAACTGGGTTGGGGGGATAGTACAGGAGAGTGGGATTCCTAATGTAGCCCTACTGCCTTAGCAAAGGGACACACCCTTTGGGCGCCCAGGGGGTCCATGACAAAGTTCTGTGTTGGGATGAGGGAAAGAAGAGTGAAGGGGGATTTGATAGCCTTCAACTACCTGAAGGGGGGTCCAAAAGAGGATGGAACTAGGAGGTTCTCAGTGGTGGCAGATGGTCTCAAGTTCTGGTGGGGAAGGTCTAGGTTGGATATTAGGAAAAATTATTTCACTGGGGAGTGGTGAAGCTCTGGAATGGGTTACCTAGGGAGATGGTGGAATCTCCATCCTGAGAGGTTTTTAAGGCCCGGCTTGACAAAGCCCTGGCTGAGATAATTTAGTTGAAGTTGGTCCTGCTTTGAGCAGGGGGTTGGACTAGATGACTGCCTGTAGTCTCTTCCAACCCTAGTCTTCTATAATTGGATGATCACAAGCCTCAAACTCAGTGCCAGGGGTCCTCAGGCAGCATTCAGGCCATGACTGCCACCTAGCAGCTTGTGAGAGTAACTCTGGAGGGTTCAGGGAAGGGCCCGCTCACGCTGTCCCCAAAGCTCCCAGCTGGGGGAAACATCTAGCTCCCCTGACTGGCTAAGGAGTACCATATCAATGAGGAAGTAGCAATAGGAAGGTGTCTGAACAACTAGAAGAATCCTTGGGTGGATGAGACTATGGACCACTCCTGCTTACCTGACACCTGATCCCTGCATTCTGCCTGCTCCTGCTTCCTGCCTCCCATCCCAGACACAGTCTACTCTCAGTTCCTGCTGTCCTGCCCTATTCAGGTTCCTGCCCTCAGCCTTACCATTGATGCTGTCTCCAGCAGTGACCCCTGGCCTGGCACCTGACGCTATCTCTGACCTTAAGCCTGGTACCGGGACTGTCTTTGGTTTTAACCCTCTGCTCTGACTTCCCACACCCCAGTCATTGAACACTGTTGACTTCCCCTAGGAGCAGGAGAAAAGGGGAGGAGAATACAATCTTCCCAGTCACCCTGGCAACCCTCCTCTCTCACCAATGGGAGGACGAGAAACAACAGAAGTCATCAACAGCCAGTTAGAGGATGGAGAACAGCTAGGCAGCACTGCTAGCAGTCTCTGACCCTGGGCAGAGCCTCAGATGCCCAAGAAAGCAGAAGGAAAGGCTATGAATAGTCCGGCTTTCCTTCCACATGGCAGAGACCAGCTGGGGAGAGGAAAGGAAGAAGGTCTCCCTGAAGCCTGCCAGCACAGCACTTACAGGGCCAGCACCTGGCCTGTCTGTATCTTCAACCTGCAGAAAAGTGTCAAGAAGAGATAATCTGCTCTTCCTGCCACCAGTCTGCCAGCTACAGGAGGAGACAGACTGGCTTTCCTGCCACTGCCTGCAGCCTGCTTGACCTGCAACAGCTCTCACTAGATCTGGGATTTTGGATCCAGAGACCCAAACTTCTTGCAGCTGAACCTGTGGATTCCAAGCATTAAAGACTGCATCATTCCAGAAGGAAGGGGATGGTTAGCCCTCTCCAGCAATCCCCAGAGATAGAGTTGCCATCCATCCAGGTTTCATCTGGGCAGTCTGGTTTGAGGCTTGCGTGTCTGGGTGCCATTTGACAAGCCCTGATGGTCATTTTTTTTTAATCTGGGGGAAGAAGTGAGAAGTGGGTAGGGTTTAGGGGAAGAGACAGAAGGGGAGGGGCGTCAAAAGAAGAAGAGCGGGCGAAAGGCCTCAAGGGAAGAGGTGGAGCAGGTTAAGCTTTGGGGGGAAGAGAAAGAGCAGGTGTGGGGCCTTGGCAGTCTT
Organism: Gopherus flavomarginatus; assembly: GCF_025201925.1. Classification (NCBI taxonomy): domain Eukaryota; kingdom Metazoa; phylum Chordata; order Testudines; family Testudinidae; genus Gopherus; species Gopherus flavomarginatus. Next base: position 171,331,884 of record NC_066620.1, on the reverse strand, counting down.
GTTACCAGCCATTAAAAAGTGGCAACTGTACCCAGGGACTACCTACTTGCCTGCACCAATCTCTTGACCACACTGCCAGAAAATGAACCTGAGTGACTACCCTGTCTTATAGTTAGATTAATGGGTTAGATTGAGAGCCTCATTGCATTCACTGAAGCCAGTTACTAATTACTCCATCTGGCTACGCATCTATGAAAGGACTTTCATCTACCTGGATCATCAAGACCCGCACTGCCAGTTCCCAGTACAATAAAGTGTGTTTCTAACAGGATCTCCTTACAGACTTGCAGCAAGTCTCCATGTGCACCACCTGGGTATCTAAGACCTGGTGAACAGATGGAATTGAGAGGACAGTCACTTTTGAATGGGAACAGCAGAGGAATGTGTGGTCATGTGACCTAGTGTGCTTGCCAGCGTAGCGTTTAATAATTAAAAAGTATTATTCTCTCTAATCATGTTAATTATTTAATATTTGTATTGACTGTATATTTCTCTTTACTCTAATCATCACATAAAGTTCATAGTTATTGCTTTTAATTTAGTTGGCTGTGTAAGTTTGACTTATTTGTGAGTTCTGTGTGGGCCCTAGCCTTCTCATTGGAGGCACCACGAAGTAGCTTTATTCTTTATTCTTTAGCACACCAGGAGGAAGACTTAGGCACATACCAGCAATACCATGAAATAAGACCAGGTAACAGAAACTTTGGAACTTGTCCAAAGATTGTGAGCTACCCCTCTCCTGTTTGCACATCATACTGGCACTAAGCCAGTGCCAAAAGATGGATTACATTAGTATGTTTGATGTGGTGGGGTTTTTTTTCTGTTTGTTCATTTTTAAATGTTCAACATCTGCAATAAAAGGAATTAAGTAAGATGGATATCTGTTCTTTGCTGACTCTCTGGAGGACATCAGCTGGGTTGGAAAAGTAACAAATGTATTCCAACATGGAAAACATACACAACTTTCCGCATCCTTGATGTATATCACTAAGACTTGTGATATTTTTGAACTTTGGGTGAGATTTTAAAGGATTTCTGCAGCCATCCCAGCAAAATTTTGTACACCATGCAATGACATGAGGTAAAAAACTTTGGTTCAATGATACAATCAAAACATCCTTTCAGTTAACCATGTACCGGAGAGAAAAGACACACACAGGGAAATACATTTTAAATTTTACTGAACTGGGAGGTAGATGTGTAACCTCCACTCCTCCAGAGTGCAGTGTTCTTTCCCCTGTAGTGGCATTGAGACCACTTCAAGATTAATGAGTCTGCTACAGCCTTAGCTAAAGGCTATGTGGCTTTTTGCTCATGCAGTAGAGGCTCATGCACTAAGCTCCACAGGTCCTTGGTTCAATCCTGCTCACCAACGACCAGGATATGTGGTTGTTACAGATAGACAAATGTTCATATTTTCTTTAACAAACAAAAACAAAAAACCCATGCAACTACAAGAACTTCTGAGTGTAACTCAATCGTAAGAGGTTTAGGACATTATAATACCACACGAACACACAGTACTGCAGATTTGTGAGTGGCAGCAAATTATTTCTCAAAACAGCATATAAAAAAAAAACAAACCCATTTCCCAAGTACAATTTTCTATGAAATGTCAGAAGTCAAGAATTTAGAAACAAAATAACATAACCGTTCTGTTTTATTGAGATAAGTTGAAGCCTTTGGCCTACATATTCTAACCCAATACTTATCTACATTGAACAGTGTTCTACAAGGTTCAGGGTTTGGTATACAGAGACCTCAGCCTGCTTAATACCATGGCAAACATACTATTAAAAATCTTTTAAACCTTTTATTAAAGATACAGAAAAGAAGAAAAATGGTTAAAGCATTTAAAATGTAACTAACATCTTCTCTTTTACTTTAACAACATCCCTTATTCCCTTTTGTGATTAGCTGAAGAATTTTTAGAAGTAAAAATTCCCTTGTATGCTTGTTTGACAGTCTCTTAAATGGTATCAGAATAGTAATAACTGTCCTTGTACGGAAAAGAGAAGAAGTTAGTGGAGATGAGCTGGAGCTGTTGTTGTTAAAGTCCGATCCCATTTCATCCCTGGTGGTGTTTGTGATTCAGCAGGATCCAATAGAGGTGGTTACATCATTTGGGTCCCTCTCACTGGCCCGGTCTAGTCAGGACATCTCTCAGGATCAGGATGATGATGGCCTGTGGTCCCATGAGATGGTGGGGATGACAGCCATTATGGTGAAGCTTGCTCTAGTAGCCAATTTTTCACTCCAAAGTCTCTTCAAGGACCCACAAAGAGAAAAGTGAGTGAAACAGCTCATTCCCTTATTATTTTGTCTACCAACTAGACCTAGTTTCTGACACACCAATTGTGGGTCACTGATTTCTGGTTCTACTCGTTTCTTGTTTACCAGGCATGACCTTAACACATTCCTTGAGTCATAGCAGTAGGCTATGTCTTTCTGTCTCTCCTTCATACATTTTCCCATCAACATTTGTTGTTATAGGTTATCATGACATCTTATGAACTTTCACATACTTTTTGCAGTTGAGCTCACAAACAGAGTAAATTTCTAGGCCCAATTATCACAATAGTTCTCAAAACACACAAATATCATCTGAGAATTGTTCCCAAAGTTTAATTTCTTTGAACATTTCTCCTACTACTTCTACTCAGCTGTGGGGAATGGTGAGGCAGGATAGCTCTTGGAGTTACACTGGGGTTTCTCCAAAAAGGGGCTATGGAGACTGGTTATTGTTGGCGTCCTTGCACTTCAGCTAGCCCAGTGTTGCCATCCTGCCCAGTGGAAATGTTGTTTGGACACAGAACTGAAGTTATAGCAGCATCCTGGTCTGCTGATGGAGGAGGTGGCAGATGAGCTTGTCCTGGGGCCTCAGCAGCAGGCAGACACTGTGCTTTGTCATACATTAATCCAGTTAGCCATTCCATAAGGTTGTGTTCCCATTCTTGATGCCATTTCTCCTCCAGGAACTGGTCCAAAAGCCTCTCCTCCTGCTGCAGAGCCCACTTCTCTTTTCCTCTCAGGAACTCGGCCTACTCCTGATTTCTCCGCTCCATCACAGCACATAGGTCCTCCATTGCCCTTCTAAGTCTTCCTCGCTCTCTCAGGAGTGCTGAACCTGGCCTCTTGTTAGGATGGTTTCAGTTTCAGGAGCCAAAGGTCCTGCCACTTCAATGAGAGAGAGAAAGCATTGTATTTTGGATCGTGGGAAAAACTACACAATTTCCACTTCCCCACAATGTAACATTACTTTGCTTTAGAAGGCCACAATTTTGATACATTTAAGGAATATAACTGTCTCCACAATTTATGCACTGGTTCTCAGAAGGCTATTGCTACTTCTGAGGAAGGACTGGAGGCAAATAATGGTGAGGCAAATAATGGCAAACACTTTATATTTTTAACAAATTAAAGTATTCACTCTGGCATTAGGCACACAGAGGTGTGTGTGTGTGAGAGAGGGCGTGAGAGTTAATTTCTTCATGTGAGTATTCGACCAGATGTGTTTTTTCATCCTTTAAGGCTGATCTTCCTTTGGAGGATGCAGTGGTATTTTAGGTACCTGAATGGAAAGAGAGTGGCTTTTCAGTGCTGTGGTGGGGATTCCTCAATCTATGCCAGGGAGATGTTCATGAGAATGGTCACCTCACATCATACTACTGAAAGGAAATATTGGGTGAACTATGAAGATTGTCAAGTATCAGAGGGTTAGCCGTGTTAGTCTGGATCTGTAAAAGCAGCAAAGAGTCCTGTGGCACCTTATAGACTAACAGATGTATTGGATGCATCCGACGAAGTGGGTATTCACCCACGAAAGCTCATGCTCCAATAAGTCTGTTAGTCTATAAGGTGCCACAGGACTCTTTGCTGCTATGAAGGTTGCTGAAACAGTGTTGCGCTCTTGGTGAACCCCCAGAATCAGCTGGAGTTCATGCAAAATGAAAAATTTGCTTGATTCTAGGATTGTGAGAAAGGTAGAAAGGGAATCAACAAAATTCTGAGCTATGATGGAGAGCTTTCACCCAAAAGGTGACCTGAACTGGGAATACCCCCGACAGTCCCTCTCTGAAAGCTCTGCCTGTGTGCCTGACAGTCGACCTTAAAATGAAGGGGAAAGATCCTGAAATTTTACTAAGTGTTCTAGGACATGTCATAGCAATGTAAATCTTTCCCTTTAACTGCTTTGAAGGTATGCTGCACTGTGTTCTCTTCCCCCAGTAGGACTGGGCCTCAACTCTCCCTCCCCTACATCTGGTCTCCAGGACATTTGCTGTCTGACAGGTGGCCAAGAAACGGACAAACACAGTAACACAATGATTTTTACTTTCCAAAGTATCTGCAGAATGTGGTCAGCAAAAAATGTGGTTCTTCAGAAATCAGTGAAGTTAAGTTTTGAGAAATGTGTCTTTCTGGAAGACCATTTTGGGGTCAGGATTTACAGGGGCTGGTTGAAGGGGGACAGTTAGAGGAGGTCTGTATGGGGAGGGGATGTGACAATGGCATCCCTGTCTCCACATAACACACACACACACACACACACCAGACACATATAAGGAAGCCCCTTGATAGCAGTCCTGCCATACTTCCTTAGGTAATAACTGCCTCTGCCTTCCCTTGACTGGCTGATCAGTCATCCAAGGAAGACTTGTTTAAAGGGCTTCAGATCAAAATCATCAGAACCTCATAGATCCATTCAAGAGGTCAACTAGGAAGAAAAGAATTGGGAGCAGGCAGGCCAATTTTTTTTCTTCAAAAGCCAAACAGTATTTATGAGAGGGAGGGGAAGTATGGACTCCAGTAACTAGGGGAGCCTTCAGAACAAGTGCTCAGAAGTCAGGAAATAACACTTAAGATCATATATGCAACCTTGATTATATGAATTACAATAATTTTTCCAATAGATTTTTTTAACAAAAGTAGATGTGTACATATAATTTTGTATTAAACATTCCTTGAAAGTCATTTATATACAAAATGTGTAAATTAAACTGTAGACAGTTGAAAGGAAAAAGTATATCATTGTATTAATTGAGAAGTAGTGTGTGATTATGTCCATTATTGGAGACTAATGCATATGTACAAAGGGGCAGAGTCACATTGACATGTGCAACCTTAACTCTGGCATTTCCTGAGTGTGTGTGCTTTTTTTTGTTTGTTTGTTTTTGTTTCAGGGTGTATGTGTGTGTTAATGCTTAACTGTGTGACCTTAAAGTTATTTTAATGTAACTTTAATGGAATGTACAAGGTGGTGTTTTTTTAGTAAAATGATAACACTCAACCATGTGTCTACCTGTCATTTTCTATTTAATGCACCTTGTATCATCTGTAGGAGGAAGTCCCAGTCTTGTGCATTGAAGGAGATTTTAAGGTCCCCTGAGGAATTCTGCCTTGATCACTTTGTACTTTACAAGGAAATGCACAGAATGAGGTGAGGAGTCCTGTGGAGCCCTACCTCATTAATCGTACAAGGTGCACAGCGAGCCACGGGTGCTTGTAGATTGCTTTCTTTCTATTATTTTCCCTTAGACTATTAACTGTATTGTGTCTGGTGTCTTTTCAGAAATCGAGGTGTGTGGGCTGAGTTCATCTATACTAGTGGCATATCCATTTGGCATTCAGCAGCATTACTCAGCCTTGTGTGATCTATTTATGCAGCCTAATAGCATTGTCTACCTATTGCTTGTTTATTTCTCTGAATGCAGTCACAAAATTTTTTACACTGAAATAAGAGCAGTCTCTCTATATCTCCATATGTGAGTCATTTGACAGTCTCTTTAAATTTATAATCTTACCCTACCTTTTAACCTGATCGCCATATGGCTCATTACAGACTAAAGATTGTATTTTACCCACACTCATTTATCTATGCAAATAAGTTATCTTGCAGACTGCTGTCATTCAAATTGCTGTATGTTAGTAGAGCTGTAGAAACTTGTAGGGAGGCACCTGGATGGCAGGTTTGTCTTTAATAGCTCAATGTTACATCGTAACCAAATGCTGTAGCCCAGTGCAAACACTCTTATTGAAGCTGGGGTAGTTGAGGTCACTAAGCATCTCTGAGAATCAGGCCCTAAATCAACAGACTGAGATGGCATCATTGAAATGATAATGCATTTTGCAACTGCTTTTTAATGGCAGCAGAAGCCAGCCTTGTCAAAGATTTATATTACAATGAATTGAAAATAACCAGTTAATAACAGAAAAAGTAGTAAGGGGTGGAAGTGAATTAAATAAATAGAAAATGAAAGTGTTCCTTTTTGTTTTGCACTTGCAAAATTTCCCTTCCTGACTAATTTCACTGTCAGGCACAACAGCCATGGCTTGCAGAGAAGCTAAGGACTGATTCAGCATGGAGAGCAGCTACAGTCTTGCCTTTTAAGGGTGCTTCTTGCAGATCAGGGGTGAAATTCTGGTCCTAATGAAATCAATAGGAGTTTTGCAGGACCTAACCCCAGGATTGATGTGGCAACGCTTGTACTGCTCCTTCTAAACAAGTTGGGTTTTAGTCTCCAGGACTGCCAGGTCAACACTTTCAAGAAGCAATACATTCCATTTTCCCTCTTTTAAAAAAGTGATCATTCATCTCTACCCTCAGTCTCCTCCTCTCAATTAATATACTACATCATAGCAGCTTTTAGTCTTACTGCTCATTATGAGGTTAGTAATAGCAGGGAGTCTGCAAAAATTGTACTGACTTGAATTCCCTAGAACTCAAATCTCTTTGAGAAAAGCTCATTGCAATGCTTACTGTTAGTATTTGGTGCACTGAAGAATTTTCTATAACTGCCACTTTCTTTGCCCCCTTGGCCTAGCTTCTCATTGTGAATTCCCCAGTGTTTCTGCTGTGTGAACAGTCATCACTTAATTCCTACTATTCAGGTGTTCCCAGTTTTTCTAAGAAAACTGCTGTTAACATGATCATTTTCAAAGGCTATAGCACACTCCTTGTGCCTGCAGCTGTTGGCCTTAATCAGAACTTAGAGAAAGGAACCACACCCAAAAGCCTGATGATTATTCTCCTTGGAACATGGAAGCTGTTGCTTGCTGAACCAAATCACCCAGTGGAAATAGAAAAGCTTGCCTTGCTGCCACTGCGTCAGAAGTTCTCATTAGCAGAGCCCACCCGTTCAGCTCACTGCTGAATTGAGAGAGAGAAATGGCATTTATACATAGCATTTTGATAGAGATCTCAGTCGTACATGTAAAAGTAAATCTTGGTTCAAGAATATGGGTATCAAAAGGGGAACACAATACTCTACGTATGGACAGTGTGTCATAGAATAGTCTTGAGTATGGGGTCAGTGTCATATCTCATTGCCACCATGGGAGCTTTGAGGAGCCCTGTCCTAGAAATGCACAATGCATTCCGGAGCTCCTGGAGAGCACAGGTACTGGGCCTGCCCTTCCAAGAATCAGCCCTTCTCTCTGTGCCAGCCAGCTGAGGGAGAGCATAGAATCATGCACCACCTCCTTCCCTGCCTCTTGTGGGGTGGCTTATGACCCAGCAAGCACTGACAGTGAGCAATGCTTATTCTCAGGACACAGGGATGCTCCCTCACCAGGCAGCTCTGCGAGCTGGAGTGTGTGTGTGGTGAGAAGAACTCAGGACCATGGTCACATCTACTCTCTACCCCCTTATAAATTGGCTTGTGCTCCAGTAGAGGGTAGCTGGCTCCCGGTCCACCATTCTTTTGTACTTATGTAAGGACTAATAGGGGTTTTCTGATGGGGTGGTCTGCTCCTTATGGCCAGTAGTACCTAATGGTCAGTCCTCCTGTCACCTGGCATGGATTCTTAAGAGTTGAAAGGTCTGATTAAAGACAAGGATCTGGGTGATAATGGGAGAGAGGAAGCAGTTGTGGGAGTAAGCAGGGCTTGGAAGGAAATTCTGTTTTTTCGTTTTTTGTTTTAAGGGCCTGCAGCCAGGAGCCTTCCAGAAAGGGTAGGGCAATGTTCTCCTCTCACCCAACCAATAGGAGATGAGCTGGGAGAAGAGGACCAGCATATGAGCTGCCTCCTCCCTTACAGCAGGCAAATATCAAGTGAGGCCAGCTGAGGGAGAATCTGACTATGGCCCTTCAGTGGGCTGAATTGCAGCCTAGCTCCAGGAGGATGCCTGGTAAGTATACTAATTGCTTGAATTACCTAGATCAGGGAGGCAGGCTGGGACTCCTGCTGTAAGAAGATATATAGAAACTGAGTAGACTGAGAACAGAGATCATCTTTTAGAGGAACTCTGAAAGCCAGACACACCTTTTGTTTGTTTTGGACTTTTTTATAAGCCCTTTGACTGAGTTTTATAATAAACCAACCCCAAGGATGGTATTATTGAGTCGAATGTCAAAAGGGCCTGAAAAGGAGTTATTGGCTTACTGAAAAGTGAAACTGAGGCGGTGAGAACCTGTAATGCCATACTATCTCAGCAGATGGTGCTAATGGGTGAGCATGCCCAATGACGGTGCCATCTCCCTTGATTGTGAAAAGGAACTCAGATTCCCTTACCCACACTCCTTTATGGTTGGGGTATGGTGTCCTTTTGATAAGGATATGTGAACTGATATATCTGAGTTCAAGGATTGGTGCACTCATCATCTGATAGCTTCCACTGTGTGAAGATCCCTAATTCAATCATTGTTCCCGTTCACTTGTTTGCAGGTATTGTGAGAGGGGTGCAGTATTTAGTGGCATGTGGCATATCAACTAAGTGAAAATTACATCTTCAGTTCTTGGCTTGTGCAAGCCAGAACTAGCATGACAGACACACCCTAGGTTGCATGACAGATGAAGAATAGGAGAGTGATACGCTTTTCAGTGTATTGAGATATATATATCTCATATATGGTGTATGCTGATTAGATGGTGTAGTCCTTACTGCTTGGTTTAGGAAACTTGTGGAGAGAAGGCTGATGACATGCCTTGAGAGAGAGAGAGTCCCGAAAGGAGAAATGACACATGCACCACTTTCTGGTTTATCTGATGTAATTCTAATGGCTCTGAACAGTTGTCTTACACGCTCCTAGTCCCAGGTGAGATAACCTTCTGGGAGACTTGAAGAATATAACAGAGGCCTGGTCTACACCTAAAACCTAAGTTGACCTGACTATGTTGCTTGGGGTGTGAAAAATTCACCCCCCTGAGAGATATAGTTAAGCCGACCTAACAGTATAGATGCTGCTAGGTTGACGGAAGAATTTTTCAGTCAGCCCAGCTACTGCCTCTTGAAGGGGTGGATTACTTCAGTAATGGAAAAAACCCATCCATCACTGTAGCAAGTGTCTACGCTTCAGTGGTGTAGTTGTAGTGTAGATACAGTATAGCCTAACTTTTCTGTGTGCAACAAACAGAACGAGGCTTCTTAAGCCAACATAGCTGGGCAAGCTACTGTTCAAACATATTATGTATTTCCTTAGTGTGCATGTAGTAACCTGTCCCATAGCCAGATCTACTAATGGGTGAATAATAAATGAAGGAATGCTACATATCCCATAACAGGTAAAGTTTAGCACTTGTCTAGTATTTCTATCCATATATCTTACCAAGGGTAGAATTTAGCTGGGGGGTTTAAAGAAATCACACTAGTGTTTTAGCTTTCCTCAGTGTCGGCAACAATACTGTTTGCCAGCCTGAAATGGAGTCTCAATGCAGCAAGCAACCATCATTCTCTCCTTGGATTTCAACTTGTATCTGGCTGGGGAAGGAAGCTATTTTAACAATACAAAATTTGATGGAAAAATCCTATTAAGCTACATAGAGAATAACCTCTCCTATAGAATTCTAAATAATAATTCTTCTATTAAGTTCTGTGAGCTGTCCTAAAGCATATCACTCAAATATTGTATAAGTTTTTTCAGAGTAATTTCCCTAAAACTATATTTTTGAATGTTTGTTATTGATAATTTAAAGGTATGGCAAGTGAAACAATGAGGTTTTGAAAGCTGAGAGACTAGGAGCAATCATGAGCAAAAACTGATGTCCCCCAAAGTAGACGTTTCAGAGACACTGAGCACCTTGGACAGTTGCACAACTTTCACTGTTAAGCTGTAGGACTTAAATATATTTAGCTTCTATTTCAAAATTGGCCTATCCACAGAATTGTCTGCTGAAGATTCACCATTAATGACTTCTGGGGCGTGTATACTTTTAACTGAATGATCAGTAGGCTACACCACTAATATATTAAATCACCTAAACTATTGTCCAGTATGCAACACTTGTATATAATATCATTTCTAGATCATGTTCCATTGAAATGCATGCATGGTGAAATCCAGAAACCCAATTAAATCAATAAGAGCAACTAACTTCATAACAGTGAGACTTTATGAAAGTTACAGAACAATGGCATTATTTGAGGAGATACGCAAGCAACATATATTCATGCTCCAAAGCACTGTTCTTTGCAGTATGCAGTGCCTTTAAAATAATTTGTTTTTCATAGCCATTTAAAATTTTCAACATAATATTCTGCAAAAACCATAAAGCTGGTGCAGAAATTCTGAAAATATTAGGGAGGGGAAACTGACTTTAAAACAACTTTGTTTTTTAAATCAATTTCTTTATGGATGTCTTTAAAACATTCAGTGGTGAGATGGAGCCGGTTCACATCGGTTCGTGTGAACTGGTTGTAAAATTTAGAAGCCGGTTTAGAACCAGTTGTTAAAGGGGTGGGCAAACTCCAGCCCGTGGGACTGTCCTGTTCGGCCCGCCTGAGCTTCCGGCTGGGGAGGCTCCCTGGCCCCTCCCCTGCCTTCCCCCCCCTCTCGCAGAGCCTGGCACCAGCGATCTGTACCGCTCCTGGGCAGCTCTGCAGCTCCTGCCACTTTGAGCGGCATGGTAAGAGGGTGGAGCTGCAAGGTTCAGTGGGCCGTGTGGCATCCATCCATGCTGCCCTGAACAGCATGGTAAGGGGGATGGGTGGGGGCTGGAACGAGCGGTTGGATAAGGGCCACAGAGCGGTTGGAGGGGCAGAGGTTCTGTGGGGGGGTGGTCAGGCAATGGGGCATGGGGCGGGTTAGGTAGGTGTGGGAGTTCCAGAGATCTGTCGGGGTTGGGTGGATGGGGTTGGGGCAGTAAGGGGACAGGGAGTGGGGCGAGTTGGGTAGGGGGTGGGGCCCTGGGGGCCAGTTAGGGTTGGGGGGGTCTTGGGCTTGTACTTACCGGGTGGTGCTTAATAACTGGTTCCCTACAGGGTTGTCGTCAGCACTTCGGCAGCGGGTCATTCACTCGCTCTGGGTCTTCGGCGGCACTGAAGGACCCGGCACCGAAATGCCGCCAAAAACCCAGAGCGAATGAAGGACCCACCGCTAAAGTGCTGCCAAAGACCCGGTAGGAAATGGGTTATTAACATTCTGGCAGCTCATCACTTGTGGTAACCCTTAAAAAGATGACAATGGAGTCTTTAAAATGACCTGTATAGGCATCAATCCTGCCCTACCCCTTCCTGGGCATGTATATCCTGCCAAGCATTAGAACTGTGGAATGGTTCTGGTACATGGGGATTTGGAGTAGAGGAAGAAATTCTCTATAAAAGGTGTTTGCATCCCTTTCAATCAGCTCATCAGTGGCTCTGTGACTATTTGAATGGAACTTAGTGATCCTCCAGCCAATTTCTCCTGCATAATAGAGGGGTGTAGGAGATGCTCAACTTTACTACTACTCTGCTGACTGGCTGCAGGGAATACTCTAGCCACAAACCTTTATGACAATCCACTATATAGAGCCTGTTTTACATATCAGCTGAACCTAGTAGGCCTATCACCGCATAAGCTATATATCGGGGTGGCCAAACTTACTGAATCTCTGAGCCCCATAAGGACATTCTTCAGATGTTCGAGAGCCGGGGCACCGGGCTTCAGCCCCTGTCTTGCTGAAGCCCCAGCTCTGGCAGGTCGCCCTGTGGGCTAAAGCCCTTAGCCCCATCACCCGGCCACAGGGCAGAAGCCCTGCGCTCCATCCCCTAGTCTGGTAGGTGGAGTTTGCAGGGAGGGTCAATGAGCTGCACTTTAACTGCAAAAGAACTGCACGCAGTTCTTGAGTTGTGGTTTGGCCACCCCTGCTATATATAACAGATATATGAAGACTTCATTAAACTGTCTTCTTTACAGTTTGTTCCTGCGTGAGGAAATGCATAAAAAACCTTGACTGGTAAAAATCCAAAACTGTTAATCTACTTCTCACTTAGGAGTGGAGGGCAGGGAACAAATAGGTTTGACCAGTATATAGCTATCTCTTCCTCAGAAAATGTAGACATAATAATGATCTTGTGTCTGCAGAAAATCCTGAACCAAATAAGTGAATAAATAAATGATGTCAGTCTTCTGCCTGAGTGCATTCTAAAAGGCAGGAAAGAAACTTTGGAACAGCTTTCTACCATGATTCCCCTGAGCAGTTGCTCATTTATATAAATTGAGTAAGAGACTTGCTGGAGGCTTCTCTAGATGAATAATTGTGTGGGCAGGTGTTTGTTTCCCCCCCTACACTTCCCTCAATAGGAAACCAGTCACTTTACATCTCTTTTGTAACTGCAATGAAACCAGAGCAGGGCAAGCCCAGCATTGTCCATGCTTACCCCAGGGATGTTGAGACTGCAGCAAAACGTGCTAAACCTGTCTGCTTTCCCATACTCCTAGGGTTCACATAGCCTTATTATGCCAGCCTCACAATTAAACACAGTAGTCTGGATTTACTGTTTTCTATGGTATAATAGAGACTTTGTTAATAGCACTGGTGACTGCTAACTGATGTCATGTTTTCTTCCTCACTCCATTCACATTCACCATATTGATTTATTTAGCAGTGAAGAATTTTTAATTACTCTAATATCACTTTAGGGCCACATTGTACTTTTCTGTGGACAATCCATGGGAAGAGATTAGCAGAGTCAGGAAATTGAGGTTCAGCTTGCAGAGAATCTGTCAAATTGCCACCTCTGCAGAACTCTGAGAAGATAAGGGCAGCAACCTTTTAACTCTTGAATCCCAGGGACCCGTGGAAAAGGAATTCTTGGTCCTCTAGAAGGTCCAGTTTTCTACATTGCTCCTCCAGCAGCATGTCCCATACAGGAGTTACACAGCTGTGATTAGCATCCCACAAAGATACAAAACCCTTCCATTCTCACAATAAATCTTCAGATGAATAAGCACTTAACCTAAAATTTGTGGGGTTCACTGACAGTTTCATGAACACCTGCAGCCTTTCAATTAGTCATAAATAATATGACTACAGATCAGAGACCGAAACTCAAATTTTTGTTTGCAACTGTCTCCTTGGAATATCTCCAAACAAGTTTCCTTTCTGCTCTACCTACTGCTTCCAGCATTCATTGATACCACCTATTTCCATAATCCTCCACATTATTGCCTCCAAGGTCTCAACTTTCTGTGCTTCTGCCAACAATGCTTCCTTTAACACACTTTCTGATTTTTCCATTCATAATTTAAACTGCTCTTTGAGCTCCACCATGAGCTCCCCAAGAACATAAGAGAGCTTTCACTTAATACCGACTTGTCACTCTTGGTTTTTCATTCAAAAACAGGAACATTGTCTGATAGGGAATAGTTCATCCCATTCTATATTCCAGTTCTTCTGTTTATTTCAAGGGCATCTCCTAACTAGTTGGAGCCCAGTAGAGTGGCTATACTGTCTGCTTGATGAGTTTCCCATTTATTGCTAAGTGCCAGTCTTAATTGCCATATATATTTAACGCTTGTCTTCACTGGTCATTGCCTGTCTTCTATCAGTTTAACACTGAATTCTACTTAGATCAAACTTATTAGGACTCTCGCTTTCTGCCTTTCTGCTGTCAGCTTGTGAGTTTGAAAACCCTTTTAAATACTGATTTCAACACTCTTTAGCTCTTACTGATACTGCATGGAAATTCATAATGTGCCTTCTGCCCATGGAATTTTACTGAAAATCTACATTTTTAATACACTGGGCCACTGTTTCAAGTCCTACATGGTCTCTGATGACTCTTTAGGGGGGTCTAATATTAGGAAAGATTAAGACAAAATGGCGACCAAATCTTTCAAAGCTACAGGGGCCTCCAAAGTATTCACGTGTTTCCCATTGGATGTATGTGGGTGAATAAATTTTAATACCTTACAAATAAGTGTTTGTAACTGTACTGACACATAATTGAACTGTGGTGGAGATGGACATAGGAGATGGAAGTGTTGAGAGTCTCTGGGTTAGGCTAAAAGGGGTAAAAAACACGGGTGATGTCGTGCTGGGAGTCTACTACAGGCCACCTAATCAGGTGGCAGAGGTGGATGAGGCTTTTTTCAAACAACTAACAAAATCATCCAAAGCCCAAGATTTGGTGGTGATGGGGGACTTCAACTATCCAGATATATGTTGGGAAAATAACACCGCGGGGCACAGACTATCCAATAAGTTCCTGGACTGCATTGCAGACAACTTTTTATTTCAGAAAGTTGAAAAAGCTACTAGGGGGGAAGCTGTTCTAGACTTGATTTTAACAAATAGGGAAGAACTCGTTGAGAATTTGAAAGTAGAAGGAAGCTTGGGTGAAAGTGATCATGAAATCATAGAGTTTGCAATTCTAAGGAAGGGTAGAAGGGAGTACAGCAAAATAGAGACAATGGATTTCAGGAAGGCGGATTTTGGTAAGCTCAGAGAGCTGATAGGTAAGGTCCCATGGGAATCAAGACTGAGGGGAAAAACAACTGAGGAGAGTTGGCAGTTTTTCAAAGGGACTCTATTAAGGGACCAAAAGCAAGCTATTCCAATGGTTAGGAAAGATAGAAAATGTGGCAAAAGACCACCTTGGCTTAACCACGAGATCTTGCTTGACCTACAAAATAAAAAGGCGTCATATAAAAAATGGAAACTAGGTCAGATTACAGAGGATGAATACAGGCAAATAACACAGGAATGCAGAGGCAAGATTAGAAAGGCAAAGGCACAAAATGAGCTCAAACTAGCTATGGGAATAAAGGGAAACAAGAAGACTTTTTATCAATGCATTAGAAGCAAGAGGAAGACCAAGGACAGGGTAGGCCCACTGCTCAGTGAGGAGGGGGAAACAGTAACGAGAGACTTGGAAATGGCAGAGATGCTTAATGACTTCTTTGTTTCGGTCTTCACTGAGAAGTCTGAAGGAATGTCTAGTATAGTGAATGTTTACAGGAAGAGGGTAGGTTTAGAAGCTAAAATAAAAAAAGAGCAAGTAAAAAATCACTTAGAAAAGTTAGATGCCTGCAAGTCACCAGGGCCTGATGAAATGCATCCTAGAATACTCAAGGAGTTAATAGAGGAGGTGTCTGAGCCTCTAGCTATTATCTTTGGGAAATCATGGGAGACGGGGGAGATTCCAGAAGACTGGAAGGGGGCAAATATAGTGCCCATCTATAAAAAGGGAAATAAAAACAACCCAGGAAACTACAGACCAGTTAGTTTAACTTCTGTGCCAGGGAAGATAATGGAGCAAGTAATTAAAGAAATCATCTGCAAACACTTGGAAGGTGGTAAGGTGATAGGGAATAGCCAGCATGGATTTGTAAAGAACAAATCGTGTCAAACTAATCTGATAGCATTCTTTGATAGGATAATGAAACTTGTGGATAAGGGAGAAGCGGTGGATGTGATATACCTAGACTTTAGTAAGGCATTTGATACGGTCTCGCATGATATTCTTATAGATAAACTAGGAAAGTACAATTTAGATGGGGCTACTATAAGGTGGGTGCATAACTGGCTGGATAACCGTACTCAGAGAGTAGTTATTAATGGCTCCCAATCCTGCTGGAAAGGTATAACAAGTGGGGTTCCGCAGGGGTCTGTTTTGGGACCGGCTCTGTTCAATATCTTCATCAACCATTTAGATGTTGGCATAGAAAGTATGCTTATTAAGTTTGCGGGCGATACCAAACTGGGAGGGATTGCAACTGCTTTGGAGGACAGGGTCAAAATTCAAAATGATCTGGACAAATTGGAGAAATGGTCTGAGGTAAACAGGATGAAGTTCAATAAAGATAAATGCAAAGTGCTCCACTTAGGAAGGAACAATCAGTTTCTCACATACAGAATGAGAGGAGACTGTCTAGGAAGGAGTATGGCAGAAAGAGATCTAGGGGTCATAGTGGACCACAAGCTTAATATGAGTCAACAGTGTGATACTGTTGCAAAAAAAAGCAAACGTGATTCTGGGATGCATTAACAGGTGTGTTGTAAACAAGACACGAGAAGTCATTCTTCCGCTTTACTCTGCGCTGGTTATGTCTCAACTGGAGTATTGTGTCCAGTTCTGGGCACCGCATTTCGAGAAAGATGTGGAGAAATTGGAGAAGGTCCAGAGAAGAGCCACAAGAATGATTAAAGGTCGTGAGAATATGACCTATGAAGGAAAGTTGAAACAATTGGGTTTGTTTAGTTTGGAAAAGAGAAGACTGAGAGGGCACATGATAGCAGTTTTCAGGTATCTAAAAGGGTGTCATGAGGAGGAGGGAGAAACCTTGTTCACCTTAGCCTCCAATGATAGAACAAGAAGCAATGGGCTTAAACTGCAGCAAGGGAGATTTAGGTTGGACATTAGGAAGAAGTTCCTGACTGTCAGGGTAGTTAAACACTGGAATAGATTGCCTAGGGAAGTTGTGGAATCTCCATCTCTGGAGATATTTAAGAGTAAGTTAGATAAATGTCTATTAGGGATGGTCTAGAAAGTGTTTGGTCCTGCCATGAGGGCAGGGGACTGGACTCGATGACCTCTCGAGGTCCCTTCCAGTCCTAGAGTCTATGAGTCTATAATCCACCTCTCTGCCTGGTTTTCCTCCAGTTTTCTCTCTTTGCCTTCCTACCTCTCCTTCTCCCACACCGTATTGTCCTTTTTACACTCTAATGAAATTAAATAAAGTATTACTTATAGTATTGTTCTATCACTCAGAGGTGTCAGTCAGGATCTCATAGTGATGTGAAAACACATAGAAGAATGACCATGTCTGTGCTCTGAAAAAATTGAAAACTTGATATTAATAATCGACTAAGCCATTGATTTGAGAGACTCACATCGTTTCCGACCCTTACACAGTGTACTGTAATTGCCTCCATTTTGGCAGTCCTGGTTATAAATTCCATGGTTGTGTGGCTTCTGGGGGGAACCCACAATGACTAGTAAAGCAGGGCCAGCACTGCAGCTCCTGAAGCTAAAAACAAAGTCCCAACAAATCATAAAGGCTTTGTGGTGCCATGTCATAATCATCATCATCGCTCCCATAACCGCATTGGTCATTGAGGCACCATCACTGATGAGCAATCAACCAATTTTCTCCACCCCTGATGATTGTGTGTAAGTGCTTGAGTCTCCGCGAAGTCCATTCCTGTCCACTCTTTTATGTTGTCAATCCATCTCTTCTTCTGTCTACCTTTTATTCATCTTCCAAGGGACAGTACAGGGGAAGAGATCTTGGATAGGCCAGATGATCTTGTTACATGGCCATACCATTTCAGCTTGCGCTTCTTCATGGTCATCAGGAGGTCTTCATATGACCCAGTGCATTGGGTGATGATGTTGCAGACCTCTTCATTAGTGAAGTGGTCGAAGTAGGAGATACCCAGGATTTTACAGAAGCATCTCATCTCTACTACCTGTATTTTCCATTCAAGTTCTGCCATAAGGGTCCGTGATTCACACACATACAGAGAAATGGAGATGACCAATGTGTGCGCAGTTTCAGTTTGGATTCCATGGAGATATTCTTATTCCTCCAAATTGGCCTTAGCTTTGCCATTGCTGCTGCTGTTTGCACAGTTCTTGCCCAAATTTCTTCCTTGGATCCGTCATCAGTGATGATTGTCCCCAAGTATTTGAACTGTTTCACTGTCTCCAGCTCTTGTCCACTGAAAGTCATATGTGAGCTGATCCTATCAGGTTTGTTTGTCATCAGCTTGGTTTTCTCTGAAGTGATTTCCATGCCATATTTTGAAGAGGTTTCATCCAATCATTTCACAAGGTTGGCAAGTTCATCTTTGCTGCCTGCCAGGCCATCAGTGTAATCTGTGAACAAAAGATTTGAGATTGCTCGCCCCCCCCCACCCCATTCTGACTGTGCATATGTGATCTTCTAGGGCATCAGTCATTATGCGCTCCAAGTAGATGTCAAACAGTGTGGGTGAAAGAAGGCAGCCTTGCTCCAACAGTGGTGCAAAACAGTGTTGCCCTGTAGGGGATAGTTATTATTATCCATCCCATTGAATACATCTATGGTAAAAGTATCAACTTTGGACATACATACAAATATTTTATAGTGTGTATTGTAACACCCATTGTTTCATGTTCTCTGTGTATATATATATATATATCTTCCTACTGTATCTTCCACCTACATGCATCCAATGATGTGTGCTGTAGCCCACGAAAGCTTATGCTCAAATAAATTTGTTAGTCTCTAAGGTGCCACAAATACTCCTGTTCTTTTTACAAATTTTTTAACTTTTCTATCATTTTTCATCCATAGAACTCAAAGTGCTTTACATTTCAGACAAGAAACAGAGACATTAAGTGAACCATGGCTGTAATCTGAAGCCAGGCAAATTCAGAGTAGCAATAAGGTGCAGTGTTTGGCTTCCCAGCCACTGAGAGCAGCAGGAAGTAGTGTGGGCTGGGCCACCACTTCCCACATCTCTCGTTGGCTGGGAACGGTGAACCACAGCCTCTGGAAGCTGTGAGTGGCAGTACCTGCAGATGCTCAGGTAAAGTAAGCATCTTGCGGCCCATCAGAGACTTACCCTGAACAAGCCACGAACCAAGTTTGGGAACCACTGTATTTAAGAAAACCTCAGCCATACCTCACCGAGCATTAAGGGTCTTTTAGTGAACACATCTCTTGCTCTGAAGCAACCTCTGTATCCAGTCCAGGAACATGACATGGTGTTAGAAGTAAACTAGAGCCAGAGGAGAATAGAAACAAAAGTAAAACAGCAACAGTGGTTTCAGGATCTCATCAACGAGTTAGCCTTCAATGCCCTAGAGAACTTGAGCTTTGATAAACCTTCCGAATGGACAGACTGGAAGCAGTATTTTGCATTGCAAACAGGCTCCAAAAGGCAACTGGAGATATAACAGTATCTTTAGTTTAAACTATGGGGAAGCAGACAGAGCATAACTTTTAAAACCTTCGACTTTACAGAAGACAGCCAGAACACTTTCCTAATCATCTTTGTAGCTCTTTTTCTACTTGGAAAAATGTGGTTTATGAAAAAATTTTGTTTTCGCCAGAGCATTTAAGAACAAAGGGAAAATGCTGAATGTTTTATGAGAGCTCCGCATACACTGGCTGAAAATTGATTTTGGAGGATGCAAAACATGAAACAATCAGAGGTTGGTTATTAGGTTAACAGATTAAAAAATCTTTCACAGCAGCCACAATTGAAGACAGACTTAACCACAGCTATACAGAAAGCAAAGTATTCTGAACTAGTCAACCAGAACAAAAGTCAGAAGCAACTTGAAAAACCTGAAAATAGTTTAGAAGCTATAAACAGACACTTGAGTATTTAAAAGTTATCATAAAAGCCTTCAGGCAAGGAGAGAGAACTCCCAGTCTGAGAGTGAGAAATTCCAGCCAACTTCTAAAAGATGTAGAAAAAGTCATATCCTAAGACATGATGCATGTCCAGCAAGAGGTACACAGTGTAATAAATGCAGAAAATATGGGCATTTTGCACCTGTTTGTTGCATCAAAGCAATCAGGGACTTGATTTTTATTTCAGATAATCATAGATCCCAGAAACAATGGCTTTTCACTTGTGATGACAGAGAACCTGGCTGGAGAGTGAAACTGTCTTTTAATGGCAAAACTATTGACTTTAAAACTAACTGGAGCTGATGTCAC
The DNA here is from genome assembly GCF_025201925.1 of Gopherus flavomarginatus. Taxonomy (NCBI): domain Eukaryota; kingdom Metazoa; phylum Chordata; order Testudines; family Testudinidae; genus Gopherus; species Gopherus flavomarginatus. The sequence goes on along the minus strand of NC_066620.1, from coordinate 171,312,025 downwards.
AGTCATCTCAGAGGAGACTTAGTCATCTTCATCCCCTCCAAGCAATGACATCACTTGACACAGTTCTCAGTAGCCTTAGAGGTATTCTGAACTGCATAGGCCAGTGCACCACTGAAACAACTTACAAAGATCAAAGCTATGCATTCAGAGTGCATGTGAACAAAGACTAACAATTATCTCAATTATAGTGTGGCAGCCAGGATAGTCAGAAAGGAGGAAGAATTCGAGGGAGACTTTGATGTTGTTGGACTCTTGGAAGAAGATCCGGTACAAATCAACTTAAAAGACAATACTGAACAATACAATGTATAAACATCCACACAGACAGATGTTGAAAGAGACTAGTTGCAGATTTATGTGGATTCAGAGATGACATTACCTGATCATTGTGGACTATTTTTCCAGGAATATAGAAACAATGTACTTGAAAGGCGAAATATGTTGTAGTCCTCTGAAGCTATCTTGAGAGATGTTTTTCCTGACACCCTTTCTCCCCAGTGGGTGAGTAACTGCTCACTGCGAACCTGCTGTTAATTACTCAATACCGTTCCAGATGTTAGGTAAATATCTGGGATGTTCTAAATCTATTGCTTGTGTGTGTGTGCTTAAATCTAATTAAGAGCAGTTTTAGACAGAACACACTTACTTGCATAAATCTTATCAGATGGAATTGCTATGTTCCTATTGATTTATTCCTAACACTGCCTGGAGTGAAATACATAAGTTGCCCCTCTTGAGGGTTCCGAAAACGCTGGGTAACAGAATGATAAACTGTATTATATGTTCAACCATTAGATGGCACTGTGTGTAAAATACCTTATTTAATATAACCTTAGCCATACCTAGCAGAACATTAAAGGATCTTACAGAAGCAAGTTCTGTAGCCAGTTTATATCTGGTACAGGAACATGTTTGTGGTGTAGAAAAAGCAACTACAAAAGCAGACTGGTATCTCTGTTGCTCAAGTGGACTAAAGCTGTAAACTGGGTTAACTACATAGTGAGGCCATGTCTTGGTTTTTTTTAATGTAAAACCTTATTTAAAAACTTCTCAGGTTCCAGTATTTTTAGAACTCTAATCAAGATCAAAACTTGAGTTTCTCAGACTTCCTTCACCATGGCCTGCAGTTAAAGCTCTGTTAAGCTATTTGTCAGAAAACTAGTAAGCACTCGAGTGCTTTCTTGGCACATATGGCCTCTCACTACTTAGGAGCTGAAAAGCGTGAAACCTGCCGATACTTAGACATCTTATTAGTTTCACTTCTTTTGTCTAAGTATGAGACTATGCAGGTCTATGAGCCCCTACAAAAAAAAAAAATGGGAAAACACCTTTTAAAACAATTTACTCAACAGGTATCTTGTTCAAGCTCCAGTTACTGTGGCAACTCTTACGTTCCATTTTGTAGCTGAAATGGTACAGTGGCCTTTGAAATACATATAGAAGAATATGGATACATGTATCAGAAAAGGCACTTTTTAGCCATCATTCTTTAAATGTTTCAGAGAAAATCTTTAACGCTATTACATTTTTCTACACAAAGTTTTTAAACCACGCACTAGTAACAATGAGGGCATTTACTCTCAAGCAGGGTACCCAGCTACCTAATGGGCATTTCCATTGAAAGGATTACCACTTCATTCCCTTCATATAGTGCTGTGGTTTTTGCGCAAACCTTCTCAAGTCCTAACTTATAATGTTCTTTATGTAACCAACAAGATACTATGGAAAAGCCAAGTATTTGGCATCCCATCCCATCTCTGTTCTCTTATACTTGGCCTTTTTAGTCTTCCATATTCTTGCCTGATCTTCTTTCACCTCCTGACATCAGATTAACTGAAAGAATTCTCTCCTCTTACTTCTGCACCCCTGTTGCTCCATTCCCCAGTTGCTGGTCTGACTGCCATTGGCTTGGAGATGGTTTTTCTTCCAGACATAATGAAGAAGAGTGGCTGCAGCCCTCATGTTCCTCAATCTTTAATGTGTTTGTCCTGTTGATTCTGAGGAGATCCTCACTTCTGCTCTCTGTTGAGAACAGATGAAACAAGCAAGAACAGAGTGTTCCTGCCCCAGCCCAAGGGGGAAGTAACACTATGTGGAAAGATCATTAATGTGACTTCTACTTCAATTCCTGAAGCATTTCTGGGACATAAGTACTTAGTATACCACTCCATGTATCTTTATCCTTGATGGTCATTTATCAAATTCTAGATGTTTTTTCAGATTTTAGTAATGGTATTGTGGTACTTTAGACAGTCATATAACCTACCAAATGTTCATAAAACTGCAAAGCCTTGAATTTTATCAGCTTCCAAATTCTAAAAGGGCTACATTTAATTGTGAAAAATTAGTCTTATCTTTGCAGGTGGAAAGGGAACCTATTTTTCAATCCAATATAGTTAGAGCACCTTTTTGATGCAACAATAGTGTATGGGATTACCTTTTTAGGAACACAAAACCTTCAGCACTTTAGCTAAATAGTTGGAAACATTTCCAACAAAACAAAAGGAAATCTTGGGGCTCTAAGATGTAGCCTTTATCAGAGTAAAAATTTACATTAGCTTTTTGTGCTCTCTCCCCCTGCCAGAGCCGGCTCCAGGAGTTTTGCCGCCCCAAGCAGCCAAAAACAAAAACAAAAAAACTGCGATCAGTGGCAATTCAGCGGGAGGTCCTTTGCTTTGACCAGGACACTTCACCGAATTGCCTCCGAATATCTGGACGTGCTGCCCCTCTCCGGAGTGGCTATCCCAAGCACCTGCTTGTGAAGCTGGTGCCTGGAGCTGGCCCTGCCCCCTGCTATGGATGGTTGGTTGAAAAAGAACCTGAGGAAGGGATTCTGATAAATAACTTATAGTGAATAACTTACTGGATGAATGTAGCCATTGGTAAATTATCCCTCCCAGCTCCCTGCAATTAATTCTGCCTTCTCTAGACTCATGAAAATGTCTAAATATTGCCACATCTTCCATAATCTCTCTAACAGCCAGCCTCTCTTTATTTTTTTGTCCACACAGCTGAAACTCTGGTGTCAAATACATTGGTAAATGGGACCAATTTTAACTCTGTATTTGCATGTTGCGTAGAATAATGGGTGTTTGATCCTGACTGAGGCTGCTAGGCTCTAAGTAACACAGGTAACTAATAATCTACAAATGAGTTTGCTTTATAAAATGCTGTTTGAATAAAATATTCATGGAGCAATTGCAAAACAAATTTCAGCCTTTTGGTCTTCTTGAACCTCTTGCTTTACCTACATGTTTGACTACTTGCTTTGACTGCCTAAGTCACATGATGGCATTTCTGCTCTCTGACTGGATAACAAAATGAACAAAGTATTGGAGGTGCAATTGTATGAGGACATGTAATAAGTGAACTATTTATTTATAATATGATCCCTCTGTAGATGCACCCTTCTACAATATTGCAAAATCTTATTTAAATTACCGTGAGGTAGGACAGCCAGAAGTCCTTCTGCATTACTGCTGTCCAGGTTATCCCCACCCATTGAACATCTGCTTTTGAATGATTTCTTAGAAGTATCATGCTGGAGTGGATTTTAAATGAATAACTATTTTTGGTCTATATGTCTGTTTTTCCTTGCTCCTTGTTATAGCTGCTGTGCCCTCATACCAATACAAATGAAGAATTTTTTTTCATTTCTTTTGGCCATAAACCCTTTTACTAATACAAATCTGAGAAGGGAGGTATTCAAGACCAATCTTCACAGCCAGCCTATAACTGTAGTGAAGATGTGAGGGGTTCGGGGTCCCTCGGTCTCCATCTTACAGTGGTGAAAAAACTCCTATGGTTCCAAATCAGTAAACTACAAGAAACCTTTGGGCTAACTGCAGAGATATACACTATCTTCTCTTCCCTTTCCATTAAGATATTACACATCTGGCAGACAAGAGGTTGATATATATGCATTCAGTAGTCTTTCACTTAGCAGAGAGGGTAACTTGAGTACCATTAACCCACTTGTGTAAGGGATAGATTCTCTCAGTAATAATTTCAAAATCAGGTGAGTAGATAATTATTCTGAGAATTACAGGCAAGCAATGACTCCTGCACCAGCACTTTCCTGCACTATACAATCTCTAAATTATCTCTGGCTTTAAAAAATTACTCTACTGAACAAAATTGCATTGCAACTATCGAGTAAACTAAAACTACTGCTGTTACTCTTGCAAACTGTACATGCATGCCCTCTGGAACTCGGATTTTGCTGAAAGATGTGCAAGAGCATTTTTTTTTTGGCTAAGCTTTTGAATATAGAGCACAGTTCTGGAATAAATTATCTTCAATGAACTGGCTTCAGGTTAGGCTGTTTTAAATTTACAGGCTAGCAGGAAAGTATGAGGTTTGCCATATTCCCCTGAAGTACTTCGGGCCAAATTTTTTTGTTTTGTTTTTGAGATATGCCTTCATATGCAATAGGGCTGGGCACCATATGAGTACCTAGATGCAACATCATATTTTCCTTGAGTTCATTGTGGATCTGAAGACAGACTGGATTGAATCTTCTGTTGCTGCTGTGTATATAGTTACATGATGAAATATGCCTATGTTTTCACTCTTGTCTCAAATATATTCATGTTGAGGGCCTGATTCTCCTTTTGCTTACCAGTATATAAATCTAGATATATGGTGGAAATTAATGGCATTACAGCCAGTGTAAAACTGCTGTTGAAAGAGAATCAAGCAGTGAGTTCTTAAATTCAGATACTACAGGTTCTTACCATGATCTCTGGTGTCATGACCCCAGAACACAAAGAAAAGCTGTGATCGTTTAAATCACAATCTGCCAATTATTCTACCAAAATAATAAAGTACTTATTGTACAGTATAATGTTTCTCTGAAAATATAATATGAGAAACCTGTGATGGTGCCCCCCCCCAAGGCTTTATGTAAATATGCTAATGAATGTATATATGACATAACTGGAATATGTTCTATGCTACATATGCCATGTAACATATCTCTGTAAAGGTTATGATCTGCTGAATACATTCCTCCTATTTCTGTTATGAATATTGGCTGTATACTTGCTTGATTTATAAGTAAGCTTTGTAAGGCATTTGGTCAGCTTCTTTAGAAAGGAATTTGCAAAGTTAAGTACCCAATCAAGAAGCACTTAAGGAACAATGAATCTTGGAATGCTCCAGTCCACCTAAGAAGTCTACCTGAGGATGTTCAAGGAAGCATGTGAACCAGGGCTGCTACCCTGTAAATTCTGAGTCATGCATACTGTCACAGGTTGGATTACAGAAACCCCCTTGGGAACTGTCACCTGATGTGCCAAAACGACTTCAGCCCCTGCTTTCCTGCCCTGGCACCTCAGGACTCCAGCTCCCTGTCTGGTTGAGCCAGACACGCCAGTCTCCGCCAATACAGACCCAGGGTCTGGGCCACGTGCCCCAAAACTGCAGACTTAACCTGAAAGCAGATTACAGATGTGTTCCTGTCTTTAGCACTCAGATGCCCAACTTCCAATGGGGTCTAAACCCCAAATAAATCAGTTTTAAACTTAGAAATTGTTCACCCTCTATAACACTGATAAAGAGAGATGCACAGCTGTTTCCTTCCCCCCACCCCAGGTATTAATACATATGCTGGGTTAAGTAATAAGTAAAAAGTGATATTATTAAATACAGAAAGTAGGATTTAAGTGGTTCCAAGTAGTAACAGACAGAACAAAGTGAATTACCAACTAAAATAAAATAAAACAAGCAAGTCTATGTCTAAGAAAACTGAATACAAATAACACTTCACCAGTTCCAGTAAGCTTCCTTTTACAGACTAGTCTCCTGCTAGTCTGAGTCCAGCAATCACTCACACCCCTTATAGTGACTGTCCTTTGTTCCAGTTTCTTTCAGGTATCCTGGAGGGTGGAGAGGCTTTCTCTTTAGTCAGCTGAAGACAAAATGTGGGATCTCCCAGGGGTTTAAATAGACTTTCTCTTGTGGGTGGAGATCTCCTCCTCTCTCCTATGCAAAGTCCAGCTACAATGTGGAGTTTTGGAGTTACCTAGGCAAGTCACATGTCCATGCATGACTCAGAACTTTCAGGATAGCAGCCAGAAATAGCAGGGTGGACAGTGCTTCTAGTTGAGGCTTGGGCTCTGAAGTTGGGGTGGGCTTCAAAGACCAAGCTCCTAAGTCAATTAGGCATCACAACAGTGAGCAGAGTAAAGTCTAGTTATCTCAAAAAAGTCTGGCTGTAATCTTTATATCTACAGCTACACAATAAACAGTTCAAGTATACAGAATATTTATCCTTCAAGCACTGTGGCATTATTGAAAGTGTGCAGCTTTGCACTTTTAAAACATTAATTCCTCTTTGATTTTACTTTTAGACCTATGTTACTTGGGCTGCTTTGAACTATGAGAACAATATTTTTGTTAAATACAGCACTGCCAGGGTAACCACACATCTACCCAGAATTGCTGAACGGGCCCTGGCAAGAGCACTCAATGCTGCAGTCTAGAACACTTAAAAGGGTGTTCCTCTGCACAGCGGGTGTATTCCACTCTATAGCCAGTGAGCAGGCAACAACTTAGTTCCACAACCTCCTGTTAACTTGTGATTTTATTTGTGTGTAGAAGGAAGCCCTCATGCTAGGCAAAAGCCAAGTGACAGACCCTGCTACCTGTGATGTACAATGTAAGCAAAAGGCAAGTATGGGTGAGATTCTGTGCTGTGCTGTACCTCTTACAGCACAGAGCTAGCAGCCCAGGAGAATGGGGGACTGAGGTGGCTTTAAGTTACCTTTGCCACCCTTCTCATCTTGGGCTCCTTCAGGGTCTGAAGAGGCTCCTGGCATAACTTAAGCCTCCAGCACTGTCTAAGTTATAACAGCCTCCCTGGACTGCCCAGTGGGTTGCAATTCTGCCCCAAAGTCTCCCCAGCACTGCTTGATGCAAGTCCTGCTCCAGCACATGGTCTTGTGATTAGCTTCCTGGAATCCAGAATTACATCTGTCTTTAGCAGTGCCTGTGGTGGGAGAATCTTCCCCTGGCTACAAGTGGACTTTTAGGACTCCGCTTTCACCCTCTGACCTAGCGTAAAGGGCTTAGAATGACAGTGAGGATTTTGCTCTCTAAGTAAATGATCACTGTGCAGTTTGGCCCTGTTCCACAAATATTCCAGATTCATGGACATCATAATTCACAAATGTTGTTGTTTAAAGTCTCACATATCAATGTTTGAGATGTGACAGCAGTGGCATCACTAATGACTTTCACACTGGCAATTAGAAGGATCCCATCATTGTTTTCACTTACTGAAAAGGAAGAACTATGGATCCATTAGTCATTTTACCCCCTTATTGTTGGCCCACACTGTGCAGATTCAAATTAGGGCCTACATGGACTGTAGACACAATCTTCTTCAGGTCACTGAAAACAAATATCCCCTAAGGACTGAGTAACTCTAAGCTGGTAGAAGATGTTCTTCCCCTATAAATGTCAGTTTTGAGTACAGTACAATCAGAAAAGAGGTATGAAACAAAACTCCCAATTATGTGGGCCACTGAATCATCACTTCATAATTTTGAAGTCCAGGTATGACAACCTTGAATCTAAAATGAGCAAAATGATATAATGCAGCATATGTAGTCATTGATAAAAAGAAAAGTGATCACCACAGTGTGTGATGGTCTGTAAAGTGACAACAAAATGGCATTTATCTTGTTTGAAGAAGCTTGTGTGTGTAAGTTCTGTGTCTCTCTCACCAACAGAAGTTTGTCCAATACAAGATATTACCTCACGCCCCCCTTCCCCCACTTCTCTCTCACTCTTTACCTCAGCAGATGTGTTCTCTATTTATTCAGAGTCATATCTTCTTAGTTCACTGATGATGACAAAAAAAAGGTTACTGCTATTTATTCCTCAGTACTGCAGAACCAATGCAGCAAGTTCTCTGGATTCTGTTCTGGCTTGTTCATCATTAAGAGAGTAATTATTTTAATAAGAGTTGGATTGGGCATTATGTTCCCACTTAAATCTGTATCACTGGTGCTAATGTGTGAGAGAAAAGAAAGAACAGAGCTTGACTTAGAATTCTCAAGTGAGTTTTCAGGACTGGAAGTTCAAAACGTATCTTTACTTGTAAAGTAAGTACATTTGATCTAATAGAATAACAAAATAAAAATGGAGCCCTCTACCTATAGTGCCATTTGTATAGAGTAACTTTTCATAAGAGAGCCATGATTTGTATCTATACTAGTTTTGCTGGAAGGCACTTTCTCAAATAGCTGCTTTCAGTTTAGTGCTTTATTAAAGTATAAGATTTTTTTTTTTTACAAACATGAGCTCTCCACATTTCTGTGCTGCAGAACACTTTTTGGTCTTACGCATTAGGCCAACCACGTCTGTGACTGGGCTGGCCTGTTATGCTGCTAGCATCCGAAGTCCTCAGGCCATGCCTCAGAAACACAAAGATCCCTTTTTGGTAAGGTAGCATGACTAATGCAGCCTCAAGGGAAGATTTCCATGCTCCTTTCCTGACAGACCTGGACACACACATTCTTGAAAATATTAAGCAAAAATAGTGCAAAAAATAGTAGCAAAGATAGTTTTCAATTCTCCCAGAAACTGTCTAAGAATGCTGTGAATAAAATCAAAATATCCAAGTAAATGTGAAGTTTGGGTGACTTTAAAACTATTTTATGTAAGATGATTAATGGAACAGTTACTAAAATTACTTGAATGCTGCAACTGGATGAAAGTCTCATCAATCTATGAACTAAAATGGAAATCTCAAGGCAGTGAATGAATCTGACAAGGACACTTTAGAGTATGTTAGAAAACATATATAAATAGAATTATATCAGAGATGAAATTATCCCTAAGTATCCCACTTTAGAAACCCTTAAGGTTTTTTATATAAGTGTTTGTTTTGTGAAGTGGTAATCTCCATTTTTATTTTTTATTCTTTTTATTCTTTTTGTATATCATATGCAGTGGAATGTATTTGCTTGCATTCCTGTAGGATAAAACAAAAGTCTGTTTAGTATTCATTTAACAGAAGATGATGAAATAGAATATATAAAAAAATACATGCAGACAATATAAGTTGCTTAAAATACCAAAAATGTTAAAACAATAGTCCATAAAAATAAATTCCAGTTATTTTACATATGTGTAATCACTGGTTATATGAAGAAAATTTCATAAGTTGAGGAGTTTCCATTTACATAAAATGTGGTATACCACTAAAAACAACTCTAGCTCTGAAACCAGTAGAAATTTAAGTATGACCAGTGAATATATGTGTTCATAGAAATGTAGGTCTGGAAGGGACCTCGAGAGGTCAGCAAGTCCAGTCCCATGTGCTGAGTCAGGACCAAGTAAACCTAGATCATCACTGACAAGTGTCCATCCAATCTGTTCTTAAACACCTCCAATGATGGAGATCCCAGAACCTCCTTTGGAAGCTTATTTCACTGCTTAACTATCCTTATCATTAGAAAGTTTTTTGCCTAATATCTAACCTAAATCCCTCTTGCTGCAGTTTAAGCCCCTTACTTTTTGTCCTCCCTTCAGTGGACATGGAGACCAACTGATCACCATCCTCTTTATAACAACTATTAAAATATTTGAAGATTATCAGGTATCTCCCCACCCCTTCTTCCTTCTCAACAGTAAACATGCCCAGTTTTAACCTTTCCACATATGTCCTGTTTTCTAAGCCTTGTATCATTTTGTTGCTCTCCTTCAGATTCTCTCCAGTTTGTCCGTATCTCACTTAATTTGTGGTGCCCGGAACTGGACATAAGTTAAGGCCCCACGTTTGCCAAGTAGAGTGAGACAATTACCTCCCGATATGCCATGAATTAGCCTTTTTTGCAACTGCATCACATTGTTGTTAACTTATTCAATTTGTGATCCATTATAAACCCCACGTTCTTCTTTTGCAGAACTGCTCACTAGCCAGTTATTCCCCATTTTGTATTTGTCCATTTGATGGTTTTTTTTTTCCTTCTGTGGCCCCACAAAGTCGTGGGACCTCCTGGTCAATCTCCTCCTTGCCCTGGCTAAAATGGCCATCTACACAACTAAGGAGAGGAGGTTAGCCAGTGGAGAATCCTGTGACTGTGGGGCTTTTTTCCAATCCTCTGTCCGTTCATGCATCCAGGCAGAGTTCCTTTGAGCGGCGTCCACTGGCTCCCTTGACACCATCGAGGAGCAGTGGGCGCTGTCCAGGGTTCTCTGCTCAGTATCCCCGTCAGGCTCCCTTCTTATGACCCTTTGACTGCACTCCTGTCCCTGTTCTTTTGTTAGTTGTCCCCCAAAATCAGTTGGGTTTTTGAGGTCCTGTAGATCCTCTCCTTAGGCTACGCGGGATCCTTTAGCAGTGGGCAGGCTTCCGCCTGCCCAGTTCCCAGAAACCCAATAGGTAAAAGTAGTACATTCTTTTTTGAATTTCATCCTGTGGATATCAGACCAATTCTCCAATTTCTCAAGGTTGTTTTGAATTCTAATCCTGTCCTCCAAAGTGCTAACTCCATTATCCAAGTCATTAATGAAAATATTGAATAGTATTGGACCCAGGACATACTCTTGCAGGACCCCACTAGATACATTCCTCTCACACATACACTTGCACAGGGAACCATTGATAACCAATTGTACATCCACCTTTATAGTAACTTCTTCTAGACCAGTGGTTCTCAAAGTCGGGCCACCACTTGTTCAGGGAAAGCACCTGGCTGGCTGGGCCAGTTTGTTTACCTGCCATATCTGCAGGTTTGGCTGATCGAGGCTCCCCCTGGCCGTGGTTTGCTGCTCCTGGCCAATGGGGGCTTCAGGAAGGGTGGCCAGCACATCTCTTGGCCCGCACTGCTTCCCACAGCCCCCATTGGCCTGGAGCGGCGAACCGCGGCCAGTAGGAGCAGCGATAAGCCAAACCTGCAGAAGTAGCAGGTAAACAAATCGGCCCGGCCTGCCAGGGGCTTTCCGTGAACAAGCAGTGGCCTTATTTTGAGAACCACTGATCTAGACCACATTTTCCTAGTTTGCTTATGAGAATGCCATGTGAGACTGTGTAAAAAGCCTTATTCACATCAAAATATAGCATGTCTACAGCTTCTCCTCCACGTAATAGGCCAGTAATCCTGCCAAAGACAAAAAATAGGTTGATTTCACATGATTTGTGTTCTTGGCAAATCCATGCTTGCTATAATTTATAACCCTATTATGCTCTAGGTACTTATAATATAATTGTTTAATAAATTTGTTCAAGACTTTCCACATATTGAAATTAGACTGACTGGTCTATAGCTTCTGGGTCATCTTTGTTTCCCTTTTTAATGATAGTTACTATGTTTTTCCTTTTCCAGTCCTCTGGGGCCTCACCCATACTCCATGCATTCTCAAATATAATTGCTAAAGATTCCAAGATTGCTTCAGCTAGTTCCTTAAGTACCTTACAGTACCTTTCATCAGGCTCTGCTGACTTGAGTGCATCTAGCTTGTGTAAATATTCTTGCACCTGTTTTTCTCTATTCTGGCTTGAGTTCCTTCTTCTTGGCTGTTAACATTAATTGTGTTAAGCATCTGGTCACAATTAACATGGGCTATAGAACTTCCCCAACATCCAATCTTGATTTGAAAGCTGCTAGTGAAGGAGAATCCACCACAATCCTTAGATTGTTCCAATGATTAATTACCCGGTTAAAAAAAATATTCCTTATTTCCAGTCTGAATCTGTCTAGCTATAACTTTCAGACATTGGTTCTTGTTCTACCTTTGCCTAGATTGAAGAGCCCACTATACATTTTTTGTTCCACATGTATGCACTCATAAACTGTAAGCAACACATCCTTTAACCTGATCTTTTACAGGTTAAGCTAAACAGATTGAGCCATATTAAAATACATACTGTTTACTTCTGCCCAGCACTTCAGATCACTCTATATAAATGACCTGTCCTTATACAGCCTCAGTTACTCCATTAGTACAAGTGGCAAAGATCAGAACAGTGGATCTAAAGATTCTAATCATGAATCTTTGTGAACCATGTGAGAGTCCAAATGATGCTATGTCATGGAATGTTAGTTTTTCAGCTTGATTTCTTTAATTACCTATGAGATTACTCAAAAAAACTGTTAAAGGAACATTATTAAGGTTGCCACATCAAGCACTCCAAAGTTTGGAAATGGCAGAATTAAGGTTGTCTGTGCAACCTTGATTTGGCTCCCCCATGCATACGTCTGATGACACAGTCCTTAATTACGTGATCATACCAATTTTTCCACAAGACCCCTGCCTCATTCAGTGCATAAGATGGGCTTGGTCTGTGGATAAATCAATGTTTGTATAGGACAGGAGGCTGCTTGTAGAACTCTGTCGTATCTATTGCCAGAGTTGGAAGGCATATAGTAAATGAGGTAGGGGATTGCAGGAAAAAAAGGAGGATCTCATGGTTAATACTGTTTGCTTCCTTCAGAAATGGATTCTATCCCTGCCTCTAACAGGGAGTTCCTATGCAGTGCTAGACAAGTCAATTAAACCAAGCATTTTGGAGTGTATCGTGTTTTCCTTAGTTTTGGGGGCCCAACTAGAGACCCTGGGACTTGATTTGTAGGAGTGCAGCTGAGCCCTCACAACAGCAAGTCGATAGAGGCTGTACTTGAATATATGAAGTGCTATGTAATGCTAAGTACTCTGAAAAATCAGGTCCTAGGTGTCTGTAAATGAGCAATTAAATTAGTGGAGCCTTTGGACTTTTTTCTCTGTGCCTCAGCTTCCCATCTGTAAATGAGGATAATATGCCCCTCCGACCTAATGGGCTTTGTGAAGGTAATTAGTGTTGTGAAGCATTCAGATATCATGGTGATGAGTGCCATAAAACAGCCCAGGGGGAGTTAATTCTGTTGTCAGAGCAGGGTTTGAACAGTGTCAGTAAAGAAAGCCTGGGGCTGCGCATTGAACAATGAGGAGAAAACATTTTGAAGAGCTCAGGGAGCACTATGCATCCTGGGCACTGAATGAGGCAGACGTTCTGTGGAAAAATTAGTATATGATCTTGTAATTAAAGATTGTATCAGAATGCATATGTATGAGCAGCTGAATTAAATTTGCACAGGCAAGCTTAATTCAGGCATTTTCTAACTTTTGAGTGCTTGACTTTGCAACCTTAATCTATTGTACACATAGACGCACATGCACACATCCCTCCAAATTTGTATTTATAAAGCATCAACCAACATAGTATCTAGGCAATATTACATGAGATTAAAAATCAAGTCAAGTTCTTCATTAAAGAGGAAATAATCCACAGCGCTCTGTTTCCCACAGCATGTACTAAAAGCAACATTGCAGAAAGAGAGATTACAATGTGCTCTGAATGTGTTGATATCAAGGAAATTGACTTAATGTCTGGTGATGAGCTTCCTAACTGTAAGGATAGGGATTAGAGACCCAGCACACCACAGTTGGGATGAATGCACCATTGTCCTTATTTGTTGTTTACACAGACAGACTTCCTTGCTATATGTCCCCTAGGGGTGACTTTGCATAGTGGATCTAAACCAGGGGTTGGCAACCTTCATAGAATATCAGGGTTGGAAAGGACCTCAGGAGGTCATCTAGTCCAACCTCCTGCTCAAAGCAAGACTAATCCCCAGACAGGTTTTTACTCCAGTTCCCTAAATGGCCACCTCAAGGACTGAACTCACAACCCTGAGTTTAGCAAGCCAATGCTCAGACCACTGAGCTATCCCTCCCCAATAATATATGGAGATATACCTGTGTCAAAGAACTGGAAGGGACTCTGAAAGGTCATTTAGTCCAGCCCTCTTCCTTTACTAGCAGAACCAAGTACTGATTTTGCCCCAGATCCCTAAGTGGCCCCCTCAAGGATTGAACTCACAGCCCTGGGTTTAGCAGGCCAATGCCAGTATGCAGCCCATCAGGGTAACCTGCTGACAGGCTGTGAGACATTTTGTTTATATTAACCATGTGCAGGCAAGGCCCTCTGCAGCTCCCAATAGCCGTGGTTCACCGTTCCTGGCCAATGGGAGCTGCAGGAAGCGGTGACCAGCACATCCCTGTGCTGCTTCCCGCAGCTTTCTTTGGCCGGGAACGGTAAACCGCAGGAACTGGGAGCTGCAAGAGGCTGTGCCTGTGGACTGTCAACATAAACAAAGTGTCTCGTGGCCCACCTGCGGATTACCCTGATGGGCCATTTGCCGAAGGTTGCCGACCCTGATCTAAACATTTACAGCTACCATTACAGTCATCCCCTTCACTGAGAATACTGTGCCTCTAGTCCCACAAGCTCCATTATGGTGACCAGATCGCAAGTATGAAAAATCAGGACAGGGGTGGAGGGTAATACGTACCTATATAAGAAAAAGCCCCAAATATTGGTACTGTATCTATAAATTCAGGATATCTGGTCACCCTAAGCTCCACTAGCTGCAACATCACTATCCAGTCTGGTTGCTAAAGTTGGGAGTTGCACGAAAAGAGTCTGGTTGAACAATAGATGGCCAATGCTCAAGCCAAGCAGGATGAGGGTGAGGGGTAGGCAGGAAGATCTATTTTGAATACTCAGGCCAAGACCATTCAGAGCTTTCTAGCAGAAGTCCAGGACTTTGAAATGAATGCACTAATGCTGGCTCACCAGTTTGGAGTGCTGAGTATCATTGTGATGTACCCTACCTTGCCTACCCAATCTAGCAGCTGGATCACCCTTTGTTGACCAACTTTAAGTTCTGGAGAGCCTTCAGGGTCAGACCAAGGTAGAGCATATTGCAGTAATCCATTCTTGTCATAAGTACATGGAACACACCTCCTGCTATTTCCTCATAATACTTCCCATGTCCTATCAGCACACTGCACCCCCCTCATGTCAGCTGGCTGGAGCTTTGACCAGCTGTTTTCATTAAAGATCCTGTTTTCCAGAGGCAGTGAGACAGCAGGAACACTTGATTATCCACATTTGAAGGCTGATTTTGCTCCCACTGAAGTCACTAACAAAAGTCCTATTGATTTAAATGGAAGCAGGGTCAGGTTCTTGGTTAGAAGCAGATTCAGAACTGGGTTTTGCCAGCATATTGGTAGCATTTTAGCTTACAGTGTCTCTTGAAGTGTCCTTACATAAATACATGACAGGAGTGGGCCTTGCACAGCCCATAAGCAGTACTCTTGGGAGGATTAACTGACATCATCACCTTCTGGGATCTATCTGAGAGGCAAGATGTATCATGTGTGCCTGACACAGACAGTTAGGAAAACAAGATTCATGCCCAGAAGCTCTTTAGTCTGATTATGACCTGGGAATAAAGGAGAATAATAATGTAGCTCACATTATATTTTGAAGGATGCCCTTGGCCTTGAGAGCTGCACAGAAATTTAGCTTACCACATTCGTATTTCTTTGGCTTCCTCCAAGAAAGACATTATACAGTACATATTTTTGCTACATTACAGCTCTGTTGAAGACTGGGTCCTCCTTGTGCAAGAGGCTATACAAACACATATGAAGAAACATTTGCTGCCCTGAAGGGCTTATAATCTCCCAGCTCTTGTACATAGATTTCGAGGCCAGAATGGGCCTCCTGTATAACACAGCCCTTAGAATGCCCCCCCACACACAAAAAAATTCCTAGAGAAGATCTATTAGAAAAACACCCAATCTTGATTTTAAAAATGGTCAGTGGTGGAGAATCTTCCATGACCCTTGGTAAATTGTTCCAATGGTTGATTACTCTCACTGTTAAAAATGTACACCTTATTTCCAGTCTCCTGTTCTAGGAGTAGGAGTACTTGTGTGTCACCTTAGAGATTAACAAATTTATTTGAGCATAGGCTTTTGTGGGCTACAGCCCACTTCATCGGATGCATGCAATGGAAAATACAATAGGAAGATATATATATATATACACAGAGAACATGAAACAATGGGTGTTACCATACACACTCCAGGGAGAGTGATCAGTTAAGGTGAGCTATTACCAGCAGGAGAGAAAAAAACTTTTTGTAGTGGTAATCAAAATGGTCCATTTGCAGGCATTGACAAGAAGGGGTGAGGAATGGTGGGAATAAACATGAGGAAATAGTTTTACTTTGTGTACTGACCCATCCACTCCCAGTCTTTATTCCAGCCTAATTTAATTGTGTCCATTTTGCAAATTAATTCCAATTTAGCAGTCTCTCGGAGTCTGGTTTTGAAGGTTTTTTTGGTTGTAATATTGTGACTTTTAAGTCTGTAATCGAGTGACTGGGGAGATTGAAAGCTTATGCTCAAATAAATGTGTTAGTCTCTAAAGTGCCACAAGTACTGCTGTTCTTTTTGCGGATACAGATTAACAGGCTGCTACTCTGAAACCTGTTCTAGGAGTGATATTCTCCTCCTTAGAAATAGTTATTACTATTATAAATCTAGAATGTGTCTCCATGTGTATGTACCTCTTCTTCAAGAAAATAAAAGTTGTCTTTTGGAAATACATTTTAGACATGGAAACAGGCAGCCTGCTGATTTTTGTCCCTTCCTGTGTCATTTCTCCTAAATACTCAGTCAACAGTAGACCTGCCTTCCAAATCAGTATTTAATCTCTTTATGTTTTTAAGTGTTAACTTCAAAGCAAACCAAAATGTCTAGGTTTGCCCTTTACTGCTTTGTTAATCATGTATAAAAACAACCCCCAACCTTTCAGAGACTTTTGTTTGTCTGCAGCATGTTTACATCTGAAATATCAAAAATATCAGGAGAGTCTAAGGCAGCTCATCTCTTCCCCACCTTTGAGTGGAATGAGAGCTGCAGTTCAGGTGACAGACTTGTGTGACATTACTGGAAGACCTGGACAGTGATCTTTTTGGTATCAAAGAGAGGCTCTGATATTTCTAATAGACAAACAGAAAGATGTGAGATTTTCCCTTTTTTAATAAGGTGGATGTTGGAGATGGAAACAGTAACTCTGGGACTGTTTATCCAAGGCAAAGGAGCATTAAAGTCAAAGACCAGCTTGGTGGAGTTTTGGTTTTTTGGTGGTGCAGTTTGTCTTTATGTGCAGAGTGAAAAAGTTTAAGTAGGAAGGAGAAAATATATGCTGTAGCTCTTTGCTTGCTTAGATTTCTCCAGAAAATCACCTTGCAGTTGCAGAAACACTTGATTAAAAGAATATTTTGAAATTTATTAATTCTCTCACTTTAAAAAGCTGGAGAATACAGAGAAATATGGTCCCTGATAAAGCTGTCTGAAGTAAATCAAAAGATTCCAATGACTGCAAGAGGGTTTGGACGAGGCCCATAGAATGTAGAATATTTGCTTGCAGTGGTCACGGGGATTTTTTTTTAATTACAGAGATAGAAAAAGAAGTTATGCACACTTGTGCACAAAACACTAATGACACAGAATGAAGAGGATTTCCCAGTGACACAAAGATGTTAAGTTACTGGATGTATTAGCTCCTGAACAAGTGTCAACTGGGCATGATATAAAGTTACTCAGGAGGCCAATGCCACATCCCCCCGTCCTTCCTCCCCCAGCAGACTCAACCTTTCATTTGGCTTGAAGTTTCTTGCACATACATCTGCTTTGTCACTACTGTGCTGAAACACTGTTCTTACGTTACATGAAAGAAACTTCTTTGTGAAAGTTGCAGGCTATTTGGCTTCTCTATAGTGTACGAAATTTGATGTTCTCTGTGCCATAAAAAGTAGCCATGTAATTTAGGTGTATACGTCACATAAGCAGTCTTGGATTGATCTAACTTAGACAGTGATGGAATTAATATTTGTAGAACATTCCAGGTGCAGGATAAAGGTACTAAAATTCTGGTTTAATGAAGCACACTTTCATGGTTGTTCTGAGCTGTAATAAAGAGTCCCTAGCATTGGTTTAAAATTTACAATGTTAATTTAAATGCAAAATATTGAACCCTTATTTAGTGAGCATGTGAGGCTCAAAAGATTAATGCTAGAATGATAAACCTTTGTTTACCTGTATCATCTTCTTCATTATTTCTGTTGCAATTGAACACAAAGATCTCAGTCAGAACTGGGGACCCACTGTGTTAGGCATTACATTTAAGTCATATTTTCTATTCCTTTTTCTTATACATATATTACTGTGTGTTCTAAAACATATGCCATAAAATAATGCCTTGGTATTCTAACTCTAGAATTTCTTGACTTCTAAACTGATTGCACTGAAATGAATGGAAATGTTCCCATTATCTTCAGTGCAGGTAGGATTAGGTGCCATTTTAATATGAACTGTGTAATCTTGACTTGCATTAATTGTCTTTGAACACTGTACTTTAATATTAAGTTATATCATTTTGTTAATAAAGTTCTCTTTATCTCCTTCTAAAAGGCTTCATGTTAAAGTATAATTCTACATAAAATTATGTAAAACATCATAAACTGCATACTATGAAAACAGCCATATTTTTAAATGGATTTGTTGTGTAAAATATCATGAGGGGAGGGAACCAAGTTAGCACTACTTTCAGATCTTTTGTGGTACATTTATAAATTTTGAAAGTTACTCAGCCCTGTGTTTCTACATGACTGTTAAGTGCATTCTTTTTTCCTCACATGGCTAGATGTGTGGATGTTATGATCCTAACATATTATATTACATTTCTATTACAGGTCCAACTGACAGATATTACAGGTCTATTTATAAATATGATGTGTCCAGAATTCAAATGTGCTCAACTAAATTAATGTGCTCAGATAAAGCTCACTCTGGCAAGGTACTGAAGACTCTAGGCTGAAAATAAAAAACAAAAGAAAAAATTGAGCACATGCTGAACTTCAAGCATGTGAGTATTCCTAGTGAAAATAAGATGAATTGACTTCAAGCAGATTGTTCATATGCTTAAATTTAAGCTAATGTGTAAGTGGCTTGCTGGATTGGGCAAGAGGGCCCGTATCCTTAGAGGCATTTAGGAACCTAACTCCCACTAAATCAACTTTAACATAGGCATGCACATTTAGTACCTGGGCCTAATTACTATGGAGGATTGAGCCAACTGTCACTTTGGTACTCAGTATCCATTCTGAGAGCCCACATGTGTAATTGGGAATTCTTTGTCTAATCAACTTTAGTATAACTTTGTCTGCCAGATTTGTAAACTGGGTTCTCCATCTTTATATACTAATGGGAGGTGAGTTTTTTATTTTGGCATTGTTTTACCTGGGAAATGTTTAAAATAAACGTTATAGAATTCTAAACACATCACAGTTTAAAAAGCCAAGCCAAAAATCCCACTTGCCATTGTTATATAAAGATGGAGAATGCAGTTTACAAAAGTTATATTAAAGGAGATATCCAGTCCACTCCATTTCAAAAAGTGCCTTCGGATAGTTATTTGATGCCACTGGGCAAATGATGTCTATTAAAATACAAAAACAAAGAACAACAAAAACTGTAAGCACATATTTTTGAATCACTGTAAAAGCTCAGAAGTATTTTCTTACTTATTGAGTGGGTTCACTCCTTTGTCAAAACCAAGCCTTCAGTTTTAAAGGTATGTACTTTCAGAGATGATGTGTTGAAACATGTTCACTGCAGGGTAAACCACACCCTGGTGCAGCGAAACTTACAGCATGCCTCATTCACCAGGCAATAAGAGGAGGAAAGAACAGCTCTAAAGTTTAACCTATTCTGTAGAGGAAATATTTATGTTCCCAAATATTTAGAAGAATTTTCTGTGAATTTTAGTCAAAGGCAGCACATAAGGCTATTTTCTTCCCTCCTTTAAGGTTTTCCTCCAGAAGCAGTTTTTCGCATCTGTAGTTGCCAGGACAGAGGTACAGCTTCTTGAAGTGCTTATTAAGCAGTCTACCAAGGGAAAAGAAGAGCAGAAGATTCGTGGTCAACAAGAGCAGAGGACGGAGTGATGATCTGAGAGAATAACTAGAACATTAATCAGTGAGCTCTCCAGCACCTTACCTCCCCAGAAGGATTTTGACTGCTACACAGTTTGAGTTTTTGTGAGCACCCCATGTATATTTGGTGAAAAATACTCCATTTTGTTCTTGAAATTCTGAAACCTCAACTAATATAAAAAGAAACCAAATCCTTTCTCCCTACATGGTCCATTGCATAAAATTTACATTCAGGGCTTAGCAATACATGGAAATATTCAGGAACAATTTTCTGCAGTAATTCCATGTGTGGACACTTACTCCATAATAAGAGTGCCGTATTCCTTCTTAGTTTAACCTAGTGGGGCAAGTCACTCTTATTCCAGAATAGGAGTTTTCACTGCCACACACCCACACATAGTTATTCAGGAACAGCTGTTCCTAAATAGCTCCTGGTGTTGACAAGCCCTCAGTTCCACTCAAGCCATCATGATGACATCTCATGTCCATGCTCCTGCTCTGGAAACCTAGTAAATGTTTTCTCTTCCTTCTTTCCACTTTTGAAAGGAACAGCATTTGGTATAGCAGTTGATCTGAATCTGTGGCACAGAAGTGAGGGCAGCAGAAAGTAGCCCAGGGAGTCTGACACACACTTTCTTTTACGATGGCATTGGAAAGTGTCCAGTCATCCCTGCTTTCTTCTGCAGACCTCAAAGACTTGTACAAAAGAAAGTAAGTGTAATTAATCACATTTTAAAGATTGGAAAACTGAAGCAAAAAGAGACTTGCCCATGGTCACACCATCACAGTTCCCAAAGTAACTGCACCTCTGACCCCTTTGTAGCCTCCATGAGGGAACCCCAGTTAGGTCTCAGGTCTCTTCCCATCACTTTTCTCAGGGCAGAGTCCTGTGACACTCTCTCTTGACACAGGGGACTTAGAGGCAGACTCCTGTAATTCACAGTGATGGTCTCAACAGGTCCGACTTTAGTTCAGCATCTGCAGTCCTCTTCTCACAGAGGCAATGACAGGGTTAACCAATGACCAGACAGCTTTCATAAAACAAAATACTATTTATTCAGAACAATAGCATTACAGAGAAAACACATCTTAAACAATAAACAGCTTAAATGTGGATCTAGCTTACCGAGGAGTCACCCATATTCCATATGGAGACCCTGGTAGGATTTAAAGTACTTTCCTCTGTAGTACCTGTCCCTCTTGGTCATGTCCCTCTTGGTCATGTCATGAATTAAGAGTGAGTGACCTTTCTACCACGTGAGGGTGGTCAATTTTATAGAGTTTAGTTCTCAGTTTCTCAGGCCTCTTGAACTGCATCAAACCTGCAAACTGTATCTCCCCAAAGGGTGAAACTATGCCAGAGCTGCTGTCTAAATTAGGGTTTTTATTAACTACACCCCAATTATTAGAGGGGTATCCGTGTTAGTCTAAATCTGTTAAAGCAGCAAAGAGTCCTGTGGCACCTTTTAGACTAACAGACGTTTTGGCGCATGAGCTTTCGTGGGTGAATATCCACTTCGTTGGACATGCATCCAATGAAGTAGGTATTCACCCACGAAAGCTCATGCTCCAAAACGTCCATTAGTCGATAAGGTGCCACAGGACTCTTTGCTGCTTTTACCCCAATTATTTTAGTTCCTGCAGAAAACCCTTTCGATCTTGCATTGAGCCAGGAATACAATCACTAGCCAGCCCATAAAATACATATAATATTTATAAAGTTGATATAATAGTCTTTGAATATTCATGTGTCCATAGTATCTGTCACGTCACAATATAACGGTCTGTGAATATTCCATTCTTCCAAAGCCTCATACCTGTAACCTGCATAACAGGAGCAAGGAATAGTACCCAAGTCTTTTTTGACTGTATGAGACTACATAAGACAATAATAGTCTGATTCACACCAGTGTGTAGAGCTGGAGTCATTCCACTGATATCTGTGGAGTTATTGCAAATTCATACTCTGGGCAGAGAATCTGGTCCATTGCACTTTTACTGGTTGTGAATATTTAAATTCCGAGTCCTTTTTCCCAACAAACTGCAACAGTGTTAATCTTATTAATAGGCATGCTTTATGGAAAGTGTCTTCCAAGACTGCATTTTGTACTCACCCTTTAAGAGTGAATTAGAGTGTTGACAATGCATCTAAAAATTTTTGCTCCACTCCTCTGCTAATGATCAGGAAAAATGAGTCTCTTTTAATGTATGATAGTTAGAAACATGTATAGGAAATCTTCTCTTTTAAACAGTATTGTCTGATTGAAGTAAACCATAAATCAAGACATATTTATAACTCCTTCATGTCACCTGTTTCACAGTGATAAGCCAAGATCAGCTTTGCCCAATTTTTTAGCTGTTACAGTCCTCAGCCTTTTGAAATTAATTTCCTATTAACAATCTCTTCCTCATAAGTGTAGGGAATACATTTTTCTTTAACTGTGTTACAGAGCACTGTAATATCCAATTATAGAATGCACTACTCTATTTAAACCTCATCATGGTACCGAAATAGTACTATTGGAATAATAAAAAAGCATTGCTGTAGTCTATAGGCATTCAGAGATGGTGCTGGCCCACTGGGGGCACTAAGCAGGAATATTTTTGGGACATCCCCCCACAATAATAATAATAATAATAAAAAGTAAATAAGAGGCCACCCTTGAGCTGCTCAGAGCCCTAAGCAATTGTTTAGTCTGCTTACACCTAGCGCCAGCACTTTAGGCACTGTTATAGTAGAGCTGAGTGAATGATTTTTCAATTTAGTTCCCAAAACAAACAACCCAAATCAAATGCGTACAAAAATGCAGGCTGAACAAAGCAAAGGTTGATGTCAGAATTGCCTCATTGTGCAGTTTAGACTCTTATTTCAAGGCAATAGTTGCTTTGTGGATAACATGAATGTATTGTGATAGGAGTAAGTTCCATGATTTGGCAAAATCAGTAGGTTTTTTTTGTTTTGTTTTGTTTTGTTTTGTTTTGTTTTACGGAATAGTGAAGTCCATTGTTAGAAAGACTCCTTTTATTTGCCAGACGTGGATTCCTTGAATCTTCAGTTTGTGCATTTCTGTGGTAAGACTGGTATTGTTCAAGCATTCTGCTTCAAACAACCTGCTGCAGTAATC
This sequence comes from Gopherus flavomarginatus, assembly GCF_025201925.1. Taxonomy (NCBI): domain Eukaryota; kingdom Metazoa; phylum Chordata; order Testudines; family Testudinidae; genus Gopherus; species Gopherus flavomarginatus. The sequence continues at coordinate 171,289,053 of NC_066620.1, read as the reverse complement.
CACAACGATGATATAGTGCATGTTGTTCTGCATACACAGTGAAAGACTTTACTGTTGCAGATCTACTAAACTGCACTCAGCTCTCATAACTGAACCCAACAACAAACAATTTACTTCTATTACTCTTATGACCTGAATAAGAATGATACCTTTATCGAATGGCTTGTCTGAAAGTAGCAGCTTATTGTCTGAACAGGGACTCCACCTGCCATGTGATTATATTCTGGTGCCTGCACTTAGCAAGAGGGCTATATAGGGTTCAGGATGCGGGCTCTGCCCCCGTGCCACTTACCTGGAGCGGCTTCGGGGTGGCTGTGGCACACACTGGGGCCAGGGCAGGCTTCCTGCCTGCCCTAGCCTCGTGCCACTCCAGCACCATGTCCCTGGGGGTAGGGCGGGCAGAGGGCTCCACGCGCTGCCCTCACCTGTGGGTACTTCCCCCGAAGCTCCCATTGGCCATGGTTTCCCATACCTGGCCAATGGCAGCTGCAAGGGATGGTACCTGCAGGTGAGGGCAGTGCACGGAGCCCTCTGCCTCTGCCCTGGGGACACAGGGACATGGTGCCAGCTGCTTCCAGGAGTGGCATAGGGCCTGCGGCACGACAGGGGTGGCAATCCCACAGTATTCTACAACTATAGATAAAATACAAATTATTATACATCCTATATACACAGTGGCTATTTTAAATGTTGGCAAATAAGTAATGAACTTTTTTTGCCAACAAATATTTAGGATCCCAACCATCAGATAATAACAATTTTTAAGATAATTAAATTTGAGCCTAAACTATTTGACAATTCCTCTTTGTATATGATTTTTAAAGTTACATTCACTGGGAGAAATATGACTCCATTGTCCCTCTATCATAGTAACATCAGACGGCCATTCTAGGTCTACACATTTTTGCACATACATCTCCTAAATAGGGCCCTCGTCCAGACTAACCCGCGGCATCGGCGGGTTAAAATCGATTGCTCGGGGATCGATATATCGCGTCTAGTCTGGACGCGGTGTATCGATCCCCGAGCACGCTTACATCGATTCCGGAACTCCATCAATCCGAACGGAGTTCCGGAATCGACACGGAGAGCCGCGGACATCGATGCAGCGCCGTCCAGACTGGTGAGTACCTCGATTTTAGAAATTCGACTTCAGCTACGTTATTCCCGTAGCTGAAGTTGCGTATCTAAAATCGATTTTAATTCCTAGTCTGGACGTGGCCAGGGAATGGCAACTATATCTCCTCTCCTCTCCAGTCGCTCCCCAGGAACAAGCTTTGGAGGATGGAGAGGTGTTTGTGGCTATAATTGTCTGTGGAGTGTGGCTGAAGGAGGCCATTACGGATCAGAATAAATATTCACATTTTTATAGGCTTGAATACATATGGTTTTGAACAATTTAAACCAGATGTTAGCCCTTGGAATTTTGGAGTTTAAAACTAGATTATTTCCCTGTTGAATGTGCAGTATTCTGTACAGGAAAATATGCTTAAGTGTTCTTGCCACTAAATCAGAAATATAGGATATTATAGGCTCCCATCAAAGCAATGAAATATAAATCAAAGGAAACTTTAATCCACATTGTCACAGAGGTCTGTAATATCATTTTGATAGATGGCCAGAATGGTAGGTTGCTCTTCTCATCTTTTAGGAAATGATCCTGGGAGGGGTGAAATAAAGGTTACACAGGAACAACGTTCCCTCTAATTTTTTACATCCATGTGCGGAATGAATTCTGTTATGTGCACCAATATGGAGATGATGTGTGGTGGGGGTGGGGCTGAGGAGATGGAGTGTGTGGGGGGGCTCAGGGCTAGGGTTAGGGTATGTGGGAGACTGAAGGCTCTGGCTGGGGGTGCGGGCTCTCGGGTGGGCCTGGGGATGAGGGGTTTGGGGTGCAGGCTGCCTCAGGGCTGAAGTGGGGAGAGAGAACTCTCCCCAGCCTTCTCTCGCCACAGCAGCCCCGGGGCTGGGGAAGAGGTGCCTTTCCCTGGCTGCAGCAGCTCTGGGGCTGGGGTTGGAGGAAAGGCACCTCTCCCCTCCACAGCCTTGCACACCCCGTACCTCTCTCTTCTTCACTCCAGGCCCCTGTGGCTGCGTACCTTTTTGGAGAGTACAATATATGTGAGTATCAGGATCTGGCTCCTAGTTAGATGCATTCTGGTAACTGGGTTTGCAAGTGTGTCTGCAAGGTAATATTGTGTTCAGGTCAACTTCATTTCTCTTATGAAGATTCCTCTGTAAAATGGGGATAATGATATTTACCTCTTTTGTAAATGGTTTTCACATCTACTAATAAATCTATATATAGGAGCTAGGTATTATATTAATAACAATAATAATAATAATTATTATTATTATTATAAACTGGAAGCCATTCAGAGAGGAACACCAGAAACAGTAGGGAAACAGAGGGATGACTTTACAAGGAAATATTAAAGCATAAGACTGAAGTGGGGGCATAATGCCCTGCATGTATTCAAAGGGCACAGATAACGAGGAGGAAGAAGAATTATTCAGCATAATAAAAGAAGGTAAAACTTGGATTAATAGGATGTAATGAAGAAAGGGCAAATTAGGTTGATTATCAAGGGAAACTGCCTGAGCTTGCAATGCATTATGCTGTGTGAGCAGGGGATTGGGCTAGATGATCTCCTGAGGTCTTTTTCAAGCTTTATAGTCTGTGTATAATAAGCTCCCAAGGGAAGCTGTGGACATGTCATTTCTTGACACATTGAACACCAGACTTGTCAAGAGATTAAGAAGTATACAATAGGGAGCATTCCTCCACTGCAGGGAGATGAGCAAGATGATCTAATAATTCCTCTCCAGCTAGAGATTCTCTGCGCCTGATTCTGAACTTACTTACACTACTATTATAGTTCAGTGTCGAGTGAGATCAGAATTAGGCTCATCCGCTTTTTGATACAGAGTTGTGCAGGTCTTAATTGCTGATTTTTTTTAAAATATTTGGTTTAAAGGTAAACAGTTGTTGGCAGTTCACATCAGATTGTCTCAGGTGTGGGTCTTTACTCACAAAAAATTAAAAATTCTTAATCCTTCAACAGACCACAATGGAGGAGAGCAGTTAAGACTTATATCATGAAAATAGGATCTTAATTTCAGAACTAGCAATGGCATACAAGAAGTAATTTCTGATTAGTACTTATACAATGACATGCCTAAAATGTCTGAAAATGCAGCTAAAACGTAACTAATTGGCTCCCTTGATATGTACTTGAGCAAATCTAAAAGACAAAAAAAGCTTGAATGTTCATCTGTTGTAACTTTTTGGAGTTGATTATTGCTTAAAGACTGCCAAATCAGCATGACGAGAAGATGATGGTTTTCAACCTATTGTTTTGTGTCACAGTAGCTGTGGAAGACAAGAGATGTTGTCACAATCAAATCACAGAAAGTCTGGATAAACTGAGTTTGATTACCTACTAGAAAGGAGACTAGCATTGTCTGTTCATGATGGACACATTGAACTCTCTTTTATCTATGGACCATTTAAGAGGTGATTTAGGGAATAAACAACCAAGTTTGCAATTATTCTAACAGAGTTACAAAATTTTTGCCAGATATTTAAAAGAATGTTTAGTTTACAAGTTGATGTAATCACTGAAATCCGTGGGGCTATTTACAATACAAAAATTAAGTATATGTGTAAGGATATGTCTATACTGCTATAAAACACCCAAGGCTGGCCCATGTTAGGTGATTCAGACTCCATCAGTAAGGCTATAAAACTGCTGTGTAGACTTCCAAGGTTGGGCTGGAGCAGAGTCCCAGAGCCCAAACCTGAATGTCTACACCAAACTTTTAAAGCCCCACAGTTCAAGTCCCGCGAGCTCGAGTAACCTCACATGGGCCAATCTCGGGTGTTTTATTGCAGTGTTGGCATATCCTAAGTGGTTACAGGAGTGAGGCCAAGGCAGGCATCTATATACAAAGTTCTTTTTTAACGGGCAGGTAATTTGTTGCTAATGATAGTGGTATTTCCCATCAGTAATACCATATCTGCAATGAAAAACTAAAAGAAAATGTATTCATTGTTCCCAGTGTAACTCAACAAGTAAAGATGTCATCACATGAAAGGTTGGGTGTATGATAAAATAAGCAAAGTGAGGGAGCAGCCCTTGGGAGAGCATTTTTTGTCAATGTTCACTCAGGGTTGCAATTGTTTTTATCATATTACTGTTTAATGCTTTGGGTTTTTTTCTTTTGTTTAATTTTACTTTGTTTTGTAATCAAATCATGACTCAGGAATGGCAATGGGTAGCATCCAAATGTAGAGCTGAGGTGGAATGCTAGTTGAAAGAAGTAAGATTTAAGAAGAGATTTAAAAAACTATAGGAATATATAAAGTAACACTGGATGGGTGTTTGCACATGGGCGTGAAAGCATATGTACATATGGGTGTGGGTATCTCTGTAGATACACAGACATGCACACGTGTATATAATAGCTGAAACAGGGAGTGACTGCTATGGTTAAGCTGCATTTCCATTGTAAAGAAGAACATTTATAAGTTCTCTTAACTTTGTAAAGCTTTCATTTTTGCAGTTTATATTTTCCAGGTTTGATCTCTGCACAAAGATGAATTTTGCTTTGCAAGTCTGCCGGTGTGTTACCTCTGCCCCAGTGTACGTGCTCATTACAATACAGTCTTCAATTGCATGAGAACACACTCTCATTTCCTCAGGACCATTGCCTCATTTAATGTGCAGAGAATGGGGAAGACAAAGGGATATATAGGTAGAGACATGGGTCCTACAGACTGGTTCCTCATTTTGGGCACAAAACTTTTTGCAGTTACAACTCTAAATCTGGAGTAAACCCAGTAAAGTCAAAGTGCTTACAGCTAATTTACACCGGTGAAACTGAGCACCTCTGATCCCTCAGTGCTAGGATGGATGATGTGTAGTGAATGTGACAGGTGGTTGTACTCACTCAGTCCACGAATGGGACAATAGTCAGTCAATAAGATAGGGCTCCACTAAATGGAGGATAAAAATAAATATTGCAGAGCTGCCTTATTCACTGAGCATTATACAGCATGTTTACAGAGGATCAAAGTCACCCCTGTGCAGAGGGTGTGCACTACTCTATTCCCATTTTAGTTCTCAAAACAGAACTTAAGCCTTTGTCCCCCCAGCCAAATCTACATTGTGCAAAGCTGGGTGCAATCTTGTCCTTGCTAGCAGTCTTTATACCATAATATACACAAACTAAACCATGCCTATTGCTTTCACCTTATTCACAGCTCATATCATGTATGTGAAATCATTGCTCCTTTATGCACTTCATCCTTGGCCTGTGCTTCATTTCCCCAAGTATCCCAAGATAAATCTAGATGTTGTTAATTCTGGGGCAGCGCAATCATGTGACTTATGTGAGCTAGCCATTTTGGAGTTTTGCTCATGCTTTCGGTCACTGGCTGAGAACGGAAGTAGATTGTTTCTGTTGCTGAAAGCCCCCAGCAGTGACTTGTGAATACTTTAGACAATCACTCCTCAAAATCAGCTTATTAAAAACATGAAGATCTCCTTATATAAATTCTCTAGAAATCCTGATCACTGTATAGACAAAACTCTGTCTCTGTAGCAAGTGAGGAAGAAGAGAACATTTGAGAGCTTTAATCAGAAATATAGACTGCATATGTCGTAACACAGAGAGATTTTCTTGTGCCTCTAATATTGCTGTCAAACAGCTAGCACAATGGTGGAACCCGCTTTTTGTCTGTCAAAGCCCCGAGCTCAGCTGCCTTTGCTATTTACTAGTTAGGGTGGACTTATAGAAGTGTCGCTGGACTGCCTATGTTGGGGAGGATATAAGAGGAGAGGCAGTGTTGGAGAAAGGTGGAGCCAGAGAGCCAGCTGGGGGCTGAGCTGTTCTCAAGATTTGTTTTCAAGATTAAAGGTTTGCAACTGCTCCTGGAAAACAGCAACACTTTCATTTACACAGCAGGTAAAGGAGGACAATCAGCATGTGCCATCCTTGCTGCCCTTAGATCCATCAGTTGACTAGTTGGCTCTAGTTTGGCTTAATTAATACCAACCAAACTGCTTACCTGGGTAATGGAAATGAACATTCAGTGACTCTGGTGCTATGTATGGTTGCAATAATTTCTGCAGTTTCAGAGTTCGGCTAAATATTACAGGTCAATACCCAGGACTTTGAAGGGTCAAACAAAATAACCAACACTGTCACATGCTACTTCCCTTCATTAATTGTTTTGACTATGTTGTTCCCATCACCAATGACAAAGAAGGCAACTTCGCTCTTTCACTACCTATCCTATCACCGCATAACTAGGTCTCTTGCAAACTATTCAATATGCTTAGCAGCATGTGTGAAATCTTTTGTCTAAGATGGCCACATTAAGAAATGTTGATGCATATGTTCTAGTGGTAGCAGCCCAGAATAGAAGAGGGATCAAGAGGACAACAACAAAACATGGAGGGCCATTATTTTAATAACAAAATCAGTTTTATACTTTAACATAAATTTGCATTTAGGGGCCAATATTGGTTAATAATTAGCCCATGTCTACTTTCATGGATAATACCAACATTCTGTGTTGGTATGCTGTGATGCCAACATTTTTTTCTGCTATTATGTAGTCCATACGTAGGCAATAGGCATATAAGACCTCCCTACTCCCTCGTCCACATCCTAGCCCATGAATGTGACTGCATCAACTGTGTGTGTGCTCATCACTCCTCCCCCCACATTGGTGCCATGGCAAGAATTCCTTCATACGCTGGCCCAATGTAGGGGTAGGAGAGTTGACCCAAGTAAGAATAAAACCCATAGGGAATTCCTATTGTCAGCCTCACTGAGTTTGTTTGGACTCCTGCCTATGCCTAGAATTTTCTGGAGGATAAAGAGGACGGGGTGATAGAGAGAGGGTGTAGGTGCATGGGTTGTCCCTTCTAGAAGCAACAAGGCTGCTCTCTTGGGTGAACACAGTGCATGAGGAAGGTGTCATCAGAGCAGCAGTTAGTGCATCAATCACATCACCATGCATGAAAAATAGTTACTTTTGACAAGTATTACAAGTTCAGGACTGAGTTTGGATTATGATTGGCAGGGTAAGTTTGAGCCAGCTGCTGTTCTTCTAGGAGCTGATCTCTTGTAGGCATTGCCACCGCCTTAGTAGTGGCAGCTGGTGGTATCTGTAGAAAATAAGAAATGCAAAGGGAATTATTATTTTATTTATTTATTATTTGTCTTACCATAGTTCCTAGGGTCACTAGTCATAAGTCAGGACCTCACTATGCTAGGTGCTGCACAAACACACAACAAAAAGTTGGTCCCTGCTCCACAGATCTTACAATCCAAGTATAAGACAACAGATGGGAACAGATGGAGTACAAGTAAACAGAGTGACAGTTGTGTCAGAATGATAGGTTGTATTCTCAACACACCAGCAATCTATTCCTTGCCCAGTTTTTGGTAGGTATCATGGCAAAGGAGAGTTTTGAGGAGGGATTTGAAGATGGATGTTTATGTGGAGTACATCCAAGTGTATGGGGCAGATTAGGGAAAAGCACAAAGGTGTTTGTCAGAAAATTTTACAAGTGGGCAGTTGGCATCATGGGCCAATAGGAGAAGAGCACCGACAACTCTATAGCAAATAAGGGATGATGGGTAGGGTGGGGATTGACTATGAAGAAATGTGGAAGTGGATGCCTTCAGACTACTATTGGCAACGTATACTCTAGTGTCTCACTGTCCCTCTAAGTGGTTTCATGTAGATGTTGAAGAGGAAAAAGGAGGTATTATGGCTCTCTGTGGGACTGTGCAAGTAGTACTCAAATTCTAAATCATCAACACTCTGAGTTCTGCTGGAAAGGGACAACCCATTGTAATATTGCATCATTTACTCCAGCGAGGTCATGCTGGTGGATGAGGAACACTTTAAGACACCTCTGTAAAAAGCTGCAAAGAAGTCTAGTCAGATGAGAATAGCAATATTGCCTGAATCCATCTTTTTGTGGTATCAGAATGCTCTTTTTCCTGTAACAATATTTGAAACCCAAGTGCAAGTCACCTGGGAAATCCAGGATGTTTGCAGAGGTTACAAGTTTTTAGAGCCTGAAAGTCTTTGCTTTCTCTATGTTCTTGCTTCTGAATGGAAAGTTGGATAGGAGACGATAGTCTGATAGGTCTTCTGGGTCCAGTGCTATCTTTTTGAAAATGGCATGGACAATTGCATTTTTAGGGGAAATAATAATTGATTATTTCTAAAATGGCTGTATATATCTTAGCCTGAGTGGGATTGTATAATATGGTTAGGAGTGGGAGAAATTGCATATATCTTTAGTTTAAAATAAAAAAAAGAGCTTGACAAAAGCTACTGTGAGTTGCTATGCTTCAGTTCATTCTCACCCACTATGGTGTCAACTTCAGCTGAGCAACAACAAAATGACCTATATTTGTTCTTTACAAATGGTGATCTGATCTGGAGAACCACAAGTTTCTTAGAAGGTAAAGAATACACTTCAGCATTTATACTAAACTATGTTGAGTTTTCTTCTGCTGTTGCCTATGGATTATTCTCAATCTGCTTCTCTTCCAAGTTTAGATAGTTTGTGACTGGCAGAGGCCTACCAGGGAGATATTTAACAACTCACTGTAAAATTCCAAATAGAATATGCTGGCGTTAAAACTAAGTCAACACAGTACAGTATCTCCAACTGAAAAATACTTTAGTTATGAGTGTACTTTGCTCACCTAGATATGAATGTATGTAATGTGATAACGATAATGCCTGATGCATGTCTTATAATCAAGCAGGAATCCACATACTGCTTAATAAAACATTACAGAAGAGAACCTTTTAATCTGTAATATGCAAAGGTCCTTACCTGGTATTGATAACTTGAAATCCAAAATACAGACTGTCTAATAAAGTAATAATTATAATAATGGCTCCTAAGACATGTCATAGACCATTTGTCTGCAGTTAACTGCTTAATGAATGATTTGACTGAGGTAAGTTATTTACTTAAAGGTGACATACAAAGCTTTTTCCAGATTGTTCACTTTTACAGCATAAGAGGTTCCTGACCCATAAAGATACATGTTTTGTCAAAATTCCTTTTACTTTTTTAAAAATTGGTGGGCTAGAGAAGAGTCAGAGTCAGTATCAGCCTCCACTTCACAGAAAAACCAGAGTGAGCCTTAGTTATATTGGTGCTATCTGCATGCCAAACAGATGGAAATATTTCCCCTCTTTATCACACTCATTATTTATTCATTTCTACCTTATTTGGGTTAAAGCTGCTACATTTTTATGATTTAACTTAGTACAGTTGCTTGCCTTCCAGCCCAGAGAGTGTGGGAGATGAAATCTCCCAGACCAAGATTAACTGACATTGTAACTAAGTGATTAATGCAGTGGTTCTCAAACTTTTGTACTGATGACCCCCCTTATAAATTAAAACACTTTTAAATATATTTAACACCATTATAAATGCTGGAGGCAAATCAGCATTTGGGATGGAGGCTGACAGCTCGTGACCCCCACCATGTAATAACCTTGTGACCCCCTAAGGGGTCCCGACCCCCAGTTTGAGAACCCCTGGATTAATATGTCTGTGAAGTTTATGATGTTATTATTTCACAGTAAACAAAGTTAGACACACTGCTGAGGCCAAAGAGCAAGATCCAAAAGAAAAACTGCATGGAGGAATTAAAAACAACAAAAAAGGGAGAGGGGTGTTTATAGTATCCCCCATATTTAGGTGACCTAACATTTTTACTTATAAAGGCTTCTTATGCCTTTTTTTTTTAGCAGCTGTTACTCCTCCATTGCTGGCATCAGGACTTTGAAATTTGGCAATGGAAAGCCCTCTGGTAACAGAAATGCCTTGTCTTTGTCACAATAAAATTATGTTCAATTTTTGAAGAGAGAGAAACTTTTGAGAATCAATATTTCCCTTTTCTTTCTTGTGTCCTTCAAGAACATTTTTGCTGCCTGTCAAAATAATAACTAAACATGATGCTTATTAAGAGCTGGGCTCAGGCTGTCACAAGTGCAGCAGCAACCAACATACTGGAAAAGCAGTAATGCGAGGGAGAAGTGGCGAAGAGCTTGTCTGGAGTCCCCCTGACCACCTCCCAGACTCAGCATAAGGGTGCAGCTGCGCATTTACTCCTGGCTGCAGCAACCACATGGGGCAGGAGCTCTCAAGCTCCTATGTGCAGGGAAGAGAGAGAGCCTGGTTGGGCTTCTCTGACCAACCACTCCTCTGAGAACCAGCTCTTTCCTTCAGAACACTCCTCCTCCCACGGATAAAGCCTTATGCTGCTGCTGCCAGCTAATGTAGTTACTCCTGTAGATCAATTAGTAAACCTTGTGCTATGGTGCTGAAGGTTGGCTCAGTGGTCAAACCCTCCTGATTTATGACTGAGGAGTTGCTACAGTAGCACACAATAGCAGTTGATTTAATCTTTTTCCCTGAAAAACAAACAAAAACCCAAAGTGGAAATTACATTATTAAAATGACATTAAAATAATGTTATTTAGGTTACAAAGTCAAGCAGTCAACCTTGATTTGTCTCCCTTGCGAGTATGCATTATGATGCCAACTTTAATGACGTGAGGCCACATAATTTTTTTCCATTGGACGCTACCTCCTTCACTGCACAGGCTGAATGTACGAGAGAGTGGAAACAAGATTGCACAAGAACCATAATTCTATAATATCATAATGTGGGGAGAAATGTTAGAAAATTGTGAAAAAGATGTGCAGGTCAGTTTTAAAACTACAACTTACTGACAAACCTCAAGTAAAATGGTGACCAAAACAACACAGATTATTTCAGATGGGGGTCTGAGAAAGCATTAGTGCTTATCAAATTGATTAGGTGATATTTGTCAAGTAGTTTGAAGATGAAAAGCACAAATAAGTGCTAAGTATTATTTTTGCTAATACATATTTTGTTACTATCATCACAAGATACTTAAACAGATGTGTAACTTTACTCACGTGAATATCCCTGTGAGACTTCATTATTTCAGTGGTTGCAGGATCTAGGTCTAAGTGGTGATCATTTATTTAATCACAATCAGCTACTGCAGCTAATACTAACTCTTAGCACTATAAAAGATAATGGGCCAAATTCAGAGGTGATGTAAATCATAGTGAATGTGGATCCAAAGTGAGACTGATTCTGATTTCATTAACCTTAGCACAAAATAGGGGCAATTCCACTTAAATTAATGGAGCCAACACATTGCAGAACTGGTCTGAGAATAGAATCAGATGATTGGCCATCAACTTAGCAGTTGTGTTGGAAATATTTGTAGTAGAAATAGGAATCAGCATTCTGTGAAGTCTCTCCCACTCACCCTCCCTATTTCTTCATGTTTTCATGCTTCAACAAGTTTAGCGCCTGATCCAAACAACTTTAAAGTGTTTCCATTGACTTCACAGGGTTTTGGATTAGACCTTCTTATTGCTCACTATCAGCATGGTGAAGTCAACATATGTGATAGTGAATGTTGAATGGTAAAACAAAAAATCTTACAATTGCCCATATGGAACACTTACACACTGGCACTGTGCAGTTTGGACAAAATTGTAAAAAAAATTATAGGTTTCCAGTTTTATCAACTCTAGTGGATAAAGAGGACCTCTCATGATTTCCTTGCACTAGCGTCCTGTTGCACAGATGGAAGCACACCAAAAGGTCTTGCTGCTCTCACAATGCCTTGAAATAATGTTTTCTTTATAGTTGCTGTTTATCAGATATTGCTGCCTGTTACATGGTATTCAAATGATCATGACAAAATGTCACACTTATTGTCACACTCTTAACCATTAATATCAGATTGTCCATCATGAGAAGAGAGAATGAAGAAGTAACCTTTAGGAATTTCACCCACAGCAGGAAACCATTAAGTCAGCTGAATGAAGGTGAGCAGGGAGATGTATGCAACTCTGACACTAAAAAAAATAACTTTATTTTTGTATGGGTGAGCAAGTATGGAAGATTACGTGGGATGCTGTTGAGCAATCCACCTGTGAAACAATCTTCAAATAGTGCTTTGTTTGTATCACAAGCTGGAATGATCTGTTTTGGTATTATTAATACATCCATTCACCGAAGTATCCATGCTCCAATTTGTGTTATTTTTGAGATGAGCAACTAAATTTCCCTAGTTTAAGATAGATTTTGGGAGATTTGTTTATGTAATATATTATTTCTTCGTACAAAGACATTTCTTCTATTAATATATACCAATCTTTGTATAATGCTATTAACATTGTAGTAGTTTCTCCTACATATTGGTCAAAGTTCAAGTGCTATTGCTCTCTCGCATGACATCTCAATTAAAGTTTTATTGCTTCCTACATCTGGTTATAAATAATAGAAACCGGATATGACAATGTACTTGTTTTTTTCCCCAAGTGTAGGCATTTTACATACCTTGTGATAAATAATAACTGATGGTGCGGCTGGTCATCATTATACTTCATTATGTTCCTGAGGCAAGAGGTGGCCTTTCAAGTTCAGAATAGTTTTGTTCTTGTGTGCAACACATCTGAGAAGACATCAAGAGTTCATTCTGAGAGTTGATATTGTATATTAAGGTCCTAAACCAAAAGCCATCAAGACAATGGGAGCTTATTCAAAAAGCTGCTTAGATTTTGAGAAGATTTGCAGGAATACCATTTGCTTTACTTCTGAAATCTCTGTTAAACTTTTTGTTGTTGTTTTTTTACTAGATTTCTATTATATTCTGCCTTATATTGATTTACCATACATTTATAGCTCAGTACAATGGTATACACTGTGCACTTTGTGTCTTTCAAACACCCTTGCTCACTAGGAGAGATTTTCTTTTATCATTGCTAAAAGGGAACATAATTTAAAAATATGATCATTTTCCATATCTGTAACTCCAGCCATTTTACTATGTGACTTCTACATCTCTGGATCTTTTTGTTTTGTTACAAAGGTGAATTAGCCTATCTTCCTAATTAATCATTGCTATGATTAGGCTTACCATCTTCACATAAATATGATTGTTTGATCAAACTGATGTATAAACACATGATGTTTCACATGGTAAATGCAATTTATGTAAATGTCAAATGCAAACTGAGAGTTCTAGGGGATGGTTTGGCTTTTAGGATGCCATTTAGCAATTCACTATTTCAAACCGCCAAAGGGTAGGGTGAGAATCATAAAATGTTTGGAATTTAGAAACACGTCTGAGTCAGGATACTATACAGGAAGAAGACTGGTGCAAGGTGGTTAGGAATGATCCAACCAACAGGTAATGCAGGAGTTTTTAAATGATTCAAAGTTGGTAGATTTTTTTTTCTCAGTGCGGGCACTAATCAGAACAGAACAAACTTACCTTTTCACCTTTAAAAACTAAGCTAACAGTTTCTCTCAATGCAACTGAAATAGGATCTGAAAGTTGACAGTCCTGGCAGGTTCTGAAATGAGGTGAGATGATTAAAGCTGCTATGCAATTGCCAGCCTATATCAATTACTGTACAGTGCTCACACAACAATCAGTGACCTTGGCCTCACAATCCTAAATGAATGCTTCATCATCCCACATTCTAAGCTTGTCTGCAGTGCTGTTTGAGACTGCACAAGGCATTGCCACTGATCCAACTTCTATTGGCATGGCATGGAGGATTAATACCTATTCAGTGAGACAAAGTATATCCCCAAATTCCTAATCCTGGCTGGTTGGGAGACAAACCACCATCCCCATTCATCTATAATCCATTGGTATAGGAGGGCTGATCTCACACATGCTGTGCAGAACAAGCCTTAGACTTTACCTACATTCACCACCCAAATAGACCCCTGTTAAGTTGCTAGATCTGTCAGTATGTCAGTTTGGTCACTGTGATAAATATCTCAACTCTATTTAATCATATTTCACCTGGATAGTCAATGTTCCTTAACTAGGTCTTTGCTACCAAGATGTACAATCTTTGTAACCAATACTGGTATGAGTCTGCATGATTTAGCATAGAATGGACAATCCTCCTTAACAGCCAACATTAAAAACTATGGCTGGCAGCAGCCACCTTAATTGTATCCTCTGTATGAAAACAATAGAATAGAAATAATTTGTTGCTGAAAGTAGTGTCTTTTTGCTTGAGTCCATTTATATCCTAAATCTTTATAAATATGAACAGTAGATACAATACTCATAGATAATGGAAAAGAGCTAATCTGATTTCATGCTATGAAACCCATGCCAGGTTAGCTAGATTCTGCCAATGGCAAGTCAAACTGGAAACCATGGTACCTGCTAGAAGTTCTCTTTCTGTGTTGGAATTGATCTTACAAACTTTGTTCCTTTACCAATTAATTCAAGGATTTAAATTTCACATGTGGAATAAACTTGCTCCAGTATAGGTTAACAGTACCCAAACATTATTTCAATTCTTAGCACAACCTTTATACCAAGAATAGAAATACCATTTTGTTACGGTCACATTAAAAATGAAGGAGCTTTAGACATCTCCTTTTGCACAGCACTATAGCCTGATGTGTCATGCTTTGGTCTTCACTGACATAGCAGTTATTTGTGATTTACTGTATCAGCATAGTATATGACATCTCAGATTAAATTAAGGAGTCCATGGACTGTTTTTTCTATCACTGTTCTTTTATCACCCCTTACAAAAATGGTTATAGGCACTAAAAAGCATCTGACTGCCTTTGTATCACCTATTCTTCAGATATTGGTAGGCTTACATAAAAATTCTTGAATGGAAATCCTTTGAGCTGAGACAGGTCACAACACTTGAGATTATTTCCCTGTTAAACAGTATGATTTTGTAAAAACAAGCATAAGGGGAATTTGTACCAACTTAATATTTTCAAAGGAGATTATAACTAAGGTATAAATGAATTGCACCTGCCAAAAACTATACCTGTGAGGAGCAACATGGCATTGACTAGAGAATGCAACTGGTATGGAATCCCCAAAGGGGTTTAACTAGATGCAAGTGGTCTCTTGAATCCCCCAACTTTGGGCAATAATTTGACGAACCCCTAGTCACTGAACTGAATTATCTCCATAGACCACACAATCCACCCACTGATATTGGATTAAGATAATTAATGCTACTATCCTCAAATTCAACTCTAAACTGTTCATAGAATCATAGAACATTAGGGTTGGAAGAGACTTCAGGAGGTCACCTAGTCCAATCCCCATCTTAAAGCAAGAACAACACCAGCTAAATCATCCCAGCCAGGGCTTTGTCAAGCCAGGCCTTATAAACTTCTAAGGATGGAGATTCCACCACCTCCCTAGGTAACCCATTCCAGTGCTTCACCACCCTCCTGTTGCATTTTAATGTAGGATATTTTTAATTTTTAGTGTCCTGTGCCATTCATCCAGTGTTTCTGTGGGTCAGCCATGGATAGCTAATGTGGGCTGCTACAGGGTTGCTGAGGAATCACAATGTTGTGGGATACTGTGTTTATGTTGGGATTTAGGAGCTACTTGGACTGCCTGCTGCTACCTGAGACATGCTTCTCTCAAGTGATCCTGCTTGGAGCACCACCATTTATTTCTCATCCCAACTATTAAGCAGTGGGCAGCTTAACTTTCATTCCCATTTTATTCTTGGTGGGTCCCTCTTTACCGGTGGCTGTTAGAAGAAGCCATCCCAGTGCAACCAGGAGCTCCACATCAGTTTGAGGACAGCTGGGGAGCATGTAGTGACTTGATCTTGATGCTCTGTAATGTGGCATGTACTCCAGCATGTATCTCACCATCTCTTACTGTCTGAGGTGACTCAACATGACTTTAGTACCATGATCTACCCTTGGTACAATCAACTGCTCAGTTGTGGCTGCAGTTACTTTGCACTTATCTTTGGGACCTGTGACTGCTTTTCAGCCAGGTAAACTCCTTAATTTCAGGCATTTGTTTTGAAAATTAATGGAATAAGAATTCACCAGCTGATTTTGGCTCCTGTGCATATATAACTTGCAAGTTTGTACTTTGAAAATTTAGCCATAATGTCACTTTCAGTCCTTTTCTTTTTCATTTCAATCAATTTCACAAGAAGGAACTTTCAAGGGAAGAGTTCCAAAACTCTTTTTTGTTATATTTCTGAAGACAGAATCTAAGATCCAGAAATCTGGGGGAAGATTTGAGTCTTTATTTAACTGAATATCTCTTCTGCCAAATCATTTATCAGGCCCTATTCACTTTTGCCTAGTTTTACTGATCATAATGATTTCTGAATTTGATTTGTAAAATTGAATGAAAAATGAAGGGTGCCATGACAAGCTAGCTACCTTCACAGCCATCAGAGCACAAAAACAGCTGCAATATCATCGTGCAATGAAGTCAAAATGGAGGATGTTTGGGGGGGGGCAGGGTGAAACACAACTTCATGCAAGCAGAAGTAAACAAATTTACTTTTTCCTACTAAATAGTAATGATTTTGTGATTGGATACATAAACCCCACACTGGCAAGGAAAGAGTTAACGAGCTGCTGTGGGCTCAATCAGCCCCACCCAGCTACACCTGCAGTAGGTGTCAAGCTTGGAGGGAGGGGTTAAAAAGGGAGAGCACAGCTCAGCTGGAATTTATCTAGGATGGAGAGCAGACCTCTTAACTTCCACTCAGTGAGAGAAATCTGGCTGGAGTGAAGAACTGTCAAGAGACTGCTGTCTGTCAAAGCCTCCCCAAGGGAAGGTAGGTCTGACCTTGGACAAGTGGGTGATTTGTTACCAGTGCTTTGCTTGTTGTTGCTGGGTGAAACTGCTGCATGTGGTGTCCTGCCTTAAGGAGGTGACAGCCAAAGAAAGACCTCTTTGTTTTGTACACCCAAGCAGTGGCTTGCTGGGAGCCCAGGAGCAATTCTGTCACAGGCTTATATTAAAACTAATTTGTACATGCTAAATTGATAGCTGTTTATAATAATCATGTTTCTACTGACATGACTGCTACAACTTGGATGAGATTTTAAATTAAGGCAATAGGGTGAAATCCTGGTTCCCTTGAAGTCACTAGTATAACTTCTACTGACTTCCTTTTCCTCCTGAAATCTTGACCACCCCCACCAATGAAGAATTGGATGCACATGGCTAAGAAACGAAAACTGAAAACAACTCTCACCTGCTATTTTTTTGCTAAACTAATTATTATTAGTAGTGCCTAAGGTTCCAGGCAGTGTCCTATTGTTCTAGGCACTGTACGCTCGCATAACAAAAAGACTATCCCCTTTCTTTCTTGTCCTTGGCTGTTGGGAAAACATTTGAAGAAAAGCTGTCTTAAGGTTCATTTCATTTTCTGCCAGTTGTTAAGGTGATAGTGCCCAATCCTGAGAAGTGCTAAGTACCCACAAGTCCAATTAAATTCACTGAGAACTACAAGTGTTTAATATTCCTTTCTCAAATTGAGACTGGCTATTGAAGTTACTTCTATTAGTAAAGCAAGCAGAATTTGGCTCTGTAGGTTGTAGAATAAGTTAAAGTTAGGGCCTGATCCAACACCCACTCGTGTCTATGGGAGTTTTCCACTGACTTCAATGGAAGGTGGTTCAGGCCTCTAATGCACTACAACAATTGTTTTATTTAAAAAAAACAACAACCTGGTTCACTAAAATAAAGAGGATAGCTACAAAGTGTGTACAAATTTGGCTCCTAATTGCTTTGAAGACTAAGACCTATCAGAGGTTACTTATGTTCATTTTTGTGTCATCTTGGTCAGGTATGACCCAATTCTGCAAACCTATTTGGTTGAGAGTAACCCTTTATTCATAATGATTTCAGGTGAAGTTCATGAGACTACTACTCAGATTAAAATTTTGCAGTTTTGAGCTTTGAAGTACGTAACCCTGCAATGAGACCCAAGAAATAAATTCAGTAAGAACTGAGTGGACAAAACTCTTCTTGTGTAAATCTACCATCTATTTTAGGATTTCTATTAGCCCCTGTCACTCAAGTAGCTGATCATCTCATATTGTAAAGTTATCAAGAATAAAATTTAAAATAAATGTAGTAAAACATTGTTACCTATTTGAAACTATTCAAAATAGCACCTCTACTAACTTACCTTTACAGCAGCTATTGCTGAGGTTAAAAGTCAAAGGTCCTGCTAACCTGAACAATGTCATATAGGGCCCAGTCCTCGGGGACCTAAGAAATGTTTACAATTAAATTAAAAAAATCACAATTCAATAGCTTTATATTTGATTGGGAATGGGCAGTAAACATGAACAGCAACAAAACTGGTCTGTTCCCAAAAACTCCTGAACCACTTAGGTTTTCGATCCTCTAGCAGGGGTGGCCAACCTGAGCCTGAGAAGGAGCCAGAATTTACCAGTGTACATTTCCAAAGAGACACAGTAATACATCAGTAGCCCTGTATAAGCCCTGCCCTACCCTCGTCCCCAGAGCCTCCCACCCACCAGCAGCCCTGCTGATCAGTGCCTCCCCTTCTCTCCCCGCACTTCCTGATCAGCTGTTTTGTGGCACGCAGGAGGCTCTGGGTTGGAGAGAGGGGAGGAGTGAGGGCAGTGCAGGCTCAGGGGAGGGGGAAGGAAGGGGTGGAGTGGGGGTAGGGCCTGGGGCAGAGCCAGGGGTTGAGCAGTGAGCACCCCCTGGCACATTGGAAAGTTGGCACCTGTAGCTCCAGCCCCGGAGTCAGTGCCTATGCAAAGAGCCGCATGTGGCTTCAGAGCCACAGGCTGGCCACCCCTGCTCTGTAGCAAAACAAGCTATATGCATACTAAGGGAGTGGTCTTCAACCTTATTAGAGAGGAGGATGACAAACTTAAACACAACCTTGTGTGGGCTAAACAGATTCTACATATTTTAATAAGATTTATAGTCACTGGTATTGATTTATATTTTAAGTTCAGCTTGTTTCATAGGTTATTTCTATCTAAATACATATGGAGAGTATTGTCTGTTTTCTCATCATGTTTGTCTTTTTAGTTTACACAAATGTGTAAACACTAATGAATTGACTGCTAGTATATTGTGTTGAAGCAGACCGCAGGCCTTATGAAATGCTCTGGTGGGCCATATGTGGCTTGTGGGCCATAGGTTGGGCACCTCTGTACTAAGGCAAGCCACCAGTGAGTTAGTACAATAGTATAATCAGCTGAGGTCCACTGATGTCTTGGACCAAAACAACCTCCTCCCACCACCCACCTGAGATCACCGTGGTTCACAAACAAACTCTGGCATATGAAGCACATGGGCAGAACATGAAAACACCGGTGGCATAAAACATTCCAGATTCATTCACAACAGCATAAACAACTTTTAGATGACTACACCACTGCAGTAAAAGAAGCAAAACAGGACTGCTACTCCTACACAAGCAATCCTGCAGAATGATGGCCAGCAGAGCTAGGTCACATAGTGAACCAGATCATCAACCCACACTGCACTGCCCAGACACAAGCACTGAGCACTATAAAGAGCTGACTGCATACTTCACTTCCTGCCTGGTTTGGCCCAATCACACATAGCTCAAGAAGCCCTGAAAAATATTCATGGATGAATGAAATGGATCCATGGTCCTGCTGGCTACAGAGTGACGATGTCCACTAATGGAAACAGTCCATACCTC
Source organism: Gopherus flavomarginatus (assembly GCF_025201925.1). NCBI lineage: Eukaryota > Metazoa > Chordata > Testudines > Testudinidae > Gopherus > Gopherus flavomarginatus. Next base: position 171,269,446 of record NC_066620.1, on the reverse strand, counting down.
CTTCAGAAAAGTGTATCTGACTTACTTTTTTAAAGAATAAAAAAGTTCTCCAGAAATTAACATTCAACCCTGAAGACCTCTTCAGCTACTGCCCTGTCTCAACCTCCTATTCACAGGAAAAATAGCTTAGAAAGTAGAAGTTCCAACAAGTGGTATCAGCTGACATCCTGGATGCCTCACAATTGGCGTAGCTCTAGCATCACTAAATAATGACCTTAAGGATATGGACATAAGCAAAATTTCTATGCTCATACCGGTATGTGCATACAATGTAGTCACAGACAAAACATTCCCCAGGCTGCAGACTTTATCACTTTCCCTGAGACAAACACCATCAATAGAGGGCAGCTATGCAGCAGGCAAGATCCTATGTACATTTTCAACGTGCCACAAACAATAACTCCATATCTCGTATGATGGTTCCTTTTCATGTAGCCACTCGCAGTCTGTTAGGCAGTAAGACAGGGCTGAGAAAGAGTCACTAGGAAAAATCTTCAGCTGCAGTAAATCAACATAGAGACATTAGACAACAACATAGACCAGAATATCAGCATACTGATATGACTGTTTCCTTACCAGTTGCTGCTAAACAACCAGTTGCCTGCTAATCAACCACTGGGGCCCCTGAACGATCGAGATACAAAAGGAGCACTTAAAGATGACAAAGTCATTGCGGAGAAACTAAATGAATTCTTTGCTTCAGCCTTCACGGCTGAGGATGTTAGGGAGATTCTCAAATCTGAGACGTCCTTTGTAGGTGACAAATCTGAGGAATTGTCACAGATTGAAGTGTCATTAGAGGAGGTTTTAGAATTAATTGATAAACTAAACAGTAACAAGTCACCGGGACCAGATGACATTCACCCAAGAGTTCTGAAAGTTCCTCAGTTTCTCACTTGAGTTCTATTAACTATGGTTTGTAACCTGTCCTTCAAATCAACTTCCATACCCAATGACGGGAAGATAGTTAATATAATGCCAATATTTTAAAAGGGCTCTAGAGGTGATTCTGGCAATTACAGATGGGTAAGTCTAACATCAGTACCTGGCAAATTAGTTGAAACAATAGTAAAGAATAAAATTGTCAGACACATAGAAGAACATAAATTGTTGGACAAAAGTCAACATGGTTTCTGTAAAGGGAAATCATGTCTTATTAATCTATTAGAGTTCTTTGAAGGGGGTCAACAAACGTGGACAAGGGTGATCCAGTGGACATAGTGTACTTAGATTTCCAGAAAGCCTTTGACAAGATCCCTCACCAAAGGCTCCTATGTAAATTAAGTTGTCATGGGATAAGAGGGAAGATCCTTTCATGGATTGAGAACTGGTTTAAGACTGGACAGAGGGTAGGAATAAATGGTAAATTTTCAAAATGGAGAGGGGTAACTAGTGGTGTTCCCCAAGAGTTAGTCCTAGGACCAATCCTATTCAACTTATTCATAAATGATCTGGAGAAAGGCGTAAACAGTGTGGTGGCAATGTTTGCAGATGATACTAAACTGCTTCAAGACAGTTAAGACCAAAGAAGATTGTGAAGAACTTCAAAAAAATCTCACAAAACTAAATGATTGGGCAACAAAATAGCAAATGAAATTTAATGTGGATAAATGTAAGCTAATGCACATTGGAAAAAAATAACCCCAACTATACAAACAATATAATGGGAGCAATTTAGCTACAACTAATCAGGAAAGAGATCTTGGAGTCATCATGGATAGTTCTCTGAAGACGTCCACGCAGTGTGCAGTGGCAGTCAAAAAAGCGAACAGGATGTTAGGAATCATCAAAAAAGGGATAGAGAATAAAACGGAGAATATCTTATTGTCCTTATATAAATCCATGGTACGCCCACACCTTGAATGCTGCATACAGATGTGGTCTCCTCTCAAAAAAGAGATACTAGCATTAGAAAAGGTTCAGAGAAGGGCAACTAAAATGATTAGGGGTTTGGAACGGGTCTCATATGAAGGGAGATTAAAGATACTAGGACTTTTCAGCTTGGAAAAGAGGAGACTAAGGGGGAATATGATAGAGGTATATAAAATCATGAGTGATGTGGAGAAAGTAAATAAGGAAAAGTTATTTACGTGTTTCCATAATGTAAGAACTAGGAGCTACCAAATGAAATTAATGAGCAACAGGTTTAAAACAAAAGTGTTTATATCTGTCACTCAAACTTTGCTCTCCATTACAGAAGAGAGGCTCTTGTAAAGGTCAGTGGAAATTTTGTATTTGCATCTTAGTGTAGAAACTGGTTTCTACACTTTTGGACCAAAAGAAAGCTCTACCTTACTTACATTAATAAGGGTGTTACCTAAATCCAGAAATCCATGAGGTGTGGGAGTTTGAAAGGTCCATGTTTGGGGAATGTGGTTTTAAAATACTTTAAAAAGAAATTTGTTTTCTCTCTAACCATATTCTTTTGATTTGAGTCTTTAGGCTGACACTGATAAGAACATTTCAGTGCAACTAATGAAATTAATATTTAATCCAACGTAATAATTTGTTTAACTATTTCATACATGGTGCTGGTAGAAACATTAAGAGTAAAGGAAAAAATAAGTTATCACTTCCATCTTTAGAACAGTGTAGCAGACAACATGGAAGTTTTTGCACTGAAATAATTTCAAGCCAATAAGAACCAGTTAATGCAAATAGGGTTCTTGGTTATTCAAATTAGTAGCCCTATGGTTTGTGTACAAATTAATAATAATGTCACCAACCACTCTATCATGAGGGTAAAGATTGTGTTTGCAGGCATGATGGGGTGTACAAATCCCACACTGGGCAACAAGAGGTTAAGGGATAATTTTGGGCTCAGCCAGCCTCACGCCACCACACCTGCAGCAAATGCTCTCTGTGCTGGAGGAATTAAAAGGTAAGGAATTAGTTCATTTGGGTGGCAGAGCTGGAGGTGAGCAGACCCCCAGCTCCAGCAGAGCAGAGGGAAGTGTAAGACTCTGACACAGCTGCCTAAAGGAGCCTGCCCTGAGGGAAGGAGGACCCACCCCAGAGACAGAGGGAAGTATCCTGTGGACCTTGGACTTTAGTAACTCCCCTTACTTATTGTGGTTTAAGTTTCCCCCACCAGGGGAAAGCCTTGGACTAAGCTGACCCCAGGTGGGTGGACAAGAGGATGAGGCCTAGGGAGGATGAGGCCCAGGGAAGACATAGCCAAAGGGCCCTGGTCTGGACCCTGGTGGGGTAGGAGGGCCCAGACTTCCCTCCCCACAACCCCTTGGCAGGCAGGAGTTGCAGCCATAACCACTAGGCCACACTCCCAAAAGGACCATTACAGCAGCATATAGTCTTTTCCACATGTAGTAGGCCAAAGCTGTGAAATGAACTCCCACAGACTATGGATCCTCACAAATCTCACCACCAGCTGCTCAAAGAGCAAGGTGTACTACTTCAAGCTTGCCTTGTCTATTAAAATACACAGTATTTTTTTAAAATGTATATACTGCTATCCCCCTGCAACACCCCCCGCCCCAAAAGAAAAAAACCTCCCTACTAAAACAAACTACTAACCACATAATTCTCCCTCTGGAGACGGAATGAACTACCTTAATACATTCATGGAAGGCAGATCCTACAGTGATGAGAAAGATATAAAACCTTTATAGAACAGAATTTTTTATTTCCTTTACAACTGATAATATGGTACAGTAAATTACCAGACTTGTAAGAAATATAGGTACAGATTCTTAAACCCCTATAAACATTGCCCTTACTCATCAAAGGGTCCCATTTGATGTCAATGGGACAGTCTATGGAGTAAAAAGCTACCCAATGTGAATAAGGGTGTTAGAATACTTCATTACAACCTTTGTTGGAAAACAGTTCTCAAGTCCTAATCTGAAAAAAATAATTAAAAAAAACCACTCAGATATTTTATCAGAAGTGATAATCTAGCCTGTAGCAAGGAGCAGTCTATTACCATGGGACAGCCTTGGACAGAAACTGCAGTGGGTGACTTGTAATCTTCCCCTGTTCTTGGGAAGGAGTAAACGTGGTGACAGATATAATTCTGTCATGGAGCACTTGTGGGCATAAACTATTCTATTGGAGGCATTGGATGAATGGAGTTGAGGCTTACCCTGCTCCCTTCCAGCCAACTGCAAAAGGAAGGGCACATACTGGCTCTGTGGTGGCTGCTTTCCCTAAGTGCAGACAATGGTGGCACAGATTTACCCTCCTCTGCCCCCCCTACCAGTTCTGGCACACTGCTACAAAATTATTCATATACACTAAAACAATTAAGTCTCTATTAATTTAAATGAAGCTGGTACAGAATTTCTACATTTGAGTGCAATGGAACCCAGGGATCTTGCTGCTACCAAGTACACCTTGTGTTCTCAATCCACTTTATTAGCATATTGTCATGGATTTAAATGGCATAAGATTGTGAGATGCAACAGTATTCTCCACATTTTCTACCCTATCCCCTGTCTTATTTGTGCCTATCTCTATTTTGTAGTTAACCCAGAAACCTCATTTTGGAATTTTCAAAAGCTTGCACTAGTGCAGGTGGCCTCTTGCTTTTTCCAGTGGGTCTTGGCATATGTTTGGATGCTGATGGGGTTTTCAGAAGGGGTTTTCAGTAATTCCCAAGTCACCTGAACCCTTACTGAATGGCTGGCCACTCAATGGGTGCACTGCTCAAGGGTAGGTCATCTCAGGGGCATGACTGTGCCAGCAAACACAAATTCACAAACCCAGGTGCCTGTACTTTAACACACTATGGGGCTACTAGGTCTAGAGACCATCCTTGCTCACATCATTTGTGTGGCCTATCCAACTATCGTAGTCCTAGAGAGTTTTAACAACAATGAAATAGTCAATAGCACTTTTTCCAGCTTGTAATAGAAGCTTGAAGCATAACTGCTTTGGCTGTGCATGGAAAAATTTATATATGAAACAGTCACCCTGCTGTTCCTAGCAACTGCATTCAGGTCAAAAACACTGATATCATTACAGATGAAAATATTTTTTCACGTTGCAGGTCTGTGTATAAGATTTGATCATTTGAGACAGGTTTCTTCTTTCTCGTATATTTCTAAAAGGGTTCTTTACCCTTGTATTGCTGCCAGTTAGCACTGACAGCCAGAGCACCTCAAAGCCCTTAGTCCAGTCCCAAATTTAAATTATAAAAATAAAAAATGTACATATACTGACAACAAAATTGGGTTTGTAACGTTTGGAAGAGATTGTGGAGAAGAACGACTTGTGCCCCATGAGAAGTCTCTGGCAGTGGGGCATAAGTTCAGGCAGTCTCCAGGCTCCCCTAGCCAGTGCTGGGAGCCAAACTGGCCCCAAGTCATCCCAGGATTGGAAGGGCACAATCCATCTCCCCTCCATCCCTTTGGCAGGCTGTGCATCAGCATCAGGATGAATTCCATGCCAAGAGTTGGTTCCTATATACACCGAAACTGCCCTAGCAGAGACACTGCTGTAACTTTGAAAATGAACCATGTGCAGATCTGGAAGTAGTTTACTTCCCTTCCTCCCCCAATTTCATCTGGAATGCTATTTTTGCCTACCTATAAAGTTCTTTAAAACATAAGAACGGCCATACTGGTAAGACCAAAGGTCCATCTAGCCCAGTATCCTGTCTTCGGACATTGGTCAATGCCAGGTACCCCAGAAGGAATGAACAGAACAGGTCCACAAGGACCATTGGCAAATTGCAACTGATGTCATTGTACGTTTGCTCCAAAGTGTTTCATTTCGGGTGTCTGCTGCCAATTCTGTATGAAATCCTTCAACATTATCCCTAGCCAAAGACCTTTTTAACCTGACTGATGTTCAGTAAGGTACCCCTGAGAAGGTAGTCTATAGTCATTGTTTTGTAATAGCATGTATTCAAAGCAGGACTCTTACTAAACATACTGATTTTTATTTTTCCGCATCAGTCTTTCTCTCTGCCTCTTCATAAAAGGTGCACATCTTGTATTAATACTATTCAAAGCTTTACATAAATGATATGGCACTTTTTAGATTAATATCTGTAACAAACATATATTTTCTCTTCAAACATAGGTGGCTAAAGCCTCTTTACTCTTGACAAATTCTTTGACTTGTAAATATTGTACATTTGATACGCTTGGCAACTGTATGTTTTTTTTCTTCATCTGTTTTGAGATCTAAAAGTTCAAATCATCAATGTCATGACCTGTATAAATACCTCATCTTTCTTGATCTTCAAAGTTTCCTTTTACTAATCTGATTGAACTCTTCAATATCAGATGTGGCAGTGGAGATGGAAGCTGATTTAGTTTCATTATTATTATTTTATGTATTGCAGTAGCACCTAAGAACCCCAGTGCTAGATCAGGGTCCCATTGTGCTAGGAATTGTACAAATATGTAAGAAAAAGATACTCAACTAAGTGTGCAAATTTTTATGTTTTTCTTATAATTTGGACAATTATAAATTGTATATTTTTAAGCTTTTTATTTGTATTGATTTAAATTTTCAGCTGTAGGAAATTATGGGAGAGGCAGATAATAAAAATTGCTGACAGTAGACATTGAGATTCAAAAGCTAAAGGTTTATAAAAACAAATTGTCAATATCATTGTCAAAGTATATAAAATATTTTAAATCCAACTCTAAGGTCCCAAGCAGTATTTTTCTTTCTTTGCCTATCTGTAAATTTGATTATCATCAATGAAGTAATTGTATGTGTAGAGTAAAATCAATATTTACTGATTAAAAAATCAAATCTTTCCAAACTTACCCCTAACTGATGCTTTAGTAATAGGCCTGTGGCATAAAGCACTTGACCTTTATTTTTTCTTCTCCAGATCACTTTATCAAGAAAAATTAATGGACATCTAGAACTGCTTCTTGTTATGCTGTGCCTGTAATCAATGATTAACATCTCTTAAGTGAAGCCTTAGTAATATTTACATGTATAAAGAAAGGGAAGTCCAAGCAATTTAGTTGGTGTAGAAAAGAGTGTTAGTAACCCCTCCCCTTCCTATATAAACTTGGAAAATATAGATGGTGTTTAAAAAATATGCTTGGCACTATATTGCTATTGAAAAATTGTCCATAGAAAAACATTCTACCTTCCTGACCACAAATGATCATAAGATCAAAACTGTTGTATAAGGGCTAAATATTAAATAACTTAAATGTTTATCAAGAATGGATGAAACATTCAGGTGTAACCGAGAGCACATATGGGTTCAAGTGGTCCTATGGCTATTAGTAATAGTGCAAGATCTGAAAAAGAGCTCTGTGTAAGATCAAAATCTTGTCTCTTACCAACACAACTTGGTCCCATAAAATATATTACTTCACTCACCTTGTCTCTCCAATATCCTGGGACCAACAGCGATAACAACACTGCATATTCAGCAAAACTTACTGGCTGTTATCCACTTCTTTGGGATCCTATCTTTGATGTTTATTTGGATAAAAATTAGGTTAATATCTTTATCACTTTTACCTCATTATCTTGTCTAGTTAGAAACTGTCAGCTGAACCTTGCTTAGCTTAGAAGATGTGGCAACTTCACGGCTCATCATGATATGCCTTGTATTTAATACTGGGCGTTACAAGCTTGGAGGGAAAACTTGTACTTCAAGGTAGGCAAGATGAAATATTGCAGATAAAATATACTGGTCAAAGTGACATATCAGCTTTACAACCAAGGAAAGGTCTGTTTGTGAGCTATACTACAAAATATAATGAAGGCAAAGACTTAAGATAATTTTTCTTTTGTTTTATTTATTTAATGTAATTACAATAAAATTTGGTTTTCATAAACATGCATGTAACTCACTAACACTCATGGATGTTTCTCTCACATATGCTGAGAATAAAGTCTCATTTATTTTTTGAAAACCTTTCAAATAAGGATCTCAAAATACTTTACAGACAATAATTAGCCTTGTAACCCAGCTGTATAGGTGTTTATATACACATCTTCAATATTGTGAATCCCACCCTTTGTGCTTCACTAAGGGAAGAGCACTAAGGCCCAGCATTGCAACATACAACTTTTCGGTGCCTAGAAAATCACAAGAACACCACTGTGATCCATTAGGCTGAGTCAGGTGCTTATCCTCTCAGTAAAATGAATGTCAAGAGATACACATATTAGACTGCAAAAGCAAGCATTTTTTTAATTAAAAAAATACAGGTTTCACCATTTTTATTAAAGACATTCACTTACAGTTTGTAAAAAAAAATTCTAAACATACATAAAAGTTCTGTCCAAGAAGAGATAAGGAATGAAAGTGTCCCACCCCTTGTGACATTACAATACAAACTCAAAATTATACAATTTAAATTGGCTTAATCTTGAAATGTAATCCAATGAGACTGAAGACTAGACACTTAAGGCCCTGCACCAGATAGTAAAACATCGTCTTCTTTTGTGATTTCAGGCAGGAAGCTGCCAAAGGCAGCAGCCCTAAGCTAGCTAATGGGATATGTATCAGAGGGGTAGCCGTGTTAGTCTGGATCTGTAAAAGCAGCAAAGAATCCTGTGGCACCTTATAGACTAACAGACGATTTGGAGCATGAGCTTTCGTGGGTGAATACCCACTTCTTCAGATGCATCTGAAGAAGTGGGTATTCACCCACGAAAGCTCATGCTCCAAATCGTCTGTTAGTCTATAAGGTGCCACAGGATTCTTTGCTGCTAATGGGATATGCCAATGAAAGGGGACTGGCCTAAGCCACACCTCTCTCTTAGATAGGTGCTTAGTAATCCCCCAGTGGGAAGCAGCTGCTTGGGGTATGGTCTACACAGCAACTAGACATGTAGAGCTGGCTCATGCCAGTCTACTAAGGCTTGGGGGCTGTATCATAGCTGTGTAAACTACAGCAAAGATACAGCCCCCAAGCCTCAGTCGGCTGGCATGAGCCAGCTGCAGGTTTCTTTGCAGTGTAGACATACCCCTGGAGTCAACTGGTTTAGAGGCTTCTTGTAAGAATTAGGTATCTGACTGGTTCCCCACAAAATAGCTGGTGATGCTGACCACAAAACCCTTCTTGTATATGGAGCACTTACCTGGGATGTGAGAGATCCAGGTTCAATTTCTACCCCACCCCCCTCTGCTAGAAGGGCAGAAAGGATTTCAACAGGTGCCTCCCACATCCCAGGTGAGTGCTCTAAACCATGCTCTCTAAACTACTAGCTCCCTTTCCTTAAACCATTCAGCAGAGTACTCCAGCTACGGAGCTATGCGATGTTCTGATGTGGGGTGTCATAAACAGATGGTTAAGGGTTAATGTCTCTTTTACCTGTAAAGGGTTAAGAAGCTCAGTGAACATGGCTGACACCTGACCAGAGGACCAATGGGGGGACAAGATACTTTCAAATCTTGGTGGAGGGAAGTCTTTGTTTGTGCTGTTTGTTTTGTTTGTTGTTCGCTCTTGGGGCTAAGAGGGACCAGACCTACACCCAGGTTTTCTCCAATCTTTCTGAATCAGTCTCTCATGTTTCAAAATAGTAAGTAATAGCCAGGAAAGGCGGATTAGTCTTATGTTTGTTTTCTTAACTTGTAAATGTGTCTTTTGCTGGAAGGATTTTTACCTCTCTTTGCTGTAACTTTGAATCTCAGGCTAAGGGGCGGGGGAGGTCCCTCTAGGCTATATGAATCTGAATACCCTGTAAAACATTTTCCATCCTGATTTTACAGAGATAATTTTTACCTTTTCTTTCTTTAATTAAAAGCTTTCTTTTTTAAGAACCTGATTGATTTTTTTCCTTGTTTTAAGACCCAAGGGGATTGGGTCTGAACTCACCAGGGATTGGTGGGGGGAAAAGGAGGGGGGGGAAGGTTAATACCTCTTTGTTTTAAGACCAAGGAGTTTGGATCAGTGTAGCCTCTCAGGGTAACCCAGGGAGGGGAAAGTTGGGGGGGGGGGGAAAAGAGGGGAGAGGGAAGGCTAATTTCTCCTTGTGTTCAGATCCAAGGTGTTTGGGTCTTGGGTTCCCCAGGGAAGGTTTTGGGGGAACAGGAAGTGTGCCAAATACTATATTTTTGGCTGGTGGCAGCGTACCAAATTTAAGCTGGTAATTAAGCTTAAAAGTAATCATGCAGGTCCCCACTTTTTGGACGCTAAAGTTCAAAGTGGGGAAAAAACCTTGACATGGTGGCACAGTGGTGGGATTGTGTTTAAAAACCAAAAGCCAGTAGGATTTTTTTTCTCTCCTTTCTAGCTGCTTGGAAAGCAGCCTGAGGGCAGAGGTGTTAAGTTTTTTTAACAAGGGTCTTTGTTAAGAGGAGGCTTCAAGCTGTGAGCCAGCAGATGGCCAGCAAAAGGCATTTACAAGTGAATTGTTTTCTTTCTATCTCTCGGGTATAGCTAGTTAGAAAATCTCTGTTAACCAAGCAGCCTGAGCTGCAGAGGGGTGCGGGCAGCACAAGAAAGCAGAAAAATGAGTGCCAAGAAAGCAACTAAACAGGAGCTGACAAGGCTGGAAGCAGAGGAGAAAGCCATAGAGGCTGCCCACAGGAGAGCTATGGAGATGAAACAAAAAGAAATGGAAGAGAGGGAAAGAGAGAGAAAGCATGAACTGGACTTAGCACAGACTAGGCCGGATGTACCAGCCAACCCTAACAACTATTCTCCAGGTACTGTTTCCCATCCCAGAAAATTCCCCACCTACAAGGCAGGTGATGACACTGAGGCCTTCCTAGAAAATTTTGAAAGGACCAGCCATGGGTACAACATCTCTACAGACCAGTACATGATAGAGCTGAGGCCACAGCTCAGTGGACCCTTAGCAGAGGTGGCGGCTGAAATGCCTAAGGAACACATGAACGACTATGAACTTTTTCAAACCAAGGCCAGAATCAGAATGGGGATAACACCTGAGCATGCCCGTCGGCAGTTCAGAGCCCTAAGGTGGAAACCAGATGTGTCATTCACCCGGCACACCTACCACATTGGAAAGATTTGGAATGCCTGGATATCAGGAGCAAATGTTAAATCTCTGGACGAGCTGTCCCTCCTAATGCAAATGGAACAGTTCTTAGAGGGTGTTCCTGAGGAAATAGAAAGGTACATCCTAGATGGGAAACCCAAAACTGTAACCGAGACGGGGGAAATTGGAGCCAGATGGGTGGAAGTGGCAGAAAAGAAGCTACTAGCAAGAGGAGCGAATATCACAGGGTGCAAACAGAAAATAAACCTTATCACCGAGGGCAACCCAAGACCCCACCTACAACCCAAGGAAAGTCCCAGACATCCTATTGTTCCACCTCACCAGTCTCCAGCAACCTTCCTCGGACGAGTGACCAGTCAGCTGAGCGATGCTTTAAATGTAATGAACTGGGACATATAAAGGCCAACTGCCCCAAGAACCTCAACCGAGTACAATTCATTACACCACCATCTCACCAAAGATCCCCAGGCCCAGATACCTCTCAAATACCCTCAGAGCGAAGGGAGACCTTGAGAGTGGGCGGAAAGAAGGTTATCACGTGGAGAGACATGGGGGCACAAGTGTCAGCTATCCACCAATCCTTAGTGGACCCCAAATTCATCAACCCAGAGGCCCAAGTGACAATTTACCCCTTCATGTCAAAATCTGTAAACTTGCCTACAGCTGAACTGCCTGTCCAGTACAAAGGCTGGTCAGCGATGTGGACTTTTGCAGTCTATGACTATTATCCCATCCCCATGCTACTGGGGGAAGACTTGGCCAACCAGGTGAAGCGGGCCAAGAAGGTGGGAATGGTGACACGCAGCCAAGCTTCCAGACCCATCCCTGTTCCTGAGCCGTTCACAAGGGCCCCGTCTGTGTTACCAGAGACCCAGACAAAGGTGGTGGACCCGGACCCCCTGCCAACGACTGCAACAGCCATAGTGCATCCAGTCCTGGAACTGGAAAAGCAACCAGCACCAGAACCATTGCCAGCACTGATGCCAGCGCTTGCAAACCCATCTCCAGCCTCAACGCCAGAGGGCGCCAGTGGGCCTGAACTGGCAGAAGCAGCAGACAACCCTACCCAAGAGGCTCAGCCAGAGCCTGAAATATCGCATAGTGCACCAGCGGAGAGCAGTTCACCATCAACGAAAACAACCCCATCACCTACATCGCTTCCAGAGGGACCAAGCCCAAGTCCACAGTCTAAGGAGGAACTGGTGTCTCCAGCCTCAAGAGAACAGTTCCAGACTGAGCAGGAAGCAGATGACAGCCTTCAGAAAGCTTGGGCAGTGGCACGGAGCACCCCACCGCCTCTCAGCTCTTTTACTGATCCTGGTTTGTTGTAGAACAAGGACTTTTATACAAGGAGACTCTTTCTGCTGGACACCAGGAAGACTGGCATTCTCAAAAAACGTTGGTAGTTCCAACTAAGTACCGAGGAAAGCTCTTAAGCTTAGCCCATGATCATCCCAGTGGCCATTCTGGGGTGAACAGAACCAAAGACAGGTTGGGGAAGTCCTTCCACTGGGAGGGGATGGGCAAGGATGTTGCTAATTATGTCCGGTCTTGTGAGGTGTGCCAAAGAGTGGGAAAGCCCCAAGACCAGGTCAAGGCCCCTCTCCAGCCACTCCCCATAATTGAGGTCCCATTTCAGCGAGTAGCTGTGGATATTCTGGTTCCTTTCCCAAAAAAGACCCCCAGAGGAAAGCAGTACATACTGACTTTCGTGGACTTTGCTACCCGATGGCCGGAAGCAGTAGCTCTAAGCAACACCAGGGCTAAAACTGTGTGCCAGGCCTTAACAGACATTTTTGTCAGGGTAGGTTGGCCCTCCGACATCCTTACAGATTCAGGAACTAATTTCCTGGCAGGGACCATGAAAGATCTGTGGGAAGCTCATGGGGTGAATAACTTGGTTGCCACCCCTTACCACCATCAAACCAATGGCCTGGTGGAGAGGTTTAATGGAACTTTGGGGGCCATGATACGTAAATTCGTGAATGAACACTCCAATGACTGGGATCTAGTGTTGCAGCAGTTGCTTTTTGCCTACAGGGCTGTACCACATCCCAGTTTAGGGTTTTCACCGTTTGAACTTGTGTATGGCCATGAGGTTAAGGGACCATTACAGTTGGTAAAGCAGCAATGGGAGGGGTTTACGCCTTCTCCAGGGACTAACATTCTAGACTTTGTAAGCAACCTACAAAGCACCCTCTGACACTCTTTAGCTCTTGCTAAAGAAAACCTAAAGGATGCTCAGAAAGAGCAAAAGGCCTGGTATGATAAACATACCAGAGAGAGTTCCTTCAAGGTAGGAGACCAGGTTATGGTCTTGAAGGTGCAACAGACCCACAAGATGGAAGCGTCATGGGAAGGGCCATTCAGGGTCTAAGAGCGCCTGGGAGCTGTTAACTATCTCATAGTATTTCCTACCTCAACCCTAAAGTGTACCATGTTAATTCTCTCAAGCCCTTTTATTCCACAGACTTAAAGGTTTGTCAGTTTAAAGCCCAGGGAGATGATGACGCTGAGTGGCCTGAAGGTGTCTACTACAAAAGAAAGGCTGATGGTGGCGTGGAAGAGGTGACCCTCTCCACAACCTTGAAACATCTGCAGCGGCAACAGATCAAGAAGCTGTGCACTAGCTTCACCCCATTGTTCTCAGCCACCCCAGGACGGACTGAACGGGCATACCACTCCATTGACACAGGTAATGCTCACCCAATTAGAACCCCACCCTACCCAAGCTGCTATAGATCGGGAGATCCAAAACACGCTACAGATGGGTATAATCTGCTCCTCTACCAGTGCATGGGCATTCTAGTACCCAAACCAGATGGGGAAATATGCTTTTGCATGGACTGCCATAAGCTAAATGCTGTAACTCGTCCCGACAGCTATCCAATGCCACGCATCGATGAGCTATTGGAGAAATTGGGATGTGCCCAGTTCATCTCTACAATAGATTTAACTAAGGGGTACTGGCAGGTACCACTAGATGAACCCGCCAAAGAAAGGTCAGCCTTCATCACCCATGCAGGGGTGTATGAATTTAATGTGCTTCCTTTCGGGCTGCGAAATGCACCTGCCACCTTCCAATGACTTGTAAATGGTCTCCTAGCAGGATTGGGAGAATATGCAGTTGCCTACCTCGATGATGTGGCCATTTTTTCTGATTCATGGGCAGAACACCTGGAACACCTGGAAAAGGTCTTTGAGCGCATCAGGCAGGCAGGACTAACTGTTAAGGCTAAAAAGTGTCAAATAGGCCAAAACAGAGTGACTTACCTGGGACACCAGGTGGGTCAAGGAACAATAAACCCCCTACAGGCCAAGGTGGATGCTATCCAAAAGTGGCCTGTCCCAAAGTCAAAGAAACAGGTCCAATCCTTCTTAGGCTTGGCCAGGTATTACAGGCGATTTGTACAACACTACAGCCAAATCGCTGCCCCACTAACAGACCTGACCAAAAAGACCCAGCTGAATGCAGTTAAGTGGACTGATGAGTGTCAAAAGGCCTTTACCCAACTTAAGGCAACGCTCATGTCTGACTCTGTGCTAAGGGCCCCAGACTTTGACAAACCATTCCTAGTAACCACAGATGCATCTGAGCATGTGTAGGAGCAGTTTTAATGCAGGAAGGACCGGATCAAAACTTCCATCCTGTCATGTTTCTCAGCAAGATACTGTCTGAGAGCGAAAGCCACTGGTCAATCAGTGAAAAAGAATGCTACGTCATTGTGTATGCCCTGGAAAAGCTACGCCCATACGTTTGGGGACGGCGCTTCCAGCTACAAACCGACCACGCTGCGCTAAAGTGACTTCATACTGCCAAGGGAAACAACAAAAAACTTCTTCGTTGGAGTTTAGCTCTCCAAGATTTTGATTTTGAAATTCAACACATTTCAGGAGCTTCTAACGAAGTAGCTGATGCACTCTCCCGTGAAAGTTTCCCAGAATCAACTGGTTAAAAATTATCCTTAAAATGTAAAAAGTCTTGTAGTTTACACAATTAGTAGTACATGTAAAGGTGCATGTGTTTTATTAATCTGTTCTAAAGTTCTAGGGAAAAAATCACCGCCAGTGTGGTTCCACACTGTCTAAGATTTGGGGGGCGTGTCATAAACAGATGGTTAAGGGTTAATGTCTCTTTTACCTGTAAAGGGTTAAGAAGCTCAGTGAACCTGGCTGACACCTGACCAGAGGACCAATAGGGGGACAAGATACTTTCAAATCTTGGTGGAGGGAAGTCTTTGTTTGTGCTGTTTTGTTCATTGTTCGCTCTTGGGGCTAAGAGGGACCAGACCTACACCCAGGTTTTCTCCAGTCTTTCTGAATCAGTCTCTCATGTTTCAAAATAGTAAGTAATAGCCAGGAAAGGTGGATTAGTCTTATGTTTGTTTTCTTAACTTGTAAATGTGTCCTTTTCTGGAAGGATTTTTACCTCTGTTTGCTGTAACTTTGAATTTCAGGCTAAAGGGGGGGAGGTCCATCTAGGCTATATGAATCTGAATACCCTGTAAAACATTTTCCATCCTGATTTTACAGAGATAATTTTTACCTTTTTCTTTCTTTAATTAAAAGCTTTCTTTTTTAAGAACCTGATTGATTTTTTTCCTTGTTTTAAGACCCAAGGGGATTGGGTCTGAACTCACCAGGGATTGGTGGGGGGAAAAGGAGGGGGGGAAGGTTAATTCCTCTTTGTTTTAAGATCCAAGGAGTTTGGATCAGTGTAGCCTCTCAGGGTAACCCAGGGAGGGGAAAGTCGGGGGGGGGGAAGAGGAGGGGGGGAAGGCTAATTTCTCCTTGTGTTCAAATCCAAGGTGTTTGGGTCTTGGGTTCCCCAGGGAAGGTTTTGGGGGAAACAGGAAGTGTGCCAAACACTATATTTTTGGCTAGTGGCAGCGTACCAAATTTAAGCTGGTAATTAAGCTTAAAAGTAATCAAAAAGTGGGGACCTGCATGGACGCTAAAGTTCAAAGTGGGGAAAAAACCTTGACATGGGGCTTCCTCAGTCTTTCCTGATGAAGCTGTTCCACTGTGGATCAATAATGAAAGTGATAGCAGCAAGAATTTGGGGTTCCCACCTCCCATGTGGGTGCCCTAACCACTGGATGAGAGTCATTCCCACTCTTTCTGGCCCAATAATTGTTCCACTAAGAATAAATACTTAACTAGCCATTGGGCCAGAGCATGTGAGAATGAATCTATGAAATGGGAATTAGGTGCCTAAAATACTTTTTGAAGATTTGGGTCCAGGTGACTGCCGAGGAAGTCAGGGGCATAGCTAGGAATAGAGACAAGGGCTATGTCAGCCACCAGTCTTTTATTGGAGTAAGCCAACTGGAGCTGTCATTGTGGGGCTAAAAATGCCAGTGTAGACAGTTGGGCTAAGGCTCCATGTCTGCCATGGGAGAAGGTCACACAGCTCAGGATCCAGTCCAAACCTCTCCACTGCTATTTTTAACTCCACAGTCTCTGCCTCCTGGGCCCAGACCAGGTGACATGGCCGCTGAGATGAGGTACTCTGTGTTATTTGCAGGGTAGATGTATCCCAGATGTCCTAATGCCTATTCCCTTTCTCTAAGCCATTAGCCAACAGCCTCCCAAAACACAACAAGAGAGCCTTAGAGTGAGCTCTAAAATTAACTTTAAGTAAGTAAGTAAATAGTTTTAATTAAACACAACTTTCCATCTAGGAATCAGTCTTCCAATGGAAGGCTGCATTTCCTTTCATCTTCTTGGACTCCGCTTGAAAACCTCTTCATCCCAGAAACGGACTCTGTGCTTTCAAAGTCTAAAGCAAGCGGTGGATGAATGAAAAGTTTACTCCTTCTAGCTTTGATTTTTTTTTCCCACGCACCGTTTGAGTTTCCTGAGCGCAGGTGCGCTAGTAGGTTTTCTTTCCCCTATGTCTCTGTGTGTCTGCTGCTTAAAGCAGGGCTGCATGTGCCCCGTTCGTCTCGCTCGAGCCTGCAGGCACTTTGGCGCGCGGCGAGCTTTCCGCTTCCTCGTTGCCCCCAGCCTGCCCTGTGCAAGGCACCAAGTCAGGGGCCTGCCCCCGTCGGGAGCTGCCTTTCCCCAGCGCAGCCGGTGCCAGCGGCCCGGCCCAGTGCTGTGCCCAGGGCGGGGTCTGGCCGTTCCCACAGCTCCTCGCCCCGCTCCCGCTTTGGTGTGACTCTCCTGGCATGTCCCAACTTGGTTCCCCACCCAGCGCGCTCCTGAGAGCGCCGGGAAATACCTGCGGCCGGCTGCACTTCGCCGCGCTCCGACGTGACTCTCGCCAGGGTAACAGGCGCTCGGGATCAGGCTGGGAAAAGCTCCCTAGACCCGGTTTGAGGCGATTTCCACGCGCGGGGGGGGCTCGGCACCGTAAGTGGGGTCTTTGCTCGCTCTCTGCAGGGGCTGCGGGCAGCGGGGCTCGGCTCCCTGCCCCCCGGCTTGCTCCGCTCGCCGCCAGCCCCTTGCCGGCCTGAGGGGCGGCGGGGACCGTACCCCACGGCCTGGCTAGCTTGTCCGGCTCGCCCCGCCCCTCCCCTTCCCCCGGCAGTCCCCTGCTGCGCCGCTCGGGTTTGAAAGCGGAGCCGCCGGGCCGAGGGGAGCAGAGGAGCGGGGCTGGGGCAGGGGGAGCAAGGGCCAGAGGGGCGAGTTGCTGGTGATCAGCGGGGATAGGGCAATGGGAGGTGGGCCGTTAGGCGTGTGAAGGGGGCAACTTTGGGGCAGGGCAGTGAGAGCTGGGGGAAGGGGCCAGGGGGTTGTGGGGGTTGTGGGCTGGGTGCTGCAGGCTTCACTCGCCCCCCTTCAGTCTGAGCTGCAGACTTGTTGGGGCAAACATGCCCAGGAGCTGGGCTTTGTCTGAGCAGAAACGGCCAGACCTTGTGGGATCCAAGCTTGGCTGTGGCGGGTGGGACCTGCCTTGCACGCACACCCCACTGTGGGTGCACTCTGTGCTCCTCCGGGCCTGGGCTTGCGTGCCGCAGGGGTGACAGCCCACTCTGGCCTGCTCTGAGCCTGTCCCCTTGCCACACCCACCCAAGTAGTGAACTGGCCAAATAGCTACTAACAGGCTGGGTCACATGGAGTGGAGCCTGCCGGCTTGGCACACCACCAGGAACAACACCACAGTGGTTTTGGTCATGTCTTGGGGCAGCTCATCATCTCCACTGCCAGGGAGTTCACTCAGCAGGTAACATGCCTGCAGCTGGCTAAGCCCACTGAAAGCAATGTTCTGAAGGGCTCCATGGTCACAACTGCTCTGCTGACCCAGGTATGTGCCGTTGGGTCCTTTCCCCCAGGCTTATTGTAGGGCCTGAAATTTCTTGGAGGCAAGGATGCAAGTAGAACTCACTCCAGCTTTTACCACTTCTCACCTGAAGTAAATAGTGGGTTGTTCTGCACTTCTTTGCACCTACTGAGCACCTATACAATTGCTGTTGGTTGGGTCTTTCTCCTATTTGTTTTATAGAAACTTTTCCAGCTCTGGCCATAGCTACCACAGGTTTAGTTTCCTAAAGGTCAATCAGCAATTGGAAGTTTTCATATTTGTGTCAGTTTAATTTTCTATCCTACAGAAATAATGATGTTCAACTTTTCCCTATTAAATTCTACTTTTCCTCTGACTGTAATAGAGCATTTTGGATCCTTTGGTAGGAAAGGCACTACATAGGTAGGGAATGCACTATCATAAAACATCTATTCTGTTAGCAATTGGCTGAGCAAGGCTTTTGTGTATTGTCCATAGCTTTGATAATAGGAATAATTGGTTTAAAAGTGTATTGTTCCAATAACAGCCATAAAATCCACAAGCATCATATGTGATGGAGGTGAGGGATGTAGGGAGATGTTTGTGCATTGTCTCATTGATATATACCCACAGGTGGGTCATTGCCTAGAGTAATGTGCAATGTATAAGGGCCTGAATATGGAGCAGGACTCATTATTTATTTTGCATTTTCTATGTCTGTCATCTATTTTGTCATCTTTGTGGAGGCTAACATGTTGTAAGTCCATTTCTACGAAGACACACACTTCCACTTCCTTCCCAAAATACAAGCTTTGTCTTGGTATGTTCCTGGTGGCAACATTGGAGAGAGCGGGGTATGTTAGCGTGAGCAAAAATGAGCAAGCCTGTGCAGGATGCATGCAGAGTTTACATACTGTACCAACTGATTCAGCTGGAGCACATGCTCTGAAATGCAAATCCCCTATTCATTCAGTGAAGCACATTTCAGCTCTTGGTAGGAAAATTCTTTGTTGACCAACGTAAAGTATCCAGTCCCTATGTCCATAACCGGAAGATGGCTAATACAGTCAGGTGCACATAACTAAACATAGGGAAAGCACTGGAATTGACAGTTGATGGTATATTTCAGAAGGTACCTGACAACTCTCTCACAGCCAGTCTGTTTTAAAGTATGTACACAAAGTCTGATTAATCAAAGTGCATTTGACATATACAAAGATAGGAAGATGGGTTTGATCCTGCAAATCCTTAGCTGTGTCAGTAATAGGGTTGCTGATGTAAGGATTGATCCTGAGAATGAGTCTTTGAAGACTCAAGCCCACTATACAGAAACAATATACATGGTAGAAGGGACTTAAAAAAATCTTTCAGAAGTCAGCACACTTAGTTTCTCAATTTAATCTCTGTGCTGATTTATATTAAAAAGCCCTCAAAAAACCCAAACCATATACTTTTTTAATATAGTGAAATTTTAACTAGTTGATACACCATAAAAATACAAAAAGTTTAGTTTGCCTGATAGACCAATTGTCTAAATATCTGTCCTGTAGCATACCTTCTACAAGTTCTTAACTTTCCATCAAGGTGCCCTTCCTATGCAATAACTCTTATGTTCTGGGGAGGGAAAAGACAATTGCAAGAGAGTTAGAGATGGTACTATCTACTTGATAGAATCACTTCAATTTGAGAGTCTTCTTTTGTCTGTACTTATCCACGTACCAGACACTGATGTCCTTAATTCCAGACAATATGTTCCATGTGTCTCACCTGCCTTGACTGCCTTCTTTTTCCTTATGATAAACAGGAAATTTATTTAATTTCTTAAAAGGATGCTGCTTTTGACACTTTTATAAGCAACATTTTTTTCTGAGAAATGTAATTACTCTTATGTGGGACAAAATTCGTTAATGCAGAAGTCTGCAGTCTTTTTTGAGATGGAGAGCCATATTGTATTTATAGCCTGCTACCATATGTCTTAGCCCATGTAATTGCATTTGACCTGTATGTCATATTTAATAAATACATTTTCTTCAATAAAAGAACAAGCAAAAGCCAAAGAACCCCCTGTCCTTATTTAAAAACAAAGGAAAAGGAAAAATATGAAAAATATCAATGTTGGGCCAAATGCTTGGCTGGAATAAATCTGTAAAGCTCTATTAACTTAAATTGAACTCCAATCTACAACATCTGAGTTTCTAGGCCATTAAAAATAAGGAAATCAAACCGTCTTTCCCTTAATCCCCATTGCAGAGACTTGCATGGACTAGTTAGAAGGAATGGAGAGTGGAACAAATGAAGCTTTGCCTCATTCATCGTGCATCAGTCCCCACACCCAATATTTGATATATATTTATTAGGGGTGGAGGTGCACACAAAATAAATTGAATAGCAATGCATACTGAAGAGAATAAAGCAAGAAAGTATCATGACAAAGGATAGAAGGGAAATATATACAGAAAGTAGAAATCCCTGTATAACCATATTGTATAACACCACCGTTGAAGATTAGACACTGCCATGAGATCTATATAATGTAAAACGTAGTGTTATTTTTTCACTTATTCTCAAGATGTCAATGTTTTATATTTGCATGATCCTGTTCCAACTGTTGAAATCAATGGGAATTCCCATTCCCAACAACACTTAGATACTACAGTAGTAACCAACTTTAGAAATACCTTAGAGAGAGCAACTTCACTGGAATCAGGATCAGGCCCTTACCATCAAACTAACAGTGCAATGGTTAGAGTGATATTAGCCCTGGGAAAGTCCTACAAAAGTGCACTAACTGGTCAATTTAGTAGCTTGCATTAGTGAATTGTCTTCCCATTAATATTCAGTTGAATATCTATGAATTTTGTACTTAGTAACTTTTCACTCTTGATCTTAAATAGCTTTGAAAAAGTGTTGCCCTGTTGTTTGAGTTCACAAAACATTGATTTCAAAGTGATACTATCTCAACTTCATGAGAGGCCTAATTTTGTCTTTTTAATTTTTTTGCTCCTTTATGCATCACAGACTGATTCTCCACAGCCTTGCACCATGTGTAGTCATTTGCATCTGTACAAAGTGTATGTAAAGATGTTAATATTCCTATTTTATACCTACTTGTACCCACTGTGCAAGGCAGTGGATAATCAGCCCCTGCATATCTCCCACTGTAACACATCATAATTCTCAGTCAGTGGACATGAACCAAGCCTCCTTTAGCTTACTGCTAACCACTGAAATCCGCCACTACAGTAGCAACAAAAAAACTCCTCTCCTCCAGGCTCAAAAGCATAATATTTTGGTGGTGATCTCTCCTGCTGCTGCCCCAGAGACAGAATTCAGATTGAATCCTTCATGTGTCTGGCAGATGCCAGCCTCAGACTGGCCTTTTCCCATTTCTTTTAAGCTTCAGATTTAGCAATCTCCTCAACAGCAGTCTTGGTTTAATTGTTCACCCCTATTTCATCCTCCTTTATCCAGCTGATTTTTCCTCCCTTAGAAGGAATTTAGTTGTAAGACCAACAAATCTGTAGACACAAACATTACTTGGATTACTATCCAGAACTGAAAATAAATAATATCTGAACATTGGATTTTACAGTTAAGTTAGTACAGTGTGCTATAGGGAGCTTTTAATTTTTATTTCATTAAGCTTAATTTAAGTGGTATTTGGAAGCCATTTTCAGTTGCATTTTTGTATTATTTAGGCTATTTCCAATGTAGATTACTAAAGTAAATGAACACTGCACTTCTTGCAAAAATATTAGGAAGATCTACATATAAATAAAATATTATATGTGCTCAATAAATAAGTTTAGTATAACATGTACATTTATTATTTACATAAATAATGCATTACTGCAAAATATCATTAAATAGGCTTCCAACAAGGATTTTCATACTAATTTTCTAGCAACACATTAGGTATCTGCATCCTAAATTACTCTGCACTCAATAGCTGTTCTCCCAACTCCCTCTACTCTCCTTTGGTTATCTTTCTCTGAGTCACATTATGTTGTTACCATTGGGATTGGGAAGGTTCTGCCATGTATCTGCTTTCTGTTCTACCTGACCACTTGCATGCTGCTCTCATGGGTTTCCAAGTTATAGCTTGCCTCCCTAGGCCAAAGATTGTAAGTAAACTGTAGAAGTTCAGTGGAGTTGTATGTCTGTAAATGAGAGAAAAACTTGGCCCTATATTCTTTATGTACTTACTCCCCTTGTATGTACAACCTTTCTCTGTGGCAGCAGCCGCAACCGCCCTTCTGGTTTAATTGGAAAAAGAACATTTATGTGAGCAATGAAAAACTCCTGATTTTTTATTATTATTATTATTATTGTTGTTGTTTTAAATTAACAGTAGGATAAAAGCAGCCGCCCGAAAGGCAGACCAGGGTGGAACTAGAAAACAGATTGCTGAGTCATAGTCTGATTCAAATGTGGGAGGAGAAAACTCTCTTTCAAGTAACTCATGAAAGTGAGGTAGGCTGGCTTTGCTTCAAGCAGCAAGATTAGATCAGCATGGTGAATAAAAAGGTAGATAAAGTTAAGGACATCAAAGGCTGTGGTTTCAGAGAAGCCTGAGAAAAGGTATGTGTACAAGGGAGGAATATGAGAGACTAGAGCATAAAGAAGCAGGAATCAGGGCTGGGGTTTTAACACTTTTAAGAATGGTCCAACAAGCACAGAATATTGAAACAATTGACTGGAGGAAATTTACATATTCATTCTCCACACACGAACACGTGCTGTTTATACTACAAGACTAGGAATCACAAAATCTGGGATGTATTGCCAGTGCTGCCACAGACTCTACATATGAACCTCAGCAAATCACTTAACTCACAAGTGCCTCAGTTTCCCCATCTGAAAAAGGGGAGAATAATACCACTTGGCTTAGGTTTGTGAAGCTTACTTAATGAATTTTTCAAAGCACTTTGAAATCCTTAGATGGTGGGAGAGAAGGTTAAAGTATTATAATTAAAATTGCCAAAAACTTTAACTGTTTTCTTTCAATTTCCTCTCAGGTACATTTCATTGGTGCATGAATGGAAATTTAAAAGGTTTGTCATTAAATATTGGTGAAAATGGAAACATCATCTATGCTTTCATCTTTACATGATGAATGCAGATCAGAAAATTACATTGAACCTCATTACAAGGAATGGTATCGTGTAGCTATTGATGCTTTAATTGAAGGAGGTTTAGAAGCCTACCAAGAATTTCTTTCCAAAGAGAGATGTTCAGAGTTCCTAGCAGAAGAAGAAATTAATTACATTTTGAACACTGTTCAGAAACTTCCTCAAAACACAATTTATTCCTCTGACAATGCTGTTGATGATACCTCTTCTTCGGGTACTTATTGGCCCATTGAATCTGATGTGGAAGCTCCGAACCTTGACTTGGGCTGGCCCTATCTGATGCCTGGAATGTCTGGAGGTACAAATATTGATCTACTTTTTCATCCACCACGAATACAGCCTTTCACAATAAAGGAAACTATTAGGAAGATGATAAGAGAAGCAAGAAAGGTAAACAGTTTAAACAATATTTATATTCAAAGACTGTGGAAATAATTTGATATTTATTGAGTCTTTTTATGCATACTGTCAGTGGGAAGAAAAATCTGGCTGAAAGAAAAGTGGATGTAAAAAATTATTGGATTGAGGCCTTTCATAGGCACATAAAAAATGTCTAGACAATTGACAGACCTATTGTTTTGACCTCAGCTTTCCTTATGTTGAATATAAACTGAATCTTCATATGAATGTTATAATAACAAATCTGGAACATTGGACTAGATCCTTAGCTGGTGTCATTCAGTCTGGCTCCAAGATCTATCCAATTTGTTATTTTGCTGTGATTAGGTGTTCGTGTGTGCATGTGAAATTGTCTCAGTCCAATTCTTGTGAAAATTTTGCTGACTTACATGTACCAGAATCATGTTTCTTGAAGTGCTCAGGAAGCAAGATTTTTGTGACTTTGAATACAACTCCTGCTTACAGTAATAGAACAGAAAAGCACAAAAGAGGGGTAAGAAGTAGTGTTATATAAATAGCATTTGGTCCATAAAGTCTGGTATCCTGCCTTCAGAAATTGCCAATGCCTGACACATGAGGAAAAGGTGAATGTTATCCCATAAACTGTACTTAATTTACTGTGGAATGTTGGACACGAGGTGGGGGGAAATCTTTATGCAGGGATCAGGAATGTATATCAAGAACTTGCATGCATACTCATCTTGCAAAACAAATAGAGGTATTATTTTAAGCCTACTAGCCTTGACTTATGACCTTTTAACTGTACATTATCATATTTAGCTTAGCCATTGCTCACTGTGTATGCTGCTGGAAAGCTATAGAAAAGTATTACCACACTTTAAATTGCTTCAGTTTCAGAAGAGTCTCGATCTTGGATCAATATTTCTTTAAAATGGAAGCAAGACATACAAAGTTTACTAATTTTAAGCTGTGATATATGAGGCACCTATCACGGCTTTTTGTAACTGAAAGCTGTATAAGCAAATACACATCTATCCAAAGAAAATACATGACTTAAAGCCCCACACTTACCTCAGTAATGTGGCATGGAGGGGCACTGGAAGAGTGTAGGCTCAGATTCAGCAGTCCATCCCTATTCAGCAAACCACTTACCAAAAAGTTTCATTTTAGGCCCTGTTTCATGTACAATGTGCTAAGTAAAAACATCAAATGACTCCATGTTTCTAACATTAAATTGGCTCTTTATTAAGAGAACTAGTTACAGGCATGCTGCAACTGCAGCTAGGATTTAAGCCAGGGGAATACAAATTGGCTTTGTGATGCCTCCTCCAAACTCTTCTCTCCTGCAACCTGTGCTCCTCACTCCAAGTTCCCTGCAGATGGCTGCAGGTCATGGTCAAGCCTACCAAGGGCACACAAGTATGTACTCAATTTTAAGCTCCTGCTGAAGTGCTTTGCTGAAAAAACATGAGTTTAATCATGTGCTGAAATGCTAAGCTGAATTGGGGCCATAAAGAGGAAGTGGACTGGCAAGGGAATGGAGAGAAAAGGCAGTTATGTGGTGGTATTTTTCTACCACTGTGGTGCTGCCACCAGTCCATCCCTACCGTTTGCTTACTGGTACTGCTGCATTTGGGAAGAAAACAGCCCAGTTGCAAGGGAGGGAGGAGTTGGGAAGCGTTGGTCTTCATGGCATATTCCTTTCTGAATGAGTCAGAATACTGTATTTATGTTAATGCTCCTGTTAGCAGCAATAATTCTGCCAATTTATTGTAATCTCCTTTTGCCGTTGGAGAGCCTGATCCATGCTTTCCCCCTAGGGAAAGCAGTCGACAGCACAGTTAGTCATGCTGCCAGTACTGGCTTCCCCTTGTGGAAGGGGCTTGGAGTACCAAAAAGACATACTGACTTCTCTCTTAAGACCTGAGATGGTAACGAGTGGCATGTCTTTTCTGTGTACGCGTTTCTTTCTGGCTACAGTCCATGCTGCTTCCACTGGTTCTACCCTGTGCAGGGGATGCTGCCACATGAAAGCTCAAAATTTGGGGCAAATACTCCTCTTCTGTGTGTTGATATGAGAAAGGTTGGATGTGGCCCTTACTGTTTTTAAGGAAGGATCTATTTACAGTACTTTAAATAAAGTATTGGAGATCTAAATGACTTGCATGTTAATTAAGAGAATGTTTTGTAGTTGATGTTACTGATGAATGAGCAATGATAAGACTAGATTAGTTGATCAGTGTAATACAAAACAGGAAAAAAGCCTTGTGGTGATATAGATAAGGTTCTTTGAGACGTTAACATTCAGTCTTGAAGGAGGAAATGGTATTTGTCTGGGTCTTAAAACTTTTTTTCTTTTATCTGCAGGTATGTGATTCATGCATAGTTATGCTTAAAGAAAGGTGCACTGTAGGGGAGGTACTTATAATTAGCTGCAGTACAAATGTTTTAAGTCAGTTTGTAAACATTAGAATTCCAGAAAGGACCAAGTAACTTGCTTGGCAGAGGTAGGTTATGTTGAGACATTTTCATTAAAAGGTGTTACTTGTCACATAATGGGGAATGGTCAAATGAGACTGTCCTCAGGAAGGAGAACTTCATTTGTAGCTTGGTGATGAGGCCCCAGATGTTTCATATCTTATCTCACCCACACTGAAGTCAGTAAGAATTTCAACTTTAATGGGATAGAAGCAGACGTTAAGTGTGCAAGGTAAACTAGCCTGAGACTGGTGGTGGTGGTGATTGACCCATCAGATAGTCTAGATGCTCTTTAAATTTTGGGAGATTTACAGGGCAAAGATTACCTTAAGGGTGAACTAATTTTTCTTGACCTCTTTCCTCAAGGATGGACGCAACAACATGTGATTTAGTAAAATAATTACGTATGTTAATTTTGTCCGCTGCTTTCTTTACTGAGGCATGTTTTGTAAATATAATCACTGACTAATGATGAATTTACCCTGACATTCTTCCTCTGGCAGACGTAAGGCCAAGCTGTGCCAGGGGAAAAAAATAATAATATCCATAAAAGATGTCAGAAAAGAATCTTGCCAATAATGTTTTCCTTATCAACTTAGCTTATTGTGAATACATTGACTTTAAAAATTAAGTTTAACTGCTACCATACTAATATGAAAACTCAGGACGGTGAAATAGTAAGAAAAAGTACAAAGCCACCTTGAAGCAGCTCCATGATTTTGAGCCTCCTCTAAAGAGAAATTGAGGATGGAGGAGGGTAGATAAGGCCTCCAGAAATAAGGCAACTGGCTTGTTATCCTCATCCTTCAGAGATTTTTCAATAACCCTAGACTGTTTTCCAAATTCCTCTGGAGTTCAAGATGCTATAAAAGGACTGACTCATTGCACCTGGTGGATAATATTTCTCCCCCCAGATAATTACTCTTCTGGGCACTAGTATCAAGAAGACTACTCCTTTGTTTTGAGTCAACACAAAACTTCCTTATCTTGCTGTCCAGTATCATGGGTAACTCAATAATAAAATATTCCTTCCATGTGTTCCCTATTGACAAATCTTCACAATTGCCTCCAATATTATCAGGTCTGAGACTTGCATACTGTGGTGTGGCAAAGAAATGAGAAAAATACTACATCAATATATCAAGTGTGACAGTTGTTCAGAGATGTCACGGCGGGGAGGGAAGAGGACAGAGAAGTGGGTGTGAAGCTGGGAGGTGTACTTCCTGACAATGTCTCTTCCTCTCATTTTATGAGCTTGGTTTCTATCTCTTCCCTAAATCACTCTCATGTTCCTGCCAAGTCTAATAGTGGGCATCCAAATATTGATCAGCGCCTCTTGGAAATCATTCAGATTACTTTCTACAGAATCACCTAGTTCAGATAACACCATGAGGTTTGGTTTCCACCACAAAGGGAGGATGTTTGGAAAACAATTCTCAGTGCTTACTGCAGTACTTTTAGAATTTTTGACAGCCTATAATACGTTAAGATACACACCAGATGTTGGAAACAATTCTTGAAAATGCCTAAGCATATTTTTTCTATATTTCAAAAGATGTTTTAAAAATAACAAGCAACCAAAACTCCAAACCTGCACTCTTTACACAAAATTGCATTTATTTATGTGAATAGTCTTATAAGCCACAATTTTCAAACATGGGTTTCTGAAATCGATGTAAGTTGTGGGGCCCAGCCCTTTCATAAGTAAGGCTACTTAATGAATGTATATGGCCAAACTTGTGCATCAAGTTTGAAAATCTTGGGCATTACCTTCAGTTGGACTATCAATGTGAGAAAAGACTGCAAAACTGGGACCCTAGAAAACATTAAAACTACACTGTAAAAAAAACTTTTCGTAAATGTAGTGGGACTCATGGCAGAAACTTACTGACTAAGAAAGAAGTACCAACTCTGTTTGAATTTAACTCAAGAAAGATGCAGGTCCACACAGAAAGTAACTGCTTATGCTATCTTCCAGCTCACAAGACTTAAACTGATTCAGTTGCTTGGATCTAGTTATGAACCTAGAAGGCGACTGTATGTACAATAAGAAACTAATTCTTCTTTGAGTGATTGCACATGTCCATTATGGTTGGGAAGGGGAGAGGATGTGCCGCACACCTCGTACACCAGTGCTGGAGAATTTTCCTTAACAGAACCCAGAGAGGCGGCCCCACTATGACCTGGTGTTCCTTGTGCTCTGAGCTAAGGTTATAAAGCAGGGGTCTCAAACTCAAATGACCACAAGGGCCGCGTGAGGTCTAGTGCATTGGCCCGAGGGCCGCATCACTGACATCCCCACCCTCACTGCCCCTGGCTCTGCCCCCACTCCGCCCCTGCCCCGCCTCTTCCCACCCCTGCCCTGCCCCTTTCCACTGCTTTCCCCAAAGGCCCTACCCCAACGCTGCCCCTTCCCTGTCATCAGGGGGTGCAGGAGGGGTGCAGGGTGTGGCAGGGGCTCAGGGCAGGGAGTTGGGGTGTAGGAGGGGTCTGGGGTGTGGCAGGGGGCTCAGGGCAGGGAGTTGAGGTGCAGGAGGTGTGCAGGGTGCGACAGGGGGCTCACTGCAGGGAGTTGGTGTGTGGGGTGCAAGAGGGGTGAGGGGTCCAGCTGGGGGTCAGGGTGGAGCAGGTGGCTCAGGGCAGGGAGTTGGAGTGCAGGACGGGTGCGAGGCAACGGAGGAGCCCTCTGCCTCCTCCCTCGCCCCCCTCCATCCTGAAGGGAGCCATGTGGGCCTTGCGGTGCCGAGGGGGCAATCCCGCGGGCTGGATTCAGGCCACGGGCTGTAGTTTGCCCACCCCTGGCCTGTAGATAGGCAGAAGGGTGGGGGGACGCAGGGAACTTAGCGGGGAGCTTGGTGGGCTGTGTGTTTGAGCCCCGCGGGCCGCATGTTTGAGACCCCTGTTATAAAGGGTAGAGCCACCATGCCCATCCTACAGTTCCTTCTTATCAGTGGTCAGAACATGCTCTCTGATCATTCCTTTAGAGAACTTGCTGGGTTTAGTTAGTGGTACTCATTTTTGGGTCCTTAGACCTCTTTTTCTTCTTTTTTTAATCAATTGTTCACAATTAGTTGTCAGTGGACTCCAGATTCTGCCTTTTACTGGAGGAAGCTATGCCAAGGTCCCTTGTCTTCAAACCCTGCTTTGGGTGTCACAAACCAGTGCTTGTGAGTAACTTGCACTCACTGCCTGAAGTGCCTCGGTGAGGGTGAAGTCAGGAACAGGCGTTTGATTTTTTTTTTCAGGGGCTTCAAGATAAGAACTAAGAAGCAGAGAGAAGAATGTCTGCAGTACATCCTTGTGGAGGCCACTGCTGGCCTAACATCAATATCAGTTCAGTTGACTAGAGGGAGTTCCTCACCATGTGGAAGTGCTCCCCTGGTCTTACCTGCAGACAGAGGGAGGAGGATATCCTCCTCACTAGAGCACTCCTCCAACAGGTATAAGTGCTTGGAGCACCCTCACCCTCCAAAGCCAAAGAAGAGAATGGCCTCCACATTGTTAAAAGTCCTCGCTGCGGAACTCTGCAACTGCGGAAGCTGCTAGCCACTCTGGTATTGAAGATAAAGTGTGCCTTTCAGCCCACTGCTCCCTGTTGTTGCATCCTAGTGGCTCGACCAACCTAGAGCTGATGTCTCTGATTCCCATACTGGGACTGGTGAGGCTGTCTGCTTCTTCAGTGCAGATGCTGAAGCTGCTCCCTTTGCTGAAAGAAGGACATTTTGGTACTGACTACTCCGGAGCCTTATGAAGATGTAAAGGGTCTGCTGAACTTCTCAGTACCACCCTGACCAATTATTCAGTCTGACAATGCCTTGCCAGGCCTATTGTGACAATAGGAGTTATAAATTTACCCAAATTGTGAGTTCAACTGTAAAAAAGTATGTAAAAATTCATAAAAGGTTATAATAACCTATAATAAATGTTAATGGGAAAAAGTTTGAAAGAAAGACAGAATAACTGAATTAGTCTAGACCAAAAGGCCAAGTTGATATGATTTCAACACAATCCTTGAGTTATGCTAGTAGTCTAAATAATAAGATGGGTGAACTAGAATGCCTTGTATAAAATAGGCTATTGATATAACAGGCATCACAGAATCTTGGTGAATTATGAAAATCAATAGGACACAGTAATATCAGGGTACAAAATATATAGGAATGACTGAGTAGCTTGTGCTGGTGGGGGAGTGGCACTATATGTGAAAGAACATAGAATCAAATGAAGTAAAAATCTTAAATGAACCAAACTGTACCATAGAATTTTTATGGATAATAATTCCAGGCTCAAATAATAAGAATATAGCAGTAGGGATATATTACAGACCACCTGACCAGGATGGTGATAATGACTGTGAAATGCTCAGGGAGATTAGAGAGGCTATTAAAATAAACTCACTAATAATGGAGGATTTCAACTATATCCACATTGACTGGGTACATATCCCCTTGGAACGGGATGCAGAGATAAATTTTCTTGACACTTTAAATGGCTGCTTCTTGGAGCAACTGGTCCTGGAATCCACAAGATGAGAGGCAATTCTTGATTTAGTCCTAAGTGGAGCACAGGGTCAGGTTCAAGAGGTGAATATAGGTGGACCGCTTAGTAATAGTGACCATAATATAATTAAAATTAAACATCTCTGTGGTGAGGAAAACACCACAGCGGCTCAACAGTGTAGCATTTAATTTCAGAAAGGAGAACGACACAAAAATGAGGAAGCTAGTTAAAACAGAAATTAAAAGGTACAGCGTCAAAAGTAAAATCCTTGCAAGCTGCATGGAAACTTTTTAAAGGAACCATAATAGAGGCTCAACTTAAATGTATACCCCAAATTAATATACATAGTAAGAGAACCAAAAAAGTGCCACAATGGCTAAACATCAGCGTAAAAGAAGCAGTGACAGGCAAAAAGGCATCCTTTGAAACAATGGAAGTTCAATCCTAGTGAGGAAAATAGAAAGGAGCATAAAGTCTGGCAAATGAAGTGTAAAAATGTAATTAGGAAGGCCAAAAAAGAATTTGAAGAATAGCTAGCCAAAGACTCAAAAAGTATTAGCAAAAAAATTAAGTACATCAGAAGCAGGAAGCCTGCTAAACAATCAATGGGGCCACTGAACGATCAAGGTGCTAAAGGAGCACTCGAGGATGATAAGGTCATTGTGGAGACACTAAATTAATTGTTTGCATCGGTTTTAACGGTTGAGGATGTGACGGAGATCCCCAAACCTGAGCCATTATTTTTAGGTGACAAATTGAGGAGCTGTCCCAGACTGAGATGTCATTAGAAGAGGTTTTGGAACAAATTGATAAACTAAACAGTAATAAGTCACCAGGACCAGATGGTAGTCATCCAAGAGTTCTGAAGGAACTCAAATGTGAAATTGCAGAACTACTAACTGTGGTTTGTAACCTATCATTTAAATCATCTTCTGTACCAAATGACTGGAGGATAGCTAATGTGACACCAATTTTTAAAAAGAGCTCCAGAGGTGACCTTGGCAATTATAGACCGGTAAACCTGACTTAAGTACCAAGCGAACTGGCTGAAACTATAGTAAAGAACAAAATTGTCAGACACATAGATGAACATCTTATGTTTGTCTATCTGTTTTGTTTGAAGGACTGTGTGCTGTGGCTGGCAGTTGGAAGATGTGAGCTTCTAAACAAGGTTTGAAATCTAGAAGCCTCTGTTCATTGGCTGAGCCTTAGTCAGTGGACGGGGCTATCAGGAAGTCCAGGGCTTTATAAAGCAATGAGTCAATGACCAGGGGCCGCTAATAGGGATTTTCGAGAGGGAGTTTGGAAGGGGAGCAGGAAGGGGGCGAGGTACGCTTGCCATTCTTTAAAACCTTTACACTAAACTAGAAGCAGAACTTCTTGATTTAAACAAAATCCCTATCATTAACCTATGTAGATGTAGGGGAGAATGCAGGCAGAAGCCCAGTAGGAGAGTAGGGGCTATCATGTTTATTGCACTCAGTGTACCATGTATGATTACCTACCCTGTGGGCGGGTGGCATATGTGTGCATTTGGTTCAAGGAGCTCCTGGCTCTGAGAGACCAGGGTGGCAGAACTGGAGGAGCTAAGGGAGGCAGAGAGGTATGTTGATGAGGCTTTCCGGGACACTCCCTAGATTTGTCCTACCTGTGGTCAGACAGCCCCTGTGCTGTTAAGGAGGATGAAAAGCTCAGGGAAGGAAAGCAGTCAATGGGAGCAGAGGAGAACCTTCCCATACTTGGGACCCTCCTTCCAGATGATGTTGGGGTATGCTGTCACACTGAGGTTCTCTTCAGGGGAGGGAACTCCAGTCATTAGGATAAGGCAGGTGTTAGTAATGGGAGATAGCTGGGTTTGTGATGACCGGGAGAACCGTATGGTGACTTGCCTGCCTGGTGCGATGGTTGCGTATCTCTCGAGGCATCTAGATAGACTTATGTGTAGTGCTGGGGAGGAGCCGGTGGTTGTGGTACATGTAGGTACCAATGACATAGGGAAGGGTATAAGAGACATCCTGGAGGCCAAATTTAGGCTGCTAGGAAAGAGACTGAAATCCAGGACCTCTATGGTGGCATTTTCAGAAATGCTCCCAGTTCTACATGCAGGGCCAGGTAGTCAGGCAGAGATTCAGAGTCTCAATGCATGGATGAGATGATGGTGTAGGGAGGAGGGGTTTAGATTTATTGGGAACTGGGGAAACTTGGGATAGGGGGAGCCTATACAGGAAGGATGGCTCCGCCTAAACCAAAGTGGATCCAGACTGCTGGCACTTAACATTAAAAAGGTTGTAGAGCAGTTTTTAATCTAAGAGATGGCAAGGGGTATGGGGGTGGGAGCTGATTGCTGCAGACGAGCAAGTGGATTGGATAGAGACTTCTCTTAGAGATTTTCTAGGGTTTAGTCAGAAGGAGAGGATGGAAGAGGATAAAGTATGGGCCAGATCAGATGAGAAACATCAGAAAAGGGAAAACATCTGACACATCAGAAAAGGGAAGACAAATAAACAGTGACAAGTTTTTAAAGTGCTTGTACACAAATGCTAGAAGTCTAAATAATAAGATGGGTGAACTAGAGTGCCTCGTGTTAAAGGAGAATATTGATATAATTGGCATCACAGAAACCTGGTGGAGTGAGGACAATCAATGGGACACAATCATTCTGGGGTACAAAATATATCAGAAGGACAGAACAGGTCGTGGCAGTGGGGGTCGGGTGGCGGCACTATATGTGAAAGAAAATGTAGAATCAAATGAAGTAAAAATCTTAAATGAATCCACATGTTCCATAGAATCTCTGTAGATAGTAATTCCATGCTCTATTAAGAATATAACAGTAAGGATCTATTATCGCCCACCTGACCAGGAGAGTGATAGTGAAAATGAAATGCTGAGGGACATTAGCGAGGCTATCAAAATAAAGAACTCAATAATAGCGGGATATTTCAATTATCCCCATATTGACTGGGTACATGTCACCTCAGGATGAAATAAAGAGACACAATTTCTTGATACTTTAAATGACTGCTTCTTGGAGAATCTGGTACAGGAGCCCACAAGGGGAGAGGCAATTCTCGATTTAGTCCTGAGTGGGTTCAGGATCTGGTAACTATAACAGGACCGCTTGGAAATAGTGACTATAAAATCATGAGTGATGCGGAGAAAGTGAATAAGGAAAAGTTATTTACTTGTTCCCATAATATAAGAACTAGGGGCCAGCAAGTTTAAAACAAATGAAATTAATGGGCAGCAGGTTTAAAACAAATAAAAGTGCACAGTCAACCTATAGAACTCCTTGCCTGAGGAGGTTGTGAAATCTAGGACTATAACAGGGTTTAAAAGAGAACCTAGATAAATTCAAGGAGGTTAAGTCCATTAATGGCTATTAGCCAGGTTGGGTAAGGAATGGTGTCCCTAGCCTGTTTGTCAGAGGGTGGAGATGGATGGCAGGAGAGAGATCACTAGATCATTACCTGTTAGTTTCACTCCCTCTGGGGCACCTGACATTGGCCACTGTCGACAGACATGATACTTGGCTGGATGAACCTTTGGTCTCACCCAGTATGGCCATTCCTATGTTCTTATGTAACATAATTTTTTGGGGAGAAGTCAAAATGGTTTTTGTAAAGGGAAATCATGCCTCACTAATCTACTAGAATTCTTTGAGGGGGTCAACAAGCATTTGGACAAGGACCATCTGGTAGATACAGTATATTTACATTTTCAGAAAGCCTGTGACAAGATCCCTCATCAAAGGCTCTTAAACAAAGTAAGCCATCATAGTATAAAAGGGAAGGTTCTCTCATGGATTTGTAACTGGTTAAAAGATAGGAAACAAAGGATAGGAATAAATGGTCAGTTTTTAAAATGGAGAGGGGTAAATAGTGTTGTCCCCCAGGGGTCTGTAATGGGCCCAGTCCTATTTACCCTTTTTTCCAGATTATTTATGAATATGTTAAACAGTGAGGTGGCAAAATTTGCAGATAATACAAAACTACTCAAGATAATGAAGTACCAGGCAGACTGCAAAGAGCTACAAAAGAATCTCTCAAAACTGGGTGACTGGGAAACAAAATGGCAGATGAATTTCAGTGTTGATAAATGCAGAGTAATGCACATTGGAAAACATAATCCCAACTATACATACAAAATGATGAGTTCTAAATTAGCTGTTACTGCCCAAGAAAGAGATCTTGGAGTCATTGTGGATAGTTCTCTGAAAACATCCACTCAATGTGCAGCGTCAGTCAGAAAAACAAACAGAATGTTGGGAATCATTAAGAAAGGGATACATAATAAGACAGAAAATATCATTATTGCCACTATATAAATCCATGGTACACCCACATTTCGAATACTGCATGCAGATGTGGTCGCCTCATCTCAAAAAAGATATATTGGAATTAGAAAAGGTTCAGAAAAGGAGGAACAAAAATGATTATGGGTGTGGAACAGCTTCCATATGAGGGGAGATTAATAAGACTGGGACTTTTCAGCTTGGAAAAGAGATAATGAGGAGTGGGGATATGCTAGAGGTTTATAAAATTGTGACTGGTATGGAGAAAGTAAATAAGGAAGTGTTATTTACTCCTTTTCATAACACAAGAACTAGGGGCCACCAAATGAATTAATAGGCAGCAGGTTTAAAACAAACAAAAGGAAGTATTTTTTCACACAACACAGAGTTAACCTGTGGAACTCCTTGCCAGAGGATGTGAAGCCCAAGACAATAACAGGGTTCAAAAAAGAACTAGATAAATTCATGGACGATAGGTCCATCAATGGTTATTAGCCAGGTTGGGCAGGGATGGTATCCCTAGCCTCTGTTTTCCAGAACCTGGGAATGGGCTACAGGGGATGGATCACTTGATGAGTTCCTGTTCTGTTCATTCCCTCTAGGGCACCTGGCGTTGGCCACTGTCGGAAGACAGGATACTGGGCTAGATGGACCTTTGGTCTGACCCAGTATGGCCATTCTTATGTTGTTAAAAACAGGAAATGTGGAGCCTAACTGGTGGACAAAATGATGAGAGGATGGGCTATTCCATCCATCACTCACTTTTTGGGTCCTTAAAAGAGAGAGATTCTGTGGGGAAAGTTTAAAAGAACAGCAAGAAAACAAAAGGCTACTGGAATGAATTTTACCATCATGGCTGCCACTCCTACCATTTTTAGGGACGCCAGACCTTCATCATCCTGAGAGGTGTCCTGACCAGAATGGGCCAGAAATAGAGGTACCCAAATGACCTTCCCACCTCTGATGGTTCCAGCTGAATCCCAAACCACACCTGGGTTGACAGTTATTACTCATCTTGAATACTGTCGAAGAGACTGTCAGACAAGGATGGTGGGGGGGTTCCATCTAAAGGGAAAGGGAACAAAAATGTTGTTTAAATGAAAGCCTTACTTAAAAGATTTGAAATGTACTAACTGTTTTTCCTTCTGTTCTTTATTTTTAATAAAAAGGTTAAAAGGACTTTTAATGGTGTATTTGTCATGTTGCTAAGCAGGCTAAGGTCTCTGCATACTAAACCCCGACGCTTGTTTAACACTGTTTAGTGTTGGACAGTGACTGGGTTATGTTAACACCTTTAGCCCATATAGTCCATCTAAATTAATACATCAGGCCCATTGCATGTTGATTTCCACATCAGGATCATCTACACTGGCAATAACATCAAGTCTGGTACTGCTTCCAGTAATCTCGATGGCAACTACAAAACCAATGACAACCCCTCCACTGCAGTGCACAGTGCTGATAACTAGGAAGCCCCCGATGTTATCAATGAAACTACTGACCCATCATAGATCACAGGAGTGATCTCTTGCAATGCCTGCTGGTACTGTTCCACTCTTGCCTTTGGAGTACTCACACTCTTCCTCAGAGTCTGAAGTCTCCCACTTCATGGAATCCAGAGCTTCCCCCAAGGGATCATCCCTGCTCTTGTAGGACTAGTTCTGACAAAAGGAGATTGAGAGAATGCAGTGCCACAATTGGCCTCTGGTACCATACCAACCCTATTATAGGCCCTACTGGGTAACATGCAGGATGCCTCTGGCATCTAGATCCTCATCTACTTCACTACAGAAATCAGTCACTGAGAAGAGAAGTCTCCCCACTCGGTCACAAAAGACCATCCAAAGTCAGTACTGGGCAACTGCTGCATTACAGAAACCTACTCTTGATGGAGGAAGTTTCTCCACATGGAACTGATAGACTACTCAGTGTTGGTGTTGAGGATTGGCATTGCCTGTGCTTCAGGCAGGCCTCCAACATCAACAGTGCAAGACCATCCTTTGGAGGGTTCTAATCTGCTTCTTCGAAACACCTTGTCCTCTTCAGCGCATGAGGCCCTGGTACGGAGGTAGCCTTCTTCAGATGGAGTTTATGGAGAAAAATCCCCACAGATCAGGCACTTTACACCTAGCTACATCAAGGAAAGTTGCTCTCCCAGGTAGTGGTGATAGTAATTTTCAGCCTGTGGTCTGTGGACACCTGGAGGTCCACAGACTATGTCTAAAGGGTTCGTGAAAGGTCACTGTGAAAATAAAGTTTCAGATCACAGAAAAGGCATTCTGTTTTTCTGATTAATCAAAAGTATGTGAATACCCCCCACCTACCAGTCAAAACCCAAAGTGGTGATGTGACTATAGAAGCCCACAATTTAGCACCCTTTCTCATGCTGTGTCAAATGCTGTGCCGAGCACATGCCATAGTTATGGTTGAATTCTGTACAGTCAGTTTTCAGTCAAAGACTTCTATGGTAGGGGTCTGCAGACCACAGATTGAATTTCCGAAGGGGTCCACACCTCCGTTTGAAATTTTTTAGGTGTATGTAGTGAGGCAGAGTGGCCTCGCTCTGAACAGCAGAGGGAAGGACCACTATACTCCCCCCTGGAAGGTGGAGCTAAATCCGCCCTGTCCCCCTCACCGGAAGTCCCAAGGTGGGACAGGAAGTATAAAAAGAGAGCCCCAGTGCTTAGTTGGGGCTGGAGCACCAGAGGGAGCAGATGGCTCTTCCAGGGAGCTGGAATCTCAACAGAATCCCAAACAAGGCCCCAAGTGGAGCTGTGGCTGAAGGAGATAGACCAGTGCCCAGAAGCACTGCCAGGACCACCGTCAGATGGATGCCCTGAGGAACTGTGGGGACTGCCAGTGGCTATGTACCCTGAGGAGATGTAGGACTTTTGGACTGCAGGACTCTACACCCAGACTGTGGTAGGAAGTAGCCTAGGGGAACCAGATTCTGGTTTGGTACTGCTGCCAGAGTGTGAGTCAGTGTGTTGTGGGATACCCCACTGACCCAGTGGTGGAACACTCTGCCACTGATAGGGCCCTGGGCTAGAACATGGTGGAGTCAGGTGGGCCCACATCTCCCTACCATGCCACCCCTGCAGTGACAGCCTCCCCACCTGAGGCCCAAGAGGCCTGCATTCATCTACCCAAGACGTCTTCCTGAGCCAGAATGCCAGACTGCTTTGTCTGCTTTGTTTGCTCTGCACCTGCCTAAAGGGCCCAGAGCTGATAAACTATTTGTGCTCTGCCTTGCCCAGGGAGCCACAGCTCCCTTATAGACTGTTAATTACTGTCAGCCCCATCCAGAAGGTGCTGGGCTATAGACTGTTTGTGGCTCCGCCCTGCCCAGAGGACCAGAGTTTCCTCTACAAACTGCCACTTGCAGTCTGCTGGTAGTGAGGCAGAGTGGCCTCCCTCCCCCGCTTGATAGCGAGGGACCATTACAGGGTCTGCAAATGGAAAAAGTTTGAAAACCATTGATCTAGTGTAGTGGACATATGCAATCACTCACATTGTTGTAGCTGTGGCTGTTTGAGATGTGTTGCATATGTCCATTACACAACCTACCCTTCTTTCCCAGCACATCAGAATCTATCATCTGAGTCTGGTACAAAGGAACTGAAGGAAGGTGGGCTGGCTATGCCTTTTATACTCTTGGCTCAGAGCACAAAGAATACTGTGGTGCACATGTGCCTGCTCCTTAGGTTACTGCCTGGGAAACTTTTCAGCTCTGGTCTTGGTGTGCCTCTCTCTCTCACACACACACACACACACGTACCTACGTAGTGAACAATTGCAACATTTTTTGAAGAGCAACAGTTATAAGTAGGTGAGAAATCACATTTTAGTCATTGTTGCCTTTTCGGTTCAGTAACATATGAATCACAGAGAGAAATGGGCACTTCCCGCATAAAAGCGCTGCCCATTGAAATGTCATGGAATGAGTCCCTTGTATAGGCATCAATCAGAGTAAACATAGACATAGACATAATCTATTAGTGTATTCAAGTAGTCACCCATTAGACGCTAATAAAATACTTCCTTGAATTAAACAAGGTCAACTTCTGTACATATTTATATAAAAATAAATGTTCATACTGAGAAAGGGACTTATCACAGACTATGGGTGCGGGAGACTGGGTTGAGCAACCTTTTTCACCCTCTCAGCAATACTCTGTGCCAACTGTTTTGAATATAATTTGAACAGAGACTGAAACAAGGATAAATTGTGCTTGAGGCAATGCTTGTTGTAGCTTATTAATTACAGAAGTCTAACTAGATGAAAGTGGTGCCATTTTAATGGTTCATAAAATTTAGAGAAACTTGCTTAGTTTTCCAAAGAACAATACATAAACAAGTTAATCAACTGACTGACTGAAAAGGTCCCCAAATGGTTTGAACCAGTATTTATTAGGTAAGGTAATCTTTTACCATATTGATGATGATAGACACAAATTCTGCCTTCCCTTACAACTGCTACTGATGTCCAGTGCGATTGAAGGGGTGCAAGTGAACGCAGAATTCAGCCCATTAAAATGTTTCAGCAAATATTGAGTTTCGGCAAGTGCTCTATGGAGTCAGCTGCTTTGAAACAAGCATATTCAAAGTTGCATCCATCGTTCCTTTCACCTGTTCTCCTGTAAAATGATTTATGATTATTTAAAAACTGGCACAGCAGTCATGCCTGTAGCTTTCAGGCAAAATTTTGTATTGCCACCTTTTGATAAGAGGTTGCATTACCACCTGCCCTGTAACCTTATGAGCCTTAAATGCTCTGCTGCTGTGGCTCACAGCCTGGACACCAACAGCCAGCGGACAAGGATGCAGTTCCCTGAGTGTTTGTGTGCTGTGTGCCCTTTGTTCAGCACCCTGACACTGGCAGCCTTCCTGCAACACAATGGCCCCTCTGTAATCTCCACCTGCCTTGGTTACTACATGCACAGTGACCCTAGTCCCAGGTTTCCCCCATCTGTCCTGGAGTGTCCAACCCTTTCCTGGAACACTCGGAATCACCAACTTTCTTCGGCCCTGGTGGGTGCCTGCGCCCCCACACCCTGGCCCAGTCCCTATTCCAACCCCATCCCCTCCACCCCCCTCCCTGCCTCTATTGGATCCCTTCCCCAAATCCCTGCCCCAGCCCTGCCTCTTCCCCCAGCGTGCTCGTTCCCTCTCCTCCTCCCTCCCCACAAATCAGCTGTTTTGCACTGTCTCATAAACAGATAGCTAAGGGTTAATGTCTCTTTCACCTGGAAAGGAGTAACCTGAAACACCTGACCAGAGGACCAATCAGGAAACAAAACTTTTTCAAATATGGGTGGAGGGAAGTTTTGGGTGTGAGTTCCTTGTTCTTTGTCTTGTGTCTGATCCTCTCGGCTCTGAGAGTGATCTTTCTGTCTCCTGCCTTTCTAATCTTCTGTTTCCCAGTTGTAAGTACAAAGAGATAAGACAGTAGGTTTATATTGTTTGTTTTTTGTATTTACATGTGTGTAGTTGCTGGAATGTGTTAAATTGTATTCTTTGTGGATAAGGCTGTTTATTCATATTTCTTTTAAGCAATTGACCCTGTATTTGTCACCTTAATACAGAGAGACCATTTTTATGTATTTTTCTTTCTTCTCATAAAGCTTTCTTTTTTAAACCTGTTGGAGTTTTTCTTTAGTGGGAATTCCAGGGAATTAAGTCTGCAACTCACCAGGGAATTGGTGGGAGGAAGAAGTCAGGGGGAAATCTGTGTGTGTTAGATTTACTAAGCCTGACTTTGCATACCCTCTGGCTGAAAAGGGAAGTACTTGTGTTTCCAGGACTGGAAATGGGGAGGGTGGAGTCCCTCTGTTTAGAGTCACGGAGCTTGCTTCTGTGTATCTCTCCAGGAACCCAGGGAGGGAACACCTGGAAGGGAGAAGGGGGGGAAATGGTTTATTCCCCTTTGTTGTAAGACTCAAGGAATTTGGGTCTTTGGGGTCCCCAGGGAAGGTTTTTGGGGGGACCAGAGTGCCCCAAAACACTCTAATTTTTTGGGTGGTGGCAGCTTTACCAGGTCCAAGCTGGTAACTAAGCTTGGAGGTTTTCATGCTAACACCCATATTTTGGACGCTAAGGTCCAAATCTGGGAAATATGTTATGACACACTGCAAATGCTGTGAGGCAGGGGGGAGAAGCAGGATGCTGCGGCATGATTGTGGAGGAAGCAGAGGTAAGCTGGAGCAGGGGGGCGGGGCAGGGCCAGGGGGAGCTGCCGGTGGGTGCTGAGCACCCACCAATTTTTTTCTGTAGGTGCTCCAACTCCGGAATACCCATGGAGTTGGCTCCTATGCTCAGAATTAACAAGGGTTCTGTCTCCTTTAGAGAGACAAAAGCACAGGTTATTACTATAACTGGAGTTAACAATCACTTCTCTCCTAACCCAGCACTGGGTTGGTTTAGATTAAAAATAAAACAAGTTTATTTAGTCAAAAAAGAGACTTATAAAAAGAGAGGTTTTAACTGAGTTCATGTACAAGAGATGAAGTCAAAGTGGTTACAAGCAAATAAAAGTAAATATACTTTCTAATGGCTAATACTTCACTCAACAAATTACAGCCTTGGTTCAAGGGAGAGTTCTTATCAGTCTTTTTTCCTTTCCAGCCA
The DNA here is from genome assembly GCF_025201925.1 of Gopherus flavomarginatus. Classification (NCBI taxonomy): domain Eukaryota; kingdom Metazoa; phylum Chordata; order Testudines; family Testudinidae; genus Gopherus; species Gopherus flavomarginatus. The sequence continues at coordinate 171,227,910 of NC_066620.1, read as the reverse complement.
TGGCTGACTTTCTTTTGGTCAGGACCTTCCACTGAAGTGCAAGGTGCTGGTCTCCATTCTCTTCTTAAGTGAAAGACTTTTGCCTAGGCAAGGTTTTTCACTTATATTCAGTTCCCAGCAACTTCAACCTCCTCTGTTGAAGGACCAAGCTTTATCACCTTGCAAGAGCTCCTGCCCTTTGTGTCTGTCCAGTAGTGGATGCCAAGATGGCTTCTTCTAATGCTTTTTCACACACTCAGTACTTTGGCCCCAGACCATGACCCCATGCTGTTCTTCCCTTTCTGTGAACTTTCTGTCCCACTGCTGATTCATATGTTAATAGGGCTTCAATTTTTTTTCTCACATATTGTTTAATTTTGTTGGAGACTGGTAGACAGCTGCCTTCCTTCTGGTCTGGGAGAGAACCTCTCTCCCCCTTGTTGGGTCATAGACTTTAAAGCATAATATCAGTGAGCATATATGATTCTGTATATTGTGTTAATACATACATTCTACAATGATTTTAATCACCACTGTGTCATTAGCTTTCACAGAAGACCTTACCTGGTATACTTTTATAATACAGTAATAGTGCATACAATCAATTATTCAGTTATTTATCATTTCAGGTTCAGCTCCACGGTCTACATAGTCCAATAAACCATTTGAAATGTATTCCCAGAGGGAGAAAAGCCATGTGGCCTGTGAAGACTTCATGCTGGTTTCTTCTCCCCTGGTAATAGTTGAGTCATTACCTCTTCCCCTTGTTAGCTTGATGACTTTTTTTATCTTTTAATGTAAATGCACTTTCGTTGTCTCTGCTTGACAACCAGCCAAGCAAATACACATTCCATTGTCCAGGGCAGATTGCACTTTTGCATTGCTTAACAAGCGCATTTTAAGAATATAATTCTAGCACAAATCCGTTACTTTTTGTATACAACTCACACATACACTTCAGAAAAATATTAATAAGTAAGTTATTAGTTGTCCAATGACATGTTACGTGCCACCTTTTGGATATATATCATGACAACAGTGTGTTAGGTGTAGTGAGCATGTCAGGCCTGCCAAGAGCTGCTGGCACAGAGTAGTGAACCACCATTGGGCCTCTGTGTCATAGCAGGGACTACACTTTGTCCTATTTTTGCACAGTGCCTAGTATAATGGGACTATTTTAATAACAGGCCATTGACTGCAGTACTGGTCAGAAAGGGGCCAGGTCTCCACTTGGAACACCTATATGAATCCCAGTGCCAAATTCCGCAGGCCCTATTCAGTTTCTGAGAATTCCTCTAGTGTCTCTAGGCATCAGTCTCTCTAGTTTTGTATCCATCATACAGTATGTTTAACCTATTGGGGAAAGGTTTTCACTGCTACTCTGTCCCTCAGATGTAAAGTTAGTTTCATTCTACTGTGGAAAGAAAGTATTTTCAGGCATTCAGTCTGCATTGATTTGTTTTGGAAATGTATATTGCATTATCTACTTACCTGACAAAAAATTTACACAGCAATAACAAGATAAAAATGCAGTGTATACAAAGCAAATACTAATGGAGAAATTTAGTAAAATAACTCTATTCTTATAGCTGGCCAGCCAAATGGATTTTTTTCCAATGTGAAATGTGTGGGTCATGCTGACTTGGTTGCAAATATAAGGTTTTCTCAAATATCAGCTGAATTAGGTATATTATATGACCATATTGATTCAGCCAGTTTTGGGGGAGAAATTAATGAATGAACCCATTTTGTATGATTGATTGATTTATTTATTTATTTATTTGGGTTTTTTAAATATGTAATTGTAACCCTAGGGATATTTCCTCCAGAACAGGGTTGAATCACATTAATATCCTGGCAATTCTGTCATTAGGTGGGAGAGATTTGGGGTTGCAAACTGGAGAGGGATTCTGTGGCTTTCCAGTCCCATGGCTCATGGGGATCTCTGGAGAAGGCAAATACCAGATATGTGGAGTCAAGAAGTGGCAAGATGAAAGGGATGGCTGGAGTGAAGTGATTTAAATAATTAATTGACATAACGATTTTAAATCACTTCTTTTTTTTAAGTCACTGCTTTCAGTCAAGTTGAGACTTTGTAAAACTAATTTGAAATTTATGCTATTGCTACTTTAAAATTTTAATGAACTAAATTATAAATGATGCTATTTTAACTGCCACTTAGTAGTAAGGTATCTTATTTCAACTTTACAAAACTATTTTATATATAGAAATTTAAGGCTCTGATCATGCAACAGCTAAGCAGATATGTGACTTTGTTCATAGTGTCATTAACTGCAATGGCACTGCTCATGCTTAAAGTTAAGCATTTGCACATATATTTGAAGGAGCAAAACTGATTTATTACATTCTCATACATATGATCCTGCTACAGAGATGTTCTTTACTCCTAGTTGTTTTTAGGTAATTTGCTCAAAGCTATAGTCTTCTATACAGAGAACGTTGTAAGTATTCCAGTGGAGGTGTTACATATGTTGTCGTCAAATTGCAATTCAGGACTCTGCTCAGTAAAAGAAAAATAGACTTTGCCGTTGACTTCAGAAGGGCCAGGATTTCACCCCTCCGTATATTGCTGAAAATAAAATACAATAATAATGATCAATATTAATAAACAGATATGTTACTTTTAAGTAAATATTAAGGGCCATATATTCAAAAATACTCAGCTCCTATCACTCTTAAAATCTTACCCTAAATTACTTACCTTAGAGTAGCAGTTCTCAAACTCTGGAGCGGGCCTCCCAAGGAAGATGTGGGAATGTGTCAAGGGAAGTGCAAGCTGTGGGGTTTTGTTTTGTTTTTGAGAGCTCTGGCTATCAGCCCTGGGTGACTGGGGCTCAAGTAGAATGGGTATGCATACCCAAGAGCTGGGGATAAAGGTGACAGCTGGAGCCCCACCGCCCGGGCTCAGGCTCTCCAGGGCCAGTGCAAGGATGTTTCGCGCCCTCGGCGAAACTTCCACCTTGCGCCCCGCCCCCCAGGCCCCTGCCTGAGGCGCCCCGCCCCCGTGGCAGCTCCCCCCCTCCACCCTGAGGCACCCCCCTTGCGGCAGCTCCCCACCCCCCACCCTCCTCCCTGAGGCACCCCCCTCTGCCCCTGCTCCGCGCACGAGCACGAGTACCCCGAGCACGCTGTCGCTGCTTCACTTCTCCCACCTTCCAGGCTTGCAGCGCCAATCAGCTTAGGCGCCGCAAGTCTGGGAGGCCGGAGAAGTGAAGCAGTGAAGGCGTGCTCGGGGAGGAGGCGGAGCAGGGGTGAGCTGGGCGGGGAGTTCCCTCCCCCGCGTGCTGCCCCCACCCTTACTTGCTGCAGGCGGCCCTCCCCACGCTCCCCTGCCCCAGCTCCCTCCACCTAAATGCCAGCGGCGACTGGGGCAGCCGAAGATCCGGCCGCCGCAGTCGCTGCCGAAGAAAATGTCGCCCCCCAAATCCCAGCGCCCTAGGTGACTGCCTAGGTCGCCTAAATGGTTGCACCAGTCCTGAGCCTCTCTCTTCCGCCCCACAATCCCTCACAGGGTGGCAGCCCGGGCTCGGGTTCTCTCCCCAAACACATTGCCTCACCAGCCCTGGGGAGGTAGCAGCAGCGCACAAGTAAGGCTGGCAATGGGATGCTAAGTCTGCTGTGAAAAGTGATATTGATGAATATTACTTTTCACGTTGCTGCCCTTACTTGTGGGCTGCTACTGGCATGGCGCTGCCTTCGGAGCTGGGCACCCAGCCAGCAGCCACTGCTATCTGCTCTGCCTTCAATGCTGGGCGGAGGTATGTGTACTTGGGGGATGGAGGAGGCATAAATAAATACAGACACAAAGCAGGGGTCCTCGTCAAATAAATTTGAGAACCACTGCCTTACAGGGGAAAGAAATGATGGCTTTCAGGGCAATCAGATATTGTAACAGGGCCTGATCCTGCAACTCTTACCAGTGTGAGTAATCCCTTTGATTTTAATGGGATTACCTACTTTAGTAAGAGTTAATCAAAATAATGATTTCAAGGTCTGGTTCATACATTTTGAGATCACACACATTAGTTCTTTTTCTGTGAAGAGTCAGTAAGTCAGTTTAATTTGCAATGGTAATATTGAACTGAATAATTACAGAAGTGGGACAAACCCAAATGTAGTATCATCATCACCCTGATCACTTGTTCTGTACTTTTGCATCCATTTGCCAGTACCATTTTACCTTTTTATACATACATGCAGCAGCTAGTACATTGTGGACTTGATCCTGACTGGGGCCTTTAAGTGCTACTGTAATTAGAACAGAACATAAGAATGGCCATACTGGGTTAGACCAATAGTCCATCTAGCCCAGTATTCAGTCTTCTGACAATGGCCAATGCTAGGTGCTTCAGAGGGAATGAATAGAAGAGGTAATCAAGTGATCAGACACCCCCCCCCCCCCGTCGCCCATTCCCTGCTTCTGGCAACAGAGGCTAGAGACACTTCAGAGCATGGTTTTGCATCCCTACTCATTCTGGCTAATAGCTATTGATGGACCTCTGTTAACTTAACTAGTTCGTTTTTTAACCCTGTTACAGTTTTGGCCTTTAGAACATCTTCTGGCAAAGAGTTCCACAGGTTGACTGTATGTTGTATGAAGAAATACTTTCTTTTGTTTGTTTTAAGTCTGCTGCCTATTAATTTCATTTGGTGACCCTTAGTTCTTGTGTTATGAGAAGGAGTAAATAACACTTCCTTATTTACTTTCTCCACACCAGTCATGATTTTATAGACCTCTATCATCTCCCCTCTTAGATGTCTCTTTTCCAAGCTGAAAAGTCCCAGTCTTATTAATTTCTCCTTACATGGAAGCTGTTCCATATCCTAATCGTTTTTGTTGCCCTTTTCTGTACCTTTTCCAATATATCTTTTTTGAGATGGGATCATGAGATCAGCACATAGTATTCAAGAGGTGGACATGATATAGAGAGGCAATATAATAATTTGTTTTATTTATCCCTTCCTGAGTCACAACATTCTGTTGGCTTTTTTGACTGCTGCTGCACATTTAGTGGATGTTTTCAAAGAACTATCCACAATGACGCCAAGATTTCTTTCTTGAGTGGTAACAGCTAATTTAGACCTCATCATTTTATATGTATAGTTGGGATTATGTTTTCCAATGTGCATTACTTGGCATTTATCAACATTGCAATTCATCTGCCATTTTGTTGCTCAGTCACCCAGTTTTGAGAGATTCTTTTGTAGCTCTTTGCAGTCTGCCTGGGACTTCACTATTTTGAGTAGTTTTGTATCACCTGCAAATTTTGCCACATCACTGTTTATCCCTTTTTCCAGATCATTTATGAATATGTTGAACACTACTGATCCCAGTATAGACCCATGGGGGACACCAGTATTTCTCTCTCCATTCTGAAAACTGACCATTTATTCTTACACTCCGTTTCCTATCTTTTAATCAGTTACTGATCCATGAGAGGACTTTCCCTCTTATCCCATGACTTTGCTTAAGAGCCTTTGGTAAATGTATATAAATAATAATACCTATAGCTAGATTTTTTTTTAAAAAAAGGCATATAGGCATTGCGGCTCTCAACATCGCAATGCTGAACTGATTTAGGCACCTAAAATCATTTTTAACAGGGATTTAGTCACCTCCAAACCTAACTTCTATTGACACTCAAGTGCCTAAATCCTTTTGAGAAATGTGGTTTAGGTGTCTAAATCAGTTAGGCATTGCAAAGCTGAGTTCATCAATGTCTAAACAGTTTTAAAACTCTGGGCCTTAGTATTTACATAAGAATAGGGATAATGTTTTTCATCTTTGATCTCAAAGTGCATTACTAAAGTGGGTAAGAACTATTCTCCCTATTTTACAGCTGAGCCACAGAGAGAGAGCAACTGAATTCCTCTAGCTGCCAATAAGAATAGGTCTACTCTTTGACCTGTGGTGTGTGATTCCCAGCTTGAGGAATACCATGCTTGCAATGATTAAGCTCGTGTGCTAAAAATAACATAGCAGCAGAAGGGGCTAGTCATACTGAGTACTTACCAATCTGAGACCCTAGGAAAGTACCTGGAGTGGCTAGCCATTCCTGCTCTTTGCACTGCTGTGGCTACATTCTATTTTAAGTATACAATCTCGATCAGAGGTAGTGTGGGCATGTCTCCTCAAGCTGAAATTATATTGTGATGGGTTTGGTCACAGAAACTCCCTCAAGACTGTCACTAGATGTGCTGGGATACCACTGAGAACAAACCACCTCCTGCCAGAGAAGGCTTCCCTTCACTCCTTTCTTGCTGAGTAAGACACTCCAGTCAACTACAGCACAGACCAAGAGGTTGGGCCATGGCCCCCAGCAGTTCACTGAAACTGAGATCCACTCAGCTTAGGGGCTTCTTAGTTAACAGAGACTTTCCCAGCACCCAGTATTCAGTCTTTCTGGGAGCCTAAACCCCAAATAAATCTGTTCTACTTTGTATAAAGCTTATAAAGGGTAAATTCATAAATTGTCCACCCTGTATAACAATGATATAGAGATATGCACAGCCGTTTGCTCCCCCAGGTATTAATTACTTACTCTGGGTTAATAAGCAAAAAGTGATTTTATTAAGTATAAAAAGTAGCATTTAAGTGCTTTCAGGTAATAACAGGCAGAACAAAGGAAGTTACCAAGGAAAATAAAATAAAACATGCAAGTCTAAGCCTTATACATTAAGAAACTGATTATAGATGAAATCTCACCCCAGAGATGTTCCAATAAGCTTCTTTCCCAGACTGGACTCCTTCCTAGTCTGGGTCCAGCAATCACTCTCACCCCTGTAGTTACTGTTCTTTGTTCCAGTTTTGTTTGTTTGTTTGTTTGTTTGTTTTTGGGGTATCTCTTGAGGGTGGAGAGGCCATCTCTTGAGCCAGCTGAAGACAAAATGGAGAGATTTCCAGGGCCTTTTATATTCTTTCTCTTGTGGGTGGAAACCCCTTAGTTCTCCTGTGCAAAATCACAGCAGCAGGATGGAATTTGTAGCCACCTGGGCAAGTCACATGTCCATGAATGATTCAGCTTTTTGCAGGTCGATGCCATTGTTTACATGTTAGTTTGAACATTCCCAGGAAAGCTCAGATGTGGATTGGTGTCTCCCAAAATCCATTGTCAGTTAAGCGTTTCTTGATTGGGCACTTACTGAGAATAGTCCTTTCTCATGGAGCTGACCAAATGCTTCGCTGAGGCTAATTAGAATCAAACACATTGAGATACAAGTACATAGCCAATATTCATAACTTCAAATACAAAAATGATACACACATACAGATGGCATAATCATAACCAGAAAACTACAAGCTTTTCATAGACATCCCACTTGACCTCCTCTGTACAAGACCTGGTGCAACCATAGGACCCTGGTTGCAACAATGATCTATATGATCACAGTTCCTGTCAATAACGTCACATATACCTTCATCTCAGAGGGTAGATTTACCCTAAGAAATGCATAATATAAACCAAAAGTGTAGGAATAATTTAAATTGTCAGCTATTACTCTGGGAGGTTAACTAACATAGAAACAAGTACATGAAGACATAACTTTAGTTAATATAGTTTTTGAGCCATGCAGCAAGTATTTATAGTTATAAAAACCTGAGTTCTAGTGGGACATCAGTACTCCTTAAGAAGCATTTCCATTAGTATGTGACTGACTTCATAGAGCTCCCTTTTCAAAGGACAGTAAAAATATAAAGTCCTATCATATCCCCAGATAAACAGTGCTTATCGGGGCATATCTGGAGTGTCTAATCTTTTAAGTAAGAATGATTAGCTTAAGTGGTCAGTCGGTTGGTTTGGAATGTTTATCTTACTGCCCCAAGAGTGAGGTATAAGGGAGCCAGGGCAAAATTTTCAAAAACAGGCTCTCACTTCTCATACTCATAAGAAAGGCATCTAGGTACAAACCTGGCTTTATTTCAAAAACATCATAAGCACTCCTCTTGTTGAGAAATTTTGCTAACTGCAGCTCCAGATCTGCTCAGACCACTTTCACAACTACAGTGGTAGACTACCCAGATGAAGGTTAAAACATATTGATAGAATAACATGTGAAAGAATGCACAGTATCACTCTTGAAGATAAAGAGACCTTCAGTATCCTGAGCTTCTATGTGATCATCTAACAGCAGATAGGGATACAACAAACCCCCACTTTGTGAACTTGAGTGACCAAATGGTTTACCTTCACTTCAAGGGGCAGATCTAATCCTGGTCATATTTTCCTGCCATTTCCTCGATCCTATCAACATCAATCTGTTTTAAGATGACTGAAGCTCAGTCAGGCTAAGCCTTATTTATGCCCTGTTCTCTAGCTAAGCACTGGGTGAAATATTGGATGACCCTCAATTCATCTGGTGCTATCTTGGTGCTTCAGCATCATCACCCTGAAGTGTCAAGTGATTTGGTTAAATGATTTTTCAATCTAATGGCATCAAACAATTATTGTGTATCTCTGCAAACTGAAAGAGCCTGCAGTTCAGCTACATTTATACATGTGCAATAATAGCTAGTGGAAAAGTAACTAGTTGTTCAAACATGAAAATAATAATTTTGTCCCAAAAAGATGTATTGAAAGCAAACTAAGGCCCATATCTCCTAGGAGTTACTACCTATACTTAACTTTATGCACATAAGAAGTCCTATTGACTTCTCCTGCATAAGTCCTGGCAGGATCAGGACCTGAAGGTCTAAGCATGTATCATTAAGGATCAGAGTTTAAATATCATTTAAATAATCTTTCTTTTAATACATGTATACAGCAGCATAATTCGCTTGTTTGGTAAACAAGTAAGCATCTTGAGTTGATTACATCCAAGTGTAAAGAGAGGGGGTTGGGTATGAGAAACTTTTCTCCAGACAAATTGCTCCCATCTTCTTTGTGTCTATATCAGATGAGTAAGTTAAATCTTCAAAACTAGCTTGAATATTTTTTCCTATCGCCTATCATTCTGCCACTCACTACCAATTTACTTACACATACTCACGCCTCTCTCATACATAATTCAACTGTATAAATTTAAAGCACGTATAAACATTGTAGAAAATATACGATTTCATTTCACAAACCTCAACTCCAACCTCAAAATTATAATTTCCCATTTTAATACCCTTGAGCAGGGATCGGCAACCTTTAGCCTGCTGCCCGCTGGAGTAAGTACCCAGGTGGGCCGGGCCTGTTTCTTTGTCTGGTGCATCCGCAGGTTTGGCCGATTACAGCTCCCACTGGCCATGGTTCACCGCTGCAGGCCAATGGGGGCTGCAGGAAGCAGCAGCCAGCACATTCCTCAGGCTGTACCACTTCCCACAGCCCCCTTTGGCCTGCAGCGGTGAACCACAGTCAGTGGGAGCCACGATCGGCCGGACCTGCAGACCCGGCAGGTAAGCAAACCAGCCTGGCGTGCCAGGGTACTTACTCTGGCAAGCTGCATGCCAAAGGTTGCTGATCCCTGCCCTTGAGAAAAGGCAGGTCATATTAAGGGAGATGAGCAAATATTCTGATGCCAAATATATTGTTAAAAACATGCAAATGATAAATGTTCTGAACCAAAACCCTGAATCTAGATTCCAGTCCAAATTCACAGCTTGAACAAATCAGAAGGCCAAAAGTCAAGGCCCATCTATTTGAACAGGCTCTTGGGGAGGGTTGATTTTGTCCAGGTAGATAGGGGTTTTTGGAGTAGAGGTCTCTGGGGGATGGTGATATGTCTTAATTTTTGTTCAGTTTAGGTGTTCTTTATTGTAATAGGGTGCAGGTGATCTGCTGGAGTTACTAATTCTGCTGGAGTTACTGATTCTTCTTTCATTTACATTGGCATAAATCCAATATAACTCTATCAAAGTCAATGAGGCTGGAGATAGGTAACCTGCTGAGCAGTTTTTGGTTAAAAGCTGCAGACTTTAATCAAAAACTGCTCAGCAGGTTACCTATCTCCAGGACCCAGACACCCAGTTCCTAGTGGGATCCAAACCCCAAATAAATCTGATTTACTCTGTATAAAGCTTATACAGGGTAAATTCATAAATTGCCTTCTATAACACTGATAGAGAGATATGCACAGCTGTTTGCTCCCCCTGGTATTAATCACTTACTCTGGGTTTATTAATAAACAAAAATGATTTTATTAAGTATAACAAGTAGCATGTAAGTGGTTTCAAGAAGAAAGCAAGTCACCAAGCAAAATAAAGCAAAAACACACAAGTCTAAGCCGAATACATTAAGGAACTCATTACAGGTAAAATGTCACCCTCAGAGTTGTTCCAATAAGCTGCTTTCACAAACTAGACTCCTTTCTAGTCTGAGCCCAATCCTTTCCCCGGTACAGTCCTTGTTAGTTCCAGCAGACATCTTAGGTGGAAAGCAGGGATGTTCTCAAGACTGTCAGCCCCCTTTGTTCTATTCCACCCCCTTTTATAGCTTAGGCACAAGGCGGGAATCTTTTGTTTCTCTGGGTCCCCTCCTTCTAAATGGAAAAGCACCAGGTTTAACATGGATTCCAGTATCAGGTGACATGTTCACATGTCCTGTGAGATCCCAGCCTCCATTCTTCCAGGGCTTTGGCCCGCACGTACCCAGGAAGGTTTGCAAGTAAACAGAGCCATTTACAACCACTTGTCTTAGTCAATGGGAGCCATCTAAACCACCATTAGTGGACCACAATTTGCATAATTACAATAGGACCTCAGAGTTATACTTCATATTTCTAGCTTCGGATACAAGAATGATAAATGCATACAAATAGAACTATCACACTCAGTAGATTATAAACTTTCTAATGATACCTTACAAGAGACCTTTTGCCTAAAGCATATTCCAATTACATCATATTCATACTCATAAGCATATTTCCATAAAACATATGGAGTACAACATCACAGTATTAATAAAAACTTTTTGTGCACCAGAGCCTGACTAGCTTTTATTTGTAGAAATTATCTTCAGAGCAGCTATGTTCAATTACACAAGCTTAAGGATCTGACCCAGCACACTTAAATAAATAAATTGGGCTGTCTTAGGGTGTTTGGTGACCAAAAAAGTGGCCTTAATTTAGTAGTTCATTTTATGAATAGTAATATAATTTTATTTTTAGGGTAGCAGATTGAGTGGTTTGACAATTGTCTCTAACAAAACAAGGAAATGTATAGAATTTACAAAAAATGTTACAAGAAGGTTTGATTTTTGATATTCCTTATGAAACTACTTTTAATCAAGTATAGGCATACAGTAAAATTGATATGGAAACTAGCAATTCCATTCTCTGACACAAAAATATCTGAGGCCATTGCTTTATAATTAGGATGCAATTTGTTTTTAAAACAAAAGGAAAAAAGGAAAAACTTTAACAACCTCAGTATTTCTAGCAAAGCAGGTCAGTTTGCGTGCTAGAGCAGCTTTGTTATGTAACAGGTAACTAGCAAGTATAGGATACCCAAATAGGAATATAATATGCCAAGTGAGAAATGCAGTGGTTTGAAATAAAATAGCATAAAAATGAGATATTTTTAAAGTGGGGCTAGTGACTAGAAGTATAAGAAACAACCTAGTCCTGGTTTATAGACATTTCAGCAATGATATTCTGCTTCAGTTCGCATGTGTTCATCCTGATTTTTACTTTGAGTTTCACATTTGAAAAAGCAAGAGTAAAAATCAAAGTTGCCTATTTCATGTGGTTTGTATGAGAAGCTAGAAGAGAAGAATGGGGTTTGCTAAGAACTTGGTCTAGTTGTATTCAAAATTCAGCTTGAGCTTGCTCAGAAGACCTGAAACTTTGGCAAAGTTTTTGATGGAACTGGGCTGGATTTAAGTTTGTAACAAAAACTGAAACTAGGCAAAAAATTGTCTGATTTGGGGTTGTTGCTTTTTTTTTTTTAAACAAAATATTTGCACTACCTTTCTGCCAAATTGTACTGGGAAATGCTTAGAACATTGTGGCATATGCATTTCTCAAAGGAAGTCTAGAAACTGCTCAGACTCAGTTCTGAACTGTGTTTTGCGTGGGGGGGATGTATCAGAACACTGAGGAGGTTAGTGTAACTTATATATACACCAAATTGCCTGATGATGCAGTCCTTTATGCAGGGAAAACTCCCATTGACTCTAAATTCTGTAGTATAGTCAGATTTTAGGATTCTGCACATTGTAATACATATTTAGTTTTGTTTTCCCACAGGAATGTCTGATCTACATGCTTACTGGGTTTATAGGAAAAAGCTTGTAGTTAATAGAAGTTGCAGCATAAGTAAAGTAGCTTAGATTGTTCTAATTTTGTGTGCAAATTGTTTACTTATAGGAGGAGTCCAAATTGCTTTTTGTGTTACTTTTGGGGACCAGCAATCCGCTTATTTAATCATATTGTGATGAACCATCCCAACGACAAAATCTGTTTGCTCAGTGAAATAAGTGCCATTAAATAATTCAATATTATTTCTTTTGCGTTTTTTACAATGCAGATACTTGTGATCAAAATCAGATGTTCCTTTCCTAATAGGAAAGAGAAGACAGGAATTTTAAAAGATGCAGAGGACTTGGCTCCATAAAATCAGTTTGCTCTTAGCATTATTAACTAATATGTATCTTTAGAATGAGGAATATGCTGTTCTGCCATCCATTCCTTTCCCCATTTTTCTCCTGGGGCCCTCAGCCACTCTAAGATTTTGAAGTAGGAACATGCTTGCTCTGCAGAGGAAATGAAAATTCTGATCTTCCCTCTCTTGGCCTTTTCTTGGAATCTTTCTCCACTTCTATAAAGTGGAGTGGGGATATGGATGCTTATGTGAATGTAAAACCTCCAACCCTGTAACCTTGGGAGATCTAATGTAGCATTTTACAATTAAATGAAATTTGTGTTTTCTGTAAAAAGCTTTTATCACAGATATTAACATAGCATCAGCACTGAACATTTAATATGGTATTTTTAAAATATACTGTTCGCTGATATAATATGGAAGTCACATACTGCCCTATGTGATTTAAAAGACTTTTGTTACCCATAAAACCTATTTTTATATTCTCAAAGATGAAAAATAGTATGCAGTTTTTACATGAGAAATGATGGGAGAAATCAGTCTCCTGAATTTGGAAAACTGGTTCTGTGGAATCATTTTTTCCAGCAAAATCTGCTTTTGTACTAAACCACAGGGAATTTGCAATTTATCATGAATCTAATTAGCAAATACCTGTAAAGTTGACTGGTTTAATGGAACTTTGCTTGATTACTGTAACTCATATCCAGTAATGTCCTTTAATACTGTGATTGTCTACGCATCTTATTTTTCAATATGGTAATCCAGTGTGATAGATGATAAACGCTGACCATATGTTCATACTGCATTTCTAAAGAAAGGAACAATGGGGTGCATTCACTTAAAAGCTCCATCCAACTTCCACATTGTGGAAACCCCACCAAAATCAATTCTCTTAGAAAAAAGCTGGTAAAGACCATTAATTCCAAACCTCTGCCTTGACTCTCTGTGAGCAGCAGGTTTTTTTTTTTCTTTAAAAAAGAAAATCTTTGAGGAGCTTTGGCCTCACACACGCATAGTATTCTTTAGCAGAAACATTTTGGAGTTGATTATTTTAGCACATTTACTTCATTGTTGATATAATGTTGCAGTGAAGTTTTTCAGAGTTTGAAGGCTGCTGTTTCACATGCTGACTTTTCTTATACATGACAAAATGCATCAATGATTCATCAGTGCAAGGATTTTGAAAAGGCTTTTAAAGCACATTAATAAAATACAGATTATTTTTTAAATTATTTGATAGGTTTTATAGGGAAAAAATTAGAGTGAAATTCCTGCCTCAGAGCTATGTGGATCTGAAAGGATAACTTTGCATTTAGAGTCCCATTTTCCCCTACTGGGAATAACCAAATAGAGGAGCAGAAATTCCAGGAGTTTCAGTTCCCTGATTATCCTTTGAATTCTTGTGTTTGCTCCACTTGTCACTGCCCCATGCACACACACATATACACACATGTTCTCAAACGATCTCCTAGTGAGAATTGGTAAATAAAGGCTCCAGACATCCACTCTGCCAATCATCACCATGCCCAACCCCCAACCTGGTCTCGAACAGCACAGCTCCAACAGGAACTGTACTAATATTGGCTTCTATAATCACTTCTGTCTTTGGATGTGTCTCAACAGGGGTCCAAATTACAGATATGCAAACTACTATAGAATCTCTATTAGGTTGTGCAGGTTCTTCTGTGGGTTGAGAGAATCTGATGTAAAATATATGGTTAGAAAACAATATTCATTGTTAAGGAGCATTCTTACAAAAGAAATTCAATTAAATGAAAGCTCCAATATAATTCACTTTACTGCCCTTAGCAGTAAATCATGGACTCATAGAAATGTAGGGCTGGAAAGGACCTCGAGAGGTTGTGAAGTCCAGCTCTCTGAGTGGACGCTGAACCAAGTATACCTAGATCATCCTTAAGAGGAGTTTGTCGAACAACTTCTTAAAAAAACTCCAGTGATGGGGATTCCACACCCTCCTTTGGAAGCCTATTACCAGAGCTTAACTATCCTTATAGTTGGAAAATTTTTCCTAATATTTAACTTAAATCTCCCTTGCTGCAGATTTAAGTGCATTACTGCTTGTCCTACTTTCAGTGGACGTGGAAAATAACTGATCACCATCTTCTTTGTAACAGCCTTTAACATATTTGAAGACCGTTATCAGGTCCCCCCTCAGTTTTCTCAAGAGTAAACATGCGCATTTGCTCGTAGGTCAGGTCATGGGTGGCAAGTATTGTATAATCTCTTTCACTAAAGTCTGCTTTTTAAAAAAATAACATTAACTGGGAATAGGTAATTTGAATTAATACGTCAAACTCAAATCTGAAAGGTTAATAACAAGTTGTTCAAAAGAGAACAACAAAGGAACACCTGCAAATTGTATGTAATGACCAACAACAGATCAACTAGACATGTGAACTGAAGGGGAAGAGGTAAACAAATGCCAAAGCTTTCAATCTTTTTAGCTGAAAAGCACATAATAAACTAAAAATCCCACCTCCCTATGCTTTTGTATCAGCTGTTGTGGTTGCTTGTTTGTTAGTGGTACAGCTCTAATACTCTTAGCAACTTCAAAGTTGAAATGTGGTAAGAGATTACTGCATAGCATGCTGTAATTACTAGGGATACTTTGAGGAAATTATCAAAATTTTTAGTGTGGCTGTGTATAATTATGCATTTTGAAGAGTCTAAATTAAAGTGCAAAATCTTATGTAAAAAGTACAAATTTAAAATAAAATATAAGGTTCTGATAACACTGATTCAAGCACATCCTATCCTTTTTGGTACTGTATACTCATAACACAAACATTAACATATTTTAGGGGGAGCTAGTAATAATCCATTTATTTATTGTTCCTAACTTGTCTTTGTCCCATGTAATTCCATTTTGGCTTAGCTGAATTATACACGATTAAAAATTGCGACTTAATTTCTGTTGTTTGTAGGAAAACTTTGGCAGCCTATCAAAATAGCAACTGAATCAGAACATTCTGAAGAGGTGAATAAATTCTGCTGTCTTCCAGTGTCACCAAAGCAGCAGCAGTAACACATGCTGCATTAGGAATATCTAGGAGCTACTTGATCAACAGTAGCAATCGGGCTAAGGGGCTGAGCTTTCCCCATATCTCATCACCTGAACCTAGCATAGGACCTCCACATCCCATCTACACTTCTGGAAGTGCTGCATGGGACAGGAGTTTCCCTGATTCCTGGGGGCAAAGATACTCAGGCCAGGCCCCTCTTGACCATCCTCCAGGTTGAGCACGTGATCCCAGTGACTCATGTACTCCCTGGAATAGCAGCTTTCTTGTGCCGCTGGTTTGTGTAGTTAGTCCGGTACCTCCAGTAGCAGCAGTCTGCTGTGGTGCTGAAGGTTCAAGGTCCAGATCCTGCTGATCATTCATGATGGGGGGACTGTTATAGTTGGGCATAATAAATTGGTTTAGTGTTTCCTAAAAAAAAAATTACATAAAGATCCTACTACATTAAGATAATTATATTTAGCTTGCAGAGTCAAGCACTCAAAAGTTAGGAAACATCATATTTACAGTTGCCTGTGCAACTTTAATTTGGCCCCCTTGCCACCTGTGCATTATGATATTCTTTAATTACATGGTCACATTCTATTCTTTCTGTAAGACCTCTGCCTCATTCACGACACAGGAGGGACAGTGCCCTGGGAATGAATCAGGGTTGTATAGTGAAGGAGACTGTTCTTTGTAGGACTCCTCCCTTTTTTGTTGTAGAAGTTGGAGGGTGTATAAGTGAATGAGGAAGGTGTTTGCAGAAAGAAAAAGACATACCCCTGGCACCAGTGCAGTCCCCCCTGCAACAATTTCAAATCCCTACTCTACAGCATAGAAGTGGTAGGCTTTTCTGTGAAACAGCTGTACAGTTTTTTTTTAAATATTTGCAAAACAGCATATTTTCCCTAGAAAGGGAATAAGTTTGAACAGGTATTTTAAGACATGGTGTGGTCTAATTGAGAGGCTAATTTAGCCTGTAGAACCTTTATTACCATGAATAATGCACAAGTTGGAAGGAATCTTGCCTAATTTTCAGAGCTGAATTAGCAGGGCTTGCAGCTAAAATAGAACCCCCCTTTTTTTGGTAAACCAAACAGATTTGGTCCAGAATCACAGAGAGATAGTAAACATAGAACTACATAAGGCCATTTTTACAGTCACTATTCAGAATAGAGCTGCACTAGTGAGAATAGAGCTGTAATACCATAATTACATTTGTGAATGAGCTAATCTTGGTCCTCTCCTCATTTATTGTAATACAGGCCATAGAAGAGCACAGTTCATTTCAGTAGTGCTTTATTGGCACGTTGAGCTGCAGAAGTGCTGCCGAAGTGAGAAAATGACAGAGCCCTTCAATTTTTTGAAAGGCAGATACAATTTGGAGGTCAGATCTTCTTAGTAGGTTTGAGATTTTATCCCATATCCTTGTCAAATTTGGCTGGTGCTATTTCTGCTAGATCTTTCCTTTCCACAAGGGGTAGTGCAATATTTTTTCTCTATTTTTATAGAAAGTATTTTCGCATTTCTAATAATTCAAGGAAATATCTTTCTCAAATGTGTCTTGGACAGTAGAGAATTTCTCTGCATCTAAATCCTAGTCACATTGGTTGCACAATCATTCCTCTGCACTCTGGGTCTTCCAGTTTTAATCTGTAGTTTATGGTCGTGGATTCTGTATTTTGTAAGAGTCAGCCTTAGCTTCGCACATTTGGCAGTGATGAGATGTGCAGAGTTGGATGAACAGTCGAAGAGAGTGAAGTCATCGGTTATTTACAGAATGGATCCAGCAGGGCAGTAAAAGCTCCTATGCCGAACCCTACCAATGTGTCTCAACCCCTAACCTTGAATGACTAGCTAAATTACAGGATTTAGATTCTGTGTCCATTAAACCTAAGGCATCTTCAAAATTTTCAATTTTTGCCATTTCAATGACAGTCTTCATTGATTTCAATACCTTAAAAAAGGAGAGGGGGGGAATGCTTACACATTTTTATCTTGGATTTTTTTTTAACCTGTTTTTGAGACTAACAGCTAATTATTATCAGTTGTGCTAGTGGGAGCTTTTCTGGTGATACGATTATTTTACACACTAAGAACTGGACTGTGCATCTTATTTCACATGGACCTCTTAACAGTGTGTATTTAGTAAGGCCTTAACAATTTTCATCAAGTAAGAGGAGTGCAGCTCGGCTCAATGTACCAATCTCCAAGGCTGATCCCAGTGCATGGTAGATCAACTGAATTAGGCCACAGCACGGGTTACAGTCATCAGCTGACTAACAGGGGTCAAATGACAGTGCAGAGAAACAATACATATGGGTAAAGTTAGGCAAGGATTGCCTGCCAGGTGTTAAATTCAATTTTGTATGGTTATTTTAATAAAATTCGTTGCTATTTTAACCTTCAAAACATGCACATATCTGTCTTTCTTTAAGATTGGCACTTGTCAGAGAGATTTTAAATCTTAACAATGGGAATATATATTATGTAGGAATACATCATTTCCTATATTCAAACCGTTATCAGAGAAATGCATTTTGTTTTTTATTGGGGAGAGCTGTGAATCATTTATTAACATATTCGAGTACTTTTATGGTACTGATAGCTTCTCTACATTTACAGCACTGCAGTGGCACAGAGGGCTCCAACGGTGAGCCTCCCTTGGGAATGACAGCTTAGGCTGTCAGCTCTGGGGTGGAGGGCTCAAGCTGTAAACCTGGCACAGGGCTGAAAGCCAACAGGCGATGTAAGTAACCGTGTCTACAGGGACACTGCGTTGTCCTAACTACATCAATCTAAGCACTACTCCCCTTGCAGAGGTGGAGTTAGTAGGTTGGTGTAGTGGGTCACATATATCGGCAGGAGCAACCTTGTAGCGTAGACGCTTATGGAGTTAGGTTGACTTGTAGTGTAGAACAGACCTTCGTTTGAAATACTGTGTCCAGATACTGTGTCACTTTAAAGACATTTATTTTGCTTTAAGCTGATACATTTCATTTCATTACCTAAAACCAAAGCACTATTCAGCAAAAATATTTTTTCTTATAATTGAAAACTTATTTAAACTTATCTAAATTTTTTAAGTAACATGGCATTTTACTCAGGTACTGTGAGTCTAATTCTGCTCTGTTTCTTTCACTGATGTAAATGTAGATTATAAAACATGGGTCTGATGGTACCTTCTGTAAAGTCAATGAAAACTGTTTAAATGGGAAAATTTTTGAGCCTATTGACTTCAGTGGAGTTACATATTTGTAATGCTGTAACTGAGAGCCAGTTTGGCCTTACCTATTGAAAACCCATGCACTGTTTAGAAAATATAGAAGACAGTAGCAAATGTGTGGGAGCGGGTATGTTAGTATGCCTAATCTATGACAAATATAGACTTTTTAATTTGAATACTAGGGGAGAAAATAAACAAAAATTATAGGAGTAGTCATCTTCAGCTATGACTATCTAATCCTAAATCAGTGGGAGCAGTTCAATTTTCTGTTTTCTCTGTGAGCAGTTTTGCTTACTGAGCCAACTACCTTCCTCCTCTGACAGTGAAGAATGCTTGGTTGTTTTCAGTTCAAGGTCACTTTTTATTGCTGAGTGATAACAATTTATAAAAAGTGTGTAAAGATTTCTGCTGGAGTCATAAGATTCTGGCAGTTTGGCTGGAAAGTATCGTTTAAATCATTCAGTATCTATTGTAAAAATTTGAATAACCTTTGTACATTTTACAAAATGAACATAACTCTTTGTTTCAGAAGAGACTTCTGTTTTCAAGGATTATAAAGTGTTTTAAAAAGAACAAAGACAGTTTATAGGTAAACACTGTAGTATACTTTTAAGTACTACTCAGATTATGGGGAATTCCTTTACAACAGGATATGTATCAATTAACCGAAAATAACATTGTTCTGTACAGCGTTTGTGCAACGAACAATTTTATGACTTGCTGTACATGTTTTGAATTTATATCACTTCTTCCTCTGCCCTCTCCCTTAGTAGATCTCACTGTTTTGTGACTTCTTGCTACTACTATTAGCATAGAAATTATTTCTGCAGATGAGCCTTTAAAAACAATTTAAAACACAGCAATAAATTCAGTACTTTGAAACTGATGAAGAATATAAATAAAGCTGCTAATGCGATCAGTAGAGCTTCAGACAAATTAACATACTAATGAAACGTGTAATCCTCAGTGTTTTTGCCAAGTCTTAATCTCTAATTAAATAACAAAACTGCACCTCCTGTGTGGAGAGGGGCCCCTGAGTGCAAAGAACCAGAAATTCAAGGAATATTAATAGATTTGAAGCCAGACAAGACCATTATGTAATGATCTCAAAATGTAATTGTAAATAGGGAATCATCAGTGAGCAGGTGTGTTTCTAGTGGGGTGTCTCAGGGATTGGTTCCTGACCCTATTCTATTTAGCATTTTTATCAGTGACCTAGAAGAAAACACAAAATCATCACTGATGAAGTTTTCAGATTATGCAAAAACTGGGGGAGTGGTAAATCATGAAGAGGCCAGGTCACTGACACACAGAAATCTGGATCACTTGTTAAACTGAGTGCAAGCAAATAATATGCCTTTTAATATATGTAAATGTATACATCTAGGAACAAAGAAAGGAGGCATTACTTACAGGATGGATGGGGGACCCATCCAGTGAAGCAGTGATTCTGAAAAAGATTTCGGGATTGTGGTGGATAATCAGCTGAACATCAGCTCCCAGTAGGAAGCTGTGGCCAAAAAGAATAATATGATCCTTGGATGGATAAACAGGATAATCTTGTAGGAGTAGAGAGATCACTTCACCTCTGTATTTGGAACTTGTGTGACCATTGCTGGAGTACTGTGTCCAGTTCTGGTGTTCACAATTCAAGAAGTATGTTGATAAACAGGAAAGGGTTCAAAGAAGAGCCATGAGAATGATTAAAGGATTAGAAATGTGGCTTATAGTGTTAGAGTCAAGGAACTCAGTCTGTTTAGTTTAACAAAGAGACTTGATCACAGTCTATAAGTACCGATATGGGGAACATGGGTGGGGGAGTAAATCTTCCCCTCAGAGAGGCTAGCCCTCACCCTGCCTCTTCTGGCGAAGGCCCTGCCTCTTCCGGACGAGGCCACGGCCCCGCTCACTGCTCTGAGGGAGAGGGCTGAGAGCTCAGTCAGGGCCACCAGAGGGGGGATGCTGGGGGGACCTTTTTTCTGGCAGCCACAAATTGGCTGGGGCACCTGGGCACAGGTCCATGGGCCCGTATGGTAATTCACCACTGCCCTTCCCCACCCCTCACCCTCCCATGATGTGAGGTTTAGCCTCCGCAAGCCTCCATTATGTGCTGCCCATGGTGGGGAACAAATACAGGTGAGTCACATCATACACACATTTAATTTACGTGAATTCAACTATACGTGCTTGGCAAAATAAAAAAAAGAAAAACAACAAGATACCTGTAGATAGTGCAGGCGATTCCACCCAATGAGTGTATGCCCTCGAGTGAGCATGAGATTGGAGTCGTGAATCTGCTGTTCCCTCAGTTGTCTCAGTTCCTGCGTGCCTCTCATAGTGTGAGCATCTTGCCGTGCTGAGTGTGATTCTAGTGTTTAAAGGTATGTATTTTTCGTACAACATAGCCCCTAAATGCAAGCCAACTACTTCATCTGGTGTTGAACTGAAGAAAAAGTGATCTATTCCAATGCTGGAGGAAAAACTGGCTGTGTTAGACTTATTGAGAGATGGTATGTTGGTCTCCAATGTGGTGCATAAATATGGCCACAACGAATCTAGCATCCATGCCATCAAGATTTGAGAGACAGAAATTCATCAAGCCGTGGCATCAAGTGCTCCAGTAGCTGCTAAGGTGATGAGCCAGGTGTGTGATAAGACTTTAGTGAAGGCTGAAAAGGCATTAAACTTATGGCTGGAAGAATGAACCGTAAACATGTACCTATAGATGACAACACGTTGCGAGAAAAGGCTGTTAGCCTCTATGCACTGTTCAAACCCCTGCTGAAGAGGGACAGCCTTCTGATGAGAAGGAATTCAAAGCCAGCCAAGGTTGGTTTAACAGTTTTAGGAACCTCTTCAACCTCAAAAACGTGCAGATTACTGGTGAAGAGGCAGCAAAAGTCTACCCCGAACTATTAAAGAAAATCACAGAAGAAAAGGGCTATCTTCTGGAACAAGTTTTTAATACTGATGAGACTGGGCTCTTATGGAAAAAAAATGCCCACCTGCACTTACATTTCAAAATCAGAAAGACAAGCCCCTGGCTTCAAAGCAGCTAAAGACTGTGTGACTGTGTTGTTTTGTGGCAATGTGGCTGGGCATTTAATAAAGCCGGGCTTGCGCTACAGGGCTGCAAATCCCCGTGGCCTAAAAGGAAGAACAAAAATCTCCTGCTTGTGTTCTAGCAATCAAATAAAAAGACTTGGGTGATGGCAGCATTATTTCTCGATTGGGTCCACAAGTGTTTCATTCTGGAGGCCAAGCGGTACCTCGAAGAGAAAGAACTTGACTTTAAAGTGTTGCTGATCATAGACAATGCTCCTGGCCACCCTGCGGCACTCTGGTTTGCACATAACAACATTGAAGTCATCTTTCTCTCCCCCAATACCACCTCCAACCTTTCGACCAAGGCATGATTTGCTGTTTCAAGGCTACGTACATGAGGCTTACATTCTCACGTCTACATAGCACTATGGATGCTGATCCCACTCTTAATGTGATGGAGTGTTGGAAGTCCTTCAACATTGCCAATTGCATCACTTATATTAAACAGGCAATGGATGCAATCAAGCCTGAAACAGTCAATGCATGTTAGCGAAACCTATGGAAAGAATGTATGAATGATTTTAAGGATTTCCCGACCATTGACAGATGGTCCAATAAAATTAGTGACTGTGGTAAAGCAAACTTAGTATCTTTGAGCACTGTGAAAGGTTTCCACACACAAGAGCAGAATTTGATCATTTTTATGAGTGATGTGGTACAACCTTTTTATTAAGAATATAATGGATTTGGGAGATTATCTGTAAAGGTTAAAAGTTTCTCTCACAGCTAATCATATATTCTGTCTCTCTACCTCTCTTTCTCACGTCAATATTATTTTTTCTAAAATCACCAATGATGGCTAAGTGGTCACAGTTGGTCAAATATCTTCAGACCAATAGGTATTGTATTTCCTTATTCAGAAGTATCTGCTATTTTTCAGTATGGTAAGCCTAACAAGGGTCTCTATTCAGCATTTCTTAGTCCTTACACAACCAGACCCTTACTGAATTATGTGGGAGTTTCATCTGCTAAAAGTGCTGAGTAGGCCCGTCTGATGAAATCTAGAGTAATCCTTATTGCCTCCCACAGTCTTGGGGTGGGGGCATTCTTCCTACATCAGATGGCCAAAACTGAGAACAGTACTACAGATGAAGACTAATGAGAGCCTTTTACAGTAACAATACCATTGTCTTTCTTTCCATAGCCAAACTACAGTAATGGTTTCACTGTTTTTGTTTGTGTTTGTTTTTCTGCACAATCACTGTATCAGCCTTTTGGCAAACTTTGATGTATGTAAATAATGTGTCGTGCAAGTGGTCACCTGCCCAATGAAAATGTAAGCATATAGCCTCTACCGTACTTTCTTAAAAATAGGATCAAAGTATCTTTAAAATTGCACCATGTTAACTATCCTGGATGAAAAAAAAAAGCAACCTTAGAGCTTTTTGGCATGTAGAGGGTACTAATTCATTAGATGCACTATGCAGAATGTTATATATTTTAAGCTCATGAAGGAATACTATTTATACACTATTTATACATTAAATTATTATAGTAGTTTCTCTTCTTTTTTTTTAAACAGGTCATTGCCATAATTATGGATATGTTTACAGATGTGGATATCTTCAGAGAAATTGCAGAGGCATCTACCAGAGGGATTGCCGTGTATATTCTGCTTGATGAGTTCAACTTCAGTCACTTTCTTAAAATGACAGAAAAACAGGGCTTTCAAGTTCAGAGATTCAGGGTAAGGCTTCATGTTTTACAATAAAATACATATTTATATATGCATCCTAGAATACTGAAGGAGTTAATAGAAGAGGTATCTGAGCCTCTAGCTATTATCTTTGGGAAATCATGGGAGACGGGGGAGATTCCAGAAGACTGGAAGGGGGCAAATATAGTGCCCATCTATAAAAAGGGAAATAAAAACAACCCAGGAAACTACAGACCAGTTAGTTTAACTTCTGTGCCAGGGAAGATAATGGAGCAGGTAATCAAAGAAATCATCTGCAAACACTTGGAAGGTGGTAAGGTGATAGGGAATAGCCAGCATGGATTTGTAAAGAACAAATCATGTCAAACTAATCTGATAACGTTCTTTGATAGGATAACGAGCCTTCTGGATAAGGGAGAAGCAGTGGATGTGATATATCTAGACTTCAGTAAGGCATTTGATACAGTCTCGCATGATATTCTTATAGATAAGCTAGGAAAGTACAATTTAGATGGGGCTACTATAAGGTGGGTGCATAACTGGCTGGATAACCGTACTCAGAGAGTAGTTGTTAATGGCTCCCAATCCTGCTGGAAAGGTATAACAAGTGGGGTTCCGCAGGGTTCTGTTTTGGGACCGGTTCTGTTCAATATCTTCATCAACGATTTAGATGTTGGCATAGAAAGTACGCTTATTAAGTTTGCAGATGATACCAAACTGGGAGGGATTGCAACTGCTTTGGAGGACAGGGTCAAAATTCAAAATGATCTGGACAAGTTGGAGAAATGGTCTGAGGTAAACAGGATGAAGTTCAATAAAGATAAATGCAAAGTGCTCCACTTAGGAAGGAACAATCAGTTTCACACATACAGAATGGGAAGAGACTGTCTAGGAAGGAGTATGGCAGAAAGAGATCTAGGGGTCATAGTGGACCACAAGCTTAATATGAGTCAACAGTGTGATACTGTTGCAAAAAAAGCAAACGTGATTCTGGGATGCATTAAAAGGTGTGTTGTAAACAAGACACGAGAAGTCATTCTTCCGCTTTACTCTGCGCTGGTTAGGCCCCAACTGGAGTATTGTGTCCAGTTCTGGGCACCGCATTTCAAGAAAGATGTGGAGAAATTGGAGAGGGTCCAGAGAAGAGCAACAAGAATGATTAAAGGTCTTGAGAACATGACCTATGAAGGAAGGCTGAAGGAATTGGGTTTGTTTAGTTTGGAAAAGAGAAGACTGAGAGGGGACATGATAGCAGTTTTCAGGTATCTAAAAGGGTGTCATCAGGAGGAGGGAGAAAACTTGTTCACCTTAGCCTCCAATGATAGAACAAGAAGCAATGGGCTTAAACTGCAGCAAGGGAGATTTAGGTTGGACATTAGGAAAAAGTTCCTAACTGTCAGGGTAGTTAAACACTGGAATAGATTGCCTAGGGAAGTTGTGGAATCTCCATCTCTGGAGATATTTAAGAGTAGGTTAGATAAATGTCTATCAGGGATGGTCTAGACAGTATTTGGTCCTGCCATGAGGGCGGGGGACTGGACTCGATGACCTCTCGAGGTCCCTTCCAGTCCTAGAGTCTATGAGTCTATGAGTCTATATTTACTACAAGATCTAGCTCTTATGTAGTGCTCTTCAAGAATATTATTTTTAGGAAGTAAATATCTAATATTGATTTAGTTTATGTAATTTATTTTATGAAAAATTAATTGCTATCAATAGGCTCAAAGCACAACCCCTACCCTATTACCCTCAAAAACATTTTATCCTTTTCAGGGCTTTGCAAAATAAATATATGCAGTACAATCTATAAAGCTACATATTTTTTCTGAGTACTATTATTATTTTAAGAATATTATATTCTGGGAGGACTTAATCATTTTGTTTTTATGTTTGTAAAATCAGCCTGCAAAATGTAAGCATAAAGAAAATATAAATTGTTTAGGAAAACAAAATATGAGCTTTCTTTAAAAAACAAACGGTGATTTCCTTTCAAGAGATTTGATGTTAATATTATATCAAAAGGCACAGGATTCCATTTTTCATCATTTTCCTATGAACTGCTTTACCATATATTTGTCCTTGTGAATATTCAGTATAATTAGATTCACTTTTATTTATGAACTATGTGTCTTTCTCTGGTAAGAAAGATTATATGTAGAGAGATAGAATCTAAATACTCCAGAAGTCATAGTGTATATCCTTAGTGTACCATTGAGAGCACAGTCCAATACAGTGTACTTCTATTGATCTAACACACATATGTGGGATATTCTTCTTGGTCTGTTGTGCCAAGAATAACACTAAAAAATATTGAAGCTGCTCAATGATAGCTTTCCATTTCCTCTGAGATACTATAAGTAGCTTCCTTCGTTGAACTTTAGCACTTACTCATTTGCAGTTCTTTGTAAATATACCAAGTGTGTAGTTTATGTTCGCGACTGTTACGAGACTATTTACGGTGTTACTGTATCATCAAGGAGTTAACGCAGACATATTAAGAGTCCTGGAGGAACTGTGATATCACAGCAGTCATCTTGGATTAATTTCTTTTGAGGAATGAGCAGTTGTAGTTACTTCTAAAACTTCATTTTCTATAGGAATTATTCAAATTTTCTTTTGCAATAGATACCCAAATGTACATAACTGAATTTAAGACTGGTGTTTGAAAATTAATGCATAAAACTAACTTAAGTGAAGACATTTAGCAATGTAATGGTTAATTTTTGAAAAAAGTCTTTGGCAACATATGTAGTGTTCTAGTTAGCTTTTAAAACAAACAAACAAACAGAAACCTTTCATAATGGCATTCATATGAAAGGAGATTGTGACCAGTATCTTTAAGCCACTTCCTCTGGTGGAAAAAAATGGTTGCAAGCTCTCTCAAAGACATGTATAAAGGGACATTTGTAACAGAAAATGAAGCTTGAAAAGTGGTTACAGGTACAGATGATAGAAGTTCATGGTTGCTTTTGTAAAGTGATTTGAAGAGATTTAATAGATGAAGGATATAACATAAGATACAAGTTCTGTACACTTGTACAAAGACCCTTCATTTTGGAGTATCCATACTCTCCTTTGCATGTGTGGAGTAGTGACATTCAGTTGCTTCTTTTCATTTGTATGAAGCTCAGGCACGGTTACTATTGTTTTAATGGACTGTGAACCTGTGTTTTGGGTGGGGTTGGGGGGGTTTAACCTATAAATAATTTGTATTGGGGTTGATGGGGCTAATGTAATTAAATTAGAGTAGATTAGGGCAGATTAATGTGTATTAGAGAGATTTGCCATTCATAAAGAATTTGGGCAGAAGTAGTGCAGTGACATCACATTTTATGTGGGCCCAAGTAACTTGAATGGGAGTAATGTATATGCATTCATTAAGAGGATAGTAGACTCCAAGACTTTACTTGTAATCTATAGTAAGCAGATAATGGTACACAGATACCTTTGCTATTTACTGTCCTCTATTTTATTTTATAACAAGGGTTCTCAATTTACTTTTCTCTCCCAGCGGCATCTCCTGCTGGCTTTTGCTCAGAAGACCAGGCCCTTACTACTCCTGTAGTAGTTATTCTATGGCTACCAAAAAAGTGATAAGGAATTGATAGCATCTTTGAAGGGGTTGGCCAGTCTTCAGAGAAGTCATCTCCATCTCTCTGCTTCTCTTCCATTCAAGATTCTTAAGACTGGGCCACTATCAACTCTTTGTGTTTAGGTACATAAGATGTCCCTCAGTTCCACCCCCTTGTGGTCATTGGATGAAAAAGAGGAGAAGGTAGAGTTGTATGGATATCCTCTCTTCCTTCAACATACAAATCCAGCAGCAGCCGTTGTTATTCTCCCATGGCTTGGCTCAACGCTACAGGAGCATGGTAGAGTCTGTGTTCATCTTCCTGAAAACAGACATTGTATAAAAAAGGAACTGGGGCTGCCTTTGCCTGACTCTAAGCCTCTTCTGACTCTTCTTCACTCCACTGAAATAAATGAAGTTGAACTGGTATAAACACCAGAGTAATGCAGTGGTGAAACAGGCCCTATGTTTTGAGTTATGATGTTTACCATTCATTTGTCTATTTATGGAGAAACAAAGATTTATTCTTAAAACTTCATTTAATAGCCATGCAGAAATCTGCACTCAGCTATATTCTGACTTCATGTCAGTACTTGTTCATCCACTTTTCCTGACAGTCATAACCAAGAATAGTGATAGACTGTGTTGTAGAAAAGATTATTGTGGTAATCTGCATCTGGACGAATATACAAGTCAGATATTTAATTTATCACTTTTTCTGCAACTTTTTATTTTCAAATGTGGAAAAAATTAAACATTTTAGGAGGGTGAGTTTATTTGAAGCTATTTGAAAGTATTATCATTAGTTGATTGGTAGCCAAAACAAACTCAAATACAGTTTAAACACTCTGCACCTTTCTACTCCTCAATCTCTCTCTCTGTCTGCTTTAGATTTCATAAGGTTATCTTAACCCTCTATCTCCTGCATGGTTTTTTCTCTTCCTCCCCACGCAAGTTGTTTCATAAATTTCCCCACCCATCTCTTTAAACCTCTCTGACTTTCTGTTTCAGATCCCCAATCCCTTTGTGTAACTAGGGAGGGAGAGAGGAGGAAAGAGTCATCAAAAATCCTCTGGGTTTTTTTGTTTTGTTTTTTAGATGATAAGGGCCATCTATCTAATGAAAACTGTAGAGGCAAATTATTTTCAAAACTTATTAGAAGCGTTAGCCCTCTTTGTTTCTGGATGATTGACAGATGCTGCAGCAGCAAGATGAATTAGTAGATTTGAACTAGGGTACCTAAGAAAACAACACCTAAGTACCACTGTGCTGCATCTCCGGAATGTGTCCCCTTTTTTAATTTAAGTACTTACTTCTGATTGTAAAATAATGAACAAACGTAAGAGCTACAACATGTTTTATAATACCTGAGACGTGATCCAACTTGTTCAGCTGATGTCAGATCATCATGTTTTATGAGATAATAGGTGGGGTATGTGACAGACTTTATAGTTTGCAAACACTTGTATCTACTTCTCATGTGAGAAACAAGAAACAGACTTGCTGCTGCATGATGAGAAAACAAATTTGGCAGGAAGCATTTACACCCTTTACATATTCACTGAAATGGAAGGATGAGGAAATAATGGCATTTCTATATTACAGTACGATAAAGAATTATCTTTATTTCCTTTGGGCAAATTCTGCCCTAAGATGCATACACCTAGGCTCACAGTGAGAGTTGCATATGTGAACTTGAGAGCTGAATCAGATCCATTACATCTTGTTAATACTGTGTTTCAGCAGAAGCTTTCCTGTGCTTCCATAATATAGGACTACCGTTGCCATCAGATAGGCATGCACAGCTCTCATTAACTTCACCGGGGATAAAATCAGGATAAACAAAGACTGTGAATAGCTAGACAACTACAAAAGCAGTTTCTCCTCTCTTGGTGTTCACACTTCAACTGCTAGAAGAGGGCCCCATCCTCCCTGATTGAACTAACCTCGTTATCTCCAGACTGATTCTGGCCTGTATATTTATACAGTAAATTTCCATTACATGTGTCTGACGAAGTAGGTATTCACCCATGAAAGCTTATGCTCCAATACATCTGTTAGTCTATAAGATGCCACAAGACTCTTCGTTGCTTTTTACAGATCCAGACTAACACGGCTACCCCTCTGATACTTGAGTCTGACAATAATATTATTTATTATTTCAAGCTCTTTGTAGCTTGAAAGCTTGTCTCTTTCACCAATAAAAGATATTACCTCACCCACCTTGTCTGTCTAATGTCCTCAGACCAACATGGCTACAACAACACTGCAGACAATAAAAAATTAAAACAGAAGGAAAAAAACTCACTTGAGATGGCAAAGGCACCTCTGGCAATGTACCATACTTTAGCTCAGTGCTGCTTGTATTGGAAGAGTTAGTGTATTCATGTCTTCCTACTTCATCTACTGCACCACATTTCACTAGCAAATGAATGATGCAAGAATGTCCTAACTACATCTATTTTCTCTAGTGGCAGGAAAGGGGTTCCAGTTAGTGATCTGCTGGCTAAAGTGGACATTTATGCTCTAGGTCACAGTGAACAGTGAATACTAAATAAAAGATTATCCAAAAACACCAATGTACATTTTTTGTAGTGGCTTTATTTAAAGAAAATTTTACCCTAAATAAGAGGATTAGACCATTAGAAAATAACTAAAAGAGATTAATCTTACAGTATGAATCTAGGACAGGGGTCGGCAACCTATGGCACGCATGCCAAAGACAGTACATAAGCCGATTTTTAATGGCATGCTGCTGCCTGCCGGGCTCCCACTCAGCCCACTGTCAGACTCTGGCAGGCAGCAGCATGCCATTAAAAATGCTGCCCGACCCAGCCCGCTCTTCTCCGCCCCCCACCTACTGCTCTCTCTGGCGGGGCAGGGGGCAGAAGCAAGCTTGGTTCTGCCGAGGGCTGCTGTACGGCAGGCTCCGCTGGCAGCCAAGCTTCTCCCTCCCCTACCTTTTCCCCCAGCGTGCTTTGTCAAACCCTGCCTCCTCTTCCTCCTTGCCGCCGATGGCCCTTGCAAGGGAGGAGAGAAGAGCAGCCCCAGCGCCCTCACTGCTCAGACTGGTAAGGAAGCGGGGAAGGGAGGCAGGAGTGGGGCCTTGGGGAAGGGAGGTAGGAGCGGGGCATATCCCTCCAACCCACTGCCATGAGCTGCTCAGGGCAGGGAGCTGGGAGCACCCTCCTGTCCCAGCCCACCCCCCCAATGCTCTGCCCTGACCCCTGCACCCCCGTTTGCACCCCAGCTCCCTGCATCCTCTTCATGACCCCATCCCTGATTCCTGCACCCTTCACACATACCCAGCCCCCCAACACTCCCTGCCCTAACTCCTGCACCCCCTCACATGCCCCCAGCCCTCTGCCCTGACTTCTGCACCCTCCACACATACCTAGCCCCCCCACACCCCCTGTCCTGACTCCTGCACTCCCCACACATACCCAGCCCCCCCCCACACCCTATGCTGACTCTTGCAACCCCCACATCCCCACCCTGAGCACCAAATAGGAGCTCCTGCTCCCCCCCCAACATTCCGACCTGCACCCTTTGCACCAAATGGGAGCTGCCCAGGTAAGTGCTCCACACCCAAACCTCCTGCCCCAACCCTGAGCCCCCTTCCTCATTCTAGCTCCTGGACAGACCCTGCACTCCAACCTTCTCCTTCACCCCCAGCCTTGTGCTCAGTGCACCCCCACCCTCAGCTCAGTGCAGAGACAGAGAGGAAGAGAATGGGCCAGAACCAGGGAGAAGGTAGGTACCTACTCTATGTGGGCAGGGCCCGGACCCGAGGCTGTCAGCGGGCTGAGTGGGGCCGGCGGCTGGGACCCCAACTGGCAAGGAGCTGGCAGCCAGAACCCCAGACTGGCAGCAGGCTGAGCGGGGCTGGCAGCCGGGACCCTGGCTGGCAGGAGCCAGTGGATGGAACCCCAGACCGGCAGCGGGATGAGCAGCTTGGCCCACTGCTGGTCTGGGGTGCCAGCCCTGCTCAGCCCGCTGCCGGTCTGGGATTCTGGCTGCTGGCCCTGCTCAGCCCACTGCCAACCTGGGGTTCCGGCCACAGGCCCCGCTCAGCCTGCTACTGGCCTAGGTGAATGGAACCCCAGGACAGGAGCGGGCTGAGCAGGCCAGCTGCTAAAGATCAGCATTTTAATTTAATTTTAAATGTAGCTTCTTAAACATTTTGAAAACCTTGTTTACTTTACCTACAACAGTAATTTAGTTATATTATGTATAGACTTAAAGAGAGAAACCTAAAAAATGTTAAAACGTATTACTGGCATGCAAAACCTTAAATTAAAGTGAATAAATGAAGACTCAGAACACCACTTCTGAAAGGTTGCTGACCCCTGATCTAGGGTATAATTTGACATCCATTAAGGTTGGATGGTGAAATTTTGTTCGGAACTTGATAGTGTCTGTTTAACAGAGAAATTGATGCCACTTCTAGAAAGTCATAGAATTCCTGTACTGAAAAGAAAAGTATGAATTTGGCAGTACTTTTCACCTGGAAGAGGTTTGTGAAAATAGTTTAAAATGGAAGAAAATGTTTGGCTTAAAAAATAAAGTCCACTTGTTTGTAGAGCTGGCATCAAATGCTCCAGTGGTGTGCAAAAGGTCCAACTGTTAACAGACTAAATATTAGTCCAAAGTTCGGATCTTGGAGTGGCTAGGGTTTTTTTTCTCTTCAAAATCCTTACTATCCTTGAGAAGTGAAAGCTCACCTATATCGACTGTAATGAAGACAAACATTTATCAGGCCTTGTCTATGCTACCACTTAGGTCAATATAAGTTATGTCACTCAGGGGTGTGGAAAAAAATATCCTCCCCCAAGCGACGTAAGTTGCATCAACTTAAAGTCTACACCGTGCTATGTCCATTGAGGTGGAGCAATTACGTTGACAGGAGAGTGCTCTGCCATCGACATCATGTGTCTTAACCAGACGCACTAAATCGGTGCAACTGCATTGATGGCAACAGCGCTGATTTAGTGGGGTAGAGAAGACAAGCCCTCGAAATGTAAATAACTCACAAAAAGTCTTCTGTACCTATAGTTAGGCACTAAATCCATGCTTTGGTGCCTATGTCAGTAGTGGCCTGATTTTCATATGTGCTGAGCCCCCACAGCTCTTCTTGATTTCTGTCACCAAGATAGAAAGAGTTAGTCGTCTTTGTCTAATTCTAAGTACTCAGGTTTGAAAGTTTGGCCAAAAAGAACCTTGAAACCTATCAAAGATGAGTTTACAATAAAGCCTTGCTGTTGGGCTCAGTTCCATGGGGAGTGCAGAGTAGATGGAAGGAGGTGTTCTCAGAGCTGCTTTTGAAGAGGGTAACAGAAAAGCACTGGAGAAAACCTTTCTAATGGCTTCCTCACTCCGTGCAAAGCTGCTACCACTTTCTCTCCATGCCTTACAAGCAGCGAGCTGGTTCTCTGGTGGAAAAGTTAGAACTCTGGATGCAGAAAGCATTGATCAGAGTTCCAAGGAACTTGGCCCCACCCCCCTGGACAGTAGCAGCACCACAATGAGCAGCTGGGAGAACAGTAATTATAGTAGCCCTTTTTCTTAGAGTCTTCAAAATTTCAGGTCCAATGCTATGTGACAATATAGGAATCTTGTTCCACAGCAAGTGTGATGTCACTGGCACTGGTCCTATCACAGCAAAAGCAGAACTTCACTTTTTGTTTACTTCACTGGACAGCAACTTTCAATGACAATTGCCAGTTTATCAAAGTGCAGATTAACTAGGTTATATTGTAAACACCTGAGGGATTGTGAGGATTAATTAATGTTTATAAAGATGTTCGGAGATGAAAAGTGTTATGCAAGTGCTTATTACGGAATGACATTTACCCTACTGGATTTCCAGCCCTTCTGTCTATGGGCAGACAAATGAACATACATAGCAAGCTGTCATCATAACTCAGTGGGTCACAGCTGAGAATACCAGATTCAGGACAAACTGCTGAAAAATGGGGCAGCCCTACCCCAAACTGCTGGTTATTCTTCCATAAGATATACCAAGCCAGTAATAAAAGTAAATTTCTGTCTCATCACACTGGTTAACAAGAAGTCAGAAATGCAGTCTCTTTAGGTATCCCAGCCCTTGTTTCACCACCCAAACACTGTTAATGATGAGTGGTTATTTAAAATCAATTTAATCAAACAAAGGGTTCTTCTAATACCAAGAGATCAGCCACACAGCCAGGTCAATATATTACTCAGATCTTATCCAATAATCAAGCTGTTGCCAATCCTTTAGTAGTTAGGTTATTTATAAGAGAGAAGAAAGAGGAGAGAGTTATGATGGTCAAGGAAAACAAATACATGCACTCATTGTAAGGTCCTTGTATAGATTTTTAGCAGTGATGGAATAAACTTCTGGCTTTTTAAGTCTCTAGTAACTTCCAAAAGATTGGATGGTCCTCAGTCCATTGGTTGTAATGCTACTGTTAGTGTAAGTCTATAGTCCAGAAATCAGAGCAGGAAAGAGGCAAAATGGAGATGCTTTCAGGGTTTTTTTAACCTTCTCCCATGTGGAGGGACTACTCTCAGTCTTAGTTTGTGGAAAATTACAGCACATGATGGAGTCTAGGGTCACGTGAGCTAGTCACATGCCCATTCAAGATTTTATGACTCATAGGAGCAGCCACTACCCAGACTTTGGCTAAAACATCTCCAGGCAGGCCCTTCGGGCAGGGACAGGCTTCTTCCATCATCGATTGTGCAAGCTAAGTGACTTTTAATTGGCCATCAACTTGAATAGTCCATTCACAATATGTTGACAAGACTGGATGCAAACTACCTCTGGGTGTTACCCAAGCAGCAAACACATTTGAAATACAAGTATACAGTAAATATTCCTAATTTTAGACACAAAATGAAACATGCATATAAACAGGATAATCATTTGATAGAGTGTAACTTTTGATACATTACATTACATATTTTCCATAAGATTTGTTGCAGTTTTATAACAGTGGTAGCAACAATGATATAAATAGTCATATTTTAATCATACAACATCACACAAGTTAATGAGCCATGGTATGGTATAACTTGCCAGCAGCAGCAGGTGGCAATTTAGCAGACCCCTGGCCATTAGCAGTTGACTCTGGTTATGGTTCCAGATGGCATTATGCTCTTTGAACTGTCAGATCTTTTGAGATGATTTAAAAAAAACCAAGAGCAAAATGTATAGGACTCTTCAAACCACCCATTATTTGCTATTCATCCTTTACTTTAAGGAGATTTTCTAAAACTTTTACTGAATTTCTGTTTCCCTAGAAATGTTCTTCAGTGAATTACAATAGGCCATTACACCTTCTATAGTTATAATGTACTATAATTTGTATGCATAGCTAATTATATTGTCTAAGGGAGCACTTCACAGGATAAAAGATTTTGACAAGTTTAAGACTTAGAATATTGTCAATTTAGTGGCAGCTTAGGGAAACAAATGCTGTAGGGTTTGTTTTTAAAGTGAAATGTTTATTTTGATTCCTCTCATTCTGTAGAGTGTAGACCAGGGGTTCTCAAACTGGGGGTCGAGACCCCTCAGGGGGTCACATGGTTATTACACAGAAGGTTGCGAGCTGTCAGCCTCCACCCCAAACCCTTCTTTGCTTCCAGCATTTATAATCGTGTTAAATATATTTAGGAGTGTTTTTAATTTATAAGGGGGGGTGCATTCAGAGACTTGCTATGTGAAAGGGGTCACCAGTACAAAAGTTTGAGAACCATTGATGTAGACAATGCTTTGACCTAGTGGTTCTACATCCTACCTCAAATTACATTTTTACAGAGCTAAATTCTGCCCTGATTTCCAACCTGTGCATTTAGTCATATGTTATAAGTCAGGGCAGAATTTAGCCCATTATTATTTATTTATGAACAGTTAAATTGGGCAAGCTATTGATCCTTATTCAAAAATGTTATATTAACCATATATAATAATAATGAAGATAGTGCTGTAAATGTGCAAATTCTGTGTAGATATGTATATACAATAACTCATTGGTTTCATTTCTATTCTAGTGCTTTCGAGTTACCACGTTAGTGTTTCATTTATTTTAAATAGTAATAAATAGCTTATAACACCACAAACTGTAAGGAAAGAAATAAGATCTGCACAAGAATATATATTTAACCCTCTGATCATTCCCTTTCTTGGTATTTTTTCATGGCTACCTGAACCATCCTGTATCACACAGATACTCAGCAGACAACTTGTTTACAAGCAGCTTCCAGTGTAAAAGCCAGCTACAAAAGGGGAGTTTATATTGTCCCTTGCCACAGTCAGAGATACAAAGTAACAGTGAGCCTTTTAAGTCTAAAAGGGGCTCTCAGGTGAGAAGTTAGGTCAGCATTTACTATCTATCATTCACAGGATTTCCCTGTGCAGTAATGATCTTTCTTCGTCAAGTGCTTGCTTATGTCGATTCTATTCTAGGTATATGCACGCCCACGTGCACAGTCATTGGAGACTTTTGCCTTAGCAGTATTCAGAAGGTTGGCTGCGGGGCTCTCTTGAATACCGTGCTCACGCGTCAGTATATTAGGCACCACCGGCCCAATGCCCTCTCAGTTCCTTACCATCCCTGACTCTTGCTTAGAGTGCTTACAGTCCATTGTTCTGTCTCCTTTGTATTTAGTTGATAGGTACTTAGTTAGACCATTAAGTTTAGTTTTTGAATAGTAGTTTATAAGTTAGAGTCCCAGCTGGAACTTCACCTTGGAGTGGGCCATACCCCGTTCCCTAGGCGTTAAGCCATGCTCATCTGCAGCTGGCCAATGCCCATTAGTGACCCCACGAGAGCTGTTTGAAGTGTTTAGGGGAGTCCCACAGAAAGGACAAGTGCACGATCTGCAAAACCTTTTGCCCTTGAACTCAAAAGGAGCAGGATATCTGCTTGAGGGCCCTCCTCATGGAGGTTGCCCTTTGTCCTACCTTGGAGGCCTCTCGATCGGACTCCATGCCTGGCACTTTGGCATTGGTTTAGGGCAATCTGTGCCTGAAGCAGGCCTGGTGGCCAAAGAGCAAGTAGGCTGGATGGCACTGCAGATGCCAAGCCAGGCAACTGATCATGCTAAGGCCCTGGCATCTAAGGGCAAGCTAGTTATGGGACTATCCTCTAAAGAGGCAGAGCATCCCCAGACTGCAGGCATCAATCCTCATCACTGTGGCCTAGGATTCCGGCACTGCAGCCTCAGTCCCTGGTTAGAAGACTCAGGTCCCTGATGCGAAGATCTCCACCTACAAGGCATGGGACACCCGAGTAACTATGCTGATTCCTGTATCCATGGTACCATTGGGCCTCCTACCAGAGATCACCATGGCACAGATCACAATCGCCTAGGTGGTCTCCCAGGCTTTGATTCCCCTCAGTGTGGGATCATTCCAGGTCACAGCACCGGCCGCTGGCTCCCTAGTATCGCTCTTCAGGCAGGCATTGGTCCTCGCCCTCTCCTTACCGGTTGCCAACAAGGGTCAGTTGGCAGATTCAGACATCTACAGCTCCACCCTGGTCACTGCAAGGGCAATGGTCTGAGATGGAAGGGGAGTTCAGCCCCTCTCCAATAAAAAGCAAATTACTACCAGCCCACAAGACCGGTGTGCCTCCTGTGGTGGCAGCACGGAGGCAGGGGCAGTGGCATGCTCCATGGCAGTACTGGAACCCATGAGGTGTTCATGTTATGCCAGTCCCATACTCCCACCGTTCCTCCCAAGCCACATCAGACAAACTTCCTATGGCACAGTCAACACCTGAGTTGGAGCATGGTGCTGAATCCAACGTGGGGGTGACATAGTGGGCCCTGATGCCCAAGGAGCTGTCCCGAGACAACCAAGAGGAAGCCATCCCTCTTCCTGCAGCGCAGTCCTCTTAATCATCTTTGGATGAATTAACCAAGAACAAATGAGCAGTCCCCGTTGATGACTTCAAGGAGCACCAGGCCCTGCTCAAAAGGGTGGCTGCCAATCTGAACATGGAGGTTGAGAAGCTAGCAGAGGAGTTGAACGACCTCTTTAAAGTCATACGCTCCTTCACCCTGGCCCGGGTCACATTGCCCATCCACCCAGTGTCCTAAATCTTTGTTAAATCTTTGTGGCAGACCCCCCTCTTCCTTTCCACCTACCTCCAAGAAGGCGGAAAAGAAGTACTATGTCCTGGCAAAGGGATTTGAATATCTGTATACCCACCCTCCAGCGGGGTCCTTGGCCATGTCTGCTGTCAATGAGAGGGATAGGCAGGGCCTGGCAAGTGGCACACTGAAAAATGAAGACACCAAGAGGCTGGACTTGTTTGGTGGAAAATTTATTCAACAGCCAGCCTGCAATTTCATATGTCTAACCATCAGGCCCTGCTGGCAGGTACAACTTCAACCTGTAGGACTCCATCAGCAAGTTCAAGGAGGGCCTTCCACAGGACCGAGCCCAGAAGTTTGCCACCTTGGTGGATGAGGGCAAAGTGGTGGTGAGAGCCACCCTCCAGACGGCCTGGAATTCTGTGGACTCGGCAGCCAAGGTAATCACCTCTGCAGTGGTCGTGACGCCCAGCTCCTGGTTGTAATCCTCCGGGCTATCTCAGGAGATTCAGACTACTCTTCAAGACCTCGTGTTTGAGGCAGCAGGGATGATGGATGCATGACTCTATGGCTTTAAAGACTCCTGTGCCAACCTCCATTCCTTGGGCCTATACATCCCTCTGCAGGCTAGAAATCTGTTCCATCCCTCACCTCCGTTGACCTCCTGGGGTGTCCCCTGGTTCAGCTCCAGAAGGAAGATGAAGGAAGAGTCAAAGGGTTTAAGTGGCAGCACCCTTTGTCTTCCCATTCCTCTGCCCAGCCTGGTTCTTCCAGAGGCCAAGGAAGCCAGAAGCAGGTATTTTGAGGATGCGCCTGAAGACAGCACCCCAGTCACTTCCCAGGATCCATCCCTCTTCCGGTTGGCCTGGTTGCAGCTGACCTTGGAGCGTTGGGTGCTCAACATAATATCTTCAAGCTACAACTGGCAGTTCATGGCCAACCCTCCTTCTCACCCCCTTTTCCCATCCTCCTTCAGGGACGCTTCTCATGTTCACGAGGTTGAGAACCTCCTGTGCCTGGAGGGTCTGGAGGAGGTCCCCCCAGACATGAAAGGGAAAGGGTTCTACTCCCACTGTTTCCTAATCCCCAAAGCAAAAGGGGACCTCAGACCAAGTCTCTCAAGAAGTTGAAGTTTCACATGGTCTCTCTGGCCTCCATTA
The DNA here is from genome assembly GCF_025201925.1 of Gopherus flavomarginatus. Taxonomy (NCBI): domain Eukaryota; kingdom Metazoa; phylum Chordata; order Testudines; family Testudinidae; genus Gopherus; species Gopherus flavomarginatus. The sequence continues at coordinate 171,189,556 of NC_066620.1, read as the reverse complement.
TTCCCTCCCTGGATCTGGGAGACTGATATGCCACCCTCAACTTAAAGAACATATATTTGCATTTTCCTGGGGCACAGGCATTGCCTCTGTTTTGTGTTGGGCCACTGCCATTTTCAATTCACAGCTCTGCCTTTGAGTCTCTCGTCAGCCCCAAGAGTATTCACAAAGTGGCCAGTGGCTGCTTACCTGAGGTGCTGAGCTGTGCAAATTTATCCATACCTTGATGACTGCTTAATAAAGGGGCGATACCAGAATCAGGTTCAGTGTCATTTCAACCTGCTTTGCTCCACCTGTCGTGACCTGGGGCTGTTAATAAATGAGAAAAAGTAAACTTTAGTTCCAGCCCAGCACATAGAGTTCATCGGAGCAGTCTTGGACTCTATTCGGGTCAGGGCCTAGCTTCCTGAGACCCAGTTCCAGGCCATGGCAGACTTGATCTTGTTCATGCAACCCACCCTCTTACCACTGCTCATTTGTGCCTGAGGCTGTTTGGCCATATGACAGCCTGTACTTATGTGGTCCGGCATGCATGGCTCCACCTCAGGCCACTACAGGCATGGCTGGCATTGATCTACATCCCCAACAGACACAACATAGGCCATGTGGTCAAGGTCCTGGACCACATCCTGTCATCACTCACACAGTGGCAAAATCCTGCATTGGTGTTGGAGGAAGTTCCATTCACAGGGCCCCCCCTGCCATCGGTTACCCTTGTCTCCAATGCTTCGGACCTGGGATGGGGAGTCCACCTTGGCAATCTCAGCATGCAAGGTCGTTGGTTCTATCTAAATCATTCCCTACACATCAATGTCAGAGAGCTCAGAGTGGTCCTCTTGGCCTGCCACACCTTCATACCTCACCTAAATAGCAGGGTGGTCCAGGTCCTGACAGACAATACAGCGGCTATGTTCTATATCAACAAGCAAGGCGGAACTAGGTTGCCTGCCCTTTTCCGGAAAGCCCTCAGGCTATGGGACTTCTGTGTACAACACAACATCCATCTTGTAGCCGCACACCTCCCCGGGCCAGGAATGCCTTGGCAGATCACCTTAGCAGGACCTTCTCGTTTCACCATGAGTGGTCTCTCCATCCATAGGTGGGCTACTCCACAGGTGGACCTGTTCACGTCCAGGCAGAACAGGAAATGCCACATTTTCTGCTCCTTTCAGGGGTTCGACAGAGGTTCCCTGTCAGGCACTTTCCTGCTTCCGTGGTCAGGAGTTCTAATGTACACCTTCCTCCCAGTTCCACATCCACAGAGTCCTGTGAAGTTCAAGCAGGACAGGGCAAAAGTGATCCTCATAGCGCTGGCATGTCTGCACTAACGCTGGTTCAGCATGCTGCTGGACTTTTCGGTGGCTGCTCCATTATGGCTACTGCTCTGGTTGGATCTGCTGTCACAAAACCACGGCAGTTTTCTGTATCCAGACCTGATGGTTTGGCTGCTGCATGGTTAAATGCAGAGGAACAGGAGTGCTCAGCGGGTGTCCAACAGGTCCTGTTGGGCAGCAGAGAGCCCTCCACCAGGGCAGCCTATCGGGCTAAATGGAAGCGGTTCGCTTGTTGGATCTCAAATAAATGCATTCGGCCCAAGCGGGCCTCGCTGCAGTTAATCCTGGACTACCTTTTGCATCTCAAGCTCCAAGGCTGTCCCTTTCAACTATCAAGGTCCACTTGACTGCTATATTAGCCTTCCATCCACCACTTGAAGGTAAGTTGGTTTTTGCCCAGGACATGACTGCCAGGTTCCTCAAGGGCCTCGAGCATCTCTACCCGCACATCAGGGACCCCATCCCTCCGTGGGACCTGAAACTTGTGCTGTCACGGCTCACAAGAGCCCCCTCCCCTTCAAGCCTCTGGCTTCCTTCTCTCACCTTCTCCTTTCCTGGAAGGTCGCATTCTTAGTTGCAATGATATCTGCCCGCTGGGTCTCTGAGATTAGAACGCTTACCTCAGAGCCGCCCTATGCAGTCTTTTACAAAGACAAGGTCTAGTTGCGGTTGAACCTGGCTTCCTGCCCAAGGTGATCTCACAGTTTCATACGGGCCAGGACATTTACTTACCTGTTTTTTCCCCAAAGCCACATAACAAGGAGGAAGAGGAGCATAGGTTGCATTCCCTAGACATCAGGAGGGTGCTAGCCTTCTACATTGAAAGGACCATGCCATTCCATGAGTTGACGCAATTGTTCAACGTGGTGGCCAACAGGATGAAAGGTCATCCAGTGTCTGCTCAAAAAATTTCTTCTTGTATCACTGCCTGCATTCACTGCTGATATGATTAGGCAAGGGTGCCACCTCCGGTGATTGTGAACACCCACTAAACCAGAGCGCAAGCCTCTTCATCAGCTTTCCTAGCCCAGGTGCCTATCCAGGACATCTGTAAGGTAGCCACCAGGTCATCTATCCACACGTTCACGTCCCATTATGCGCTTATCCAGCAGGCTCAGGATGATGCTAGTTTTGGTAGAGCAGTGTGGCAAGCCGCAGGACCATGAACTCTGAGCCCACCTCTGAGGATATTGCTTGTGAGTCACCTAGAATGGAATCGATAAAAGCAAGCACTCAAAGAAATAAAAATGGTTACCCACCTTTCTGTAACATCTTGTTCTTCGAGATGTGTTGCTCATGTCCATTCCATTACCCACCCTCCTGCCCCTTTGTCGGAGTTGCCAGCAAGAAGAAACTAAGGGGGTGCATGTTCGGTGGCATACTGATGCATGAGCGCAGCACTCAAGGGGACACCACAGCTGACCCTACAGATACCACTAAGGCAAAAGTCTCTGACTGTGCACGTGGGCGCACACACACCTAGAATGGAATGGACATGAGCAACAAATCTCGAAGAATAACAATTATGAAAGGTAGGTAACAGTTTCTCTCTCTCTCCCTCTCTCTCTCTCAGCCTCCAACCCCCTACTTCCCCCGATACTTAAAAGTTCAGTATCAGGCCCCGAGATCTTAAATATAAATGGCAACATTCATTTTGTTCATTTAAATATCTTCTATAATCCTTTTCAGAACATGAGGGTGCGGACAGTAAAAGGACAAGATTATTATTCCAAATCAGGGGCAAAATTCCATGGAAAAATGGAACAGAAATTTCTTCTGGTTGACTGTAAGAAAGTCATGTATGGTACTTACAGGTAAGTTCAATACACAAAGCTGTGAATAGAATATGTTTCCTTAAAGGTAATCAGAATATGACTCTTTCATGATAACTCATTTTGCTATTTCTGAAAATGGTCAGTATACACTATGTTAACTTTGATATAACATATATTGTATATTATTTAATAACTCTGACATAGAAGTTTTGTTAGCCAAATTTTGATCTCCTCATTCAGTATTTAGTGAATAACGATCCAAACAGACTCAATTTGGCTTCATTTCAAAGAAGTCAGTTAAAACAGAGACCATGTCTACAACGCTGCTGCGATCGATGCAGTGGGGGTCTATTTGGTGGGACTAGTGATGACTGCAGATTGCTCTCCCGTCAACTCTGGTACTCCACTGGAATGAAAAGAGGTAAGTTGATGGGAGGGCATCTCCCATTGACGCAGTGCAGTGTAGACACCGCAGTAAGTCGACCTAAGCTACGTTATTCACACAGCTGGAGTAACATAACTTAGGTCGACTTACCCTGGTAGTGTAGACAAGACCAGAGTGAGGACCCCAGTATTTGTCCCATACCATTTAATTATTCTTATTTAATATTCACCTTAGAAAATATTACCAAGGTATATTTCATAAACTCTCCCATTAAACTTCTATTTGTAATAGTCCTCCAGATACTTACATCATTAATTTGTTCTTTCCTGTTTTGTATTCTACACTGTGATCCAAATTCAGAGGTGATAATGTATAAGGTAAGATAAGTTAGACTCTCTTACACTTGGTTAGATTTCCTTGGACCAACTTATACCTACTTAACAATATACAAATGTGTGCAAGGGAGTAAAAATTGGCATAACTTACATACTCAGGAGCTGGAAGAGACTATAAAAATGTGGTAAGCTAAAAGGAGGATGGCCAACTTCGCCTTTCACATTATTAGACATTTTTATTTGCTTTTCTTGCAACACTTCTCTCTTTTGGGCTCTCAAATTTATTTGCAGCAACATAGAGATTATGGGCTAGATCCTCAGCTGGTATCTGATAGAATTCTGCCAGTGTACACCAGCTGACAATCTGTCCCTCTATGCTTAGTGAGAATCAGCTAACTAAATTCAGATGTGAGGTGTGCAAGGTGATGAGGGAAGTGACAGGTTCAAAAGTGAGTAAGTATAAGGACACAGAGGGAATCTGACTGGTTTGACATCTTTCACCGATAATGCCTTTGAAATGTTAGTGTCTGTGAGAATGTGACTTTGAAAATTACTGTGTCTTAAAGAAAAGCATTTTAGAAAATTACAGTTTCCATGACCAGGCACTTTGGGGCCTAAATCATCCATTTCTGCTGAAATTAAGCTTCCATTAAAAAAAAAGTTTCAAGCATTTTTAATGTGCAATAGTACAGTATGCTCATTTAATAACTTGATTACAATGAATTGAGAAATAGAACTGTTTTACAGGAGTCATTAAGTTAATTTTTGATGTAATTTCATTATATTTTCATATTTCTTTCTTAAAAAATACAAAACTAACTGAACAAATAAAATAAAAGAAGCAAGACATTCAAATTAACTCAACAATCCTTATTACTATCATCAGGACCAACAAATTGTAACATATTGCTTAATACCTTCACTTTCCGTTGTCTTTCATTATTTTGACAACAAGGAAGAATGGCAACATAACATAAATGTATATCTGTTACATGTAATATACAAAATATAGCATCACGGTGTGGCACTTTACTCCTGAGAGAATTCGATGTCAAAAATATAAAAATTCTGCACACAATATTTTAAAACTCTACATATTTTATTTGTCAAAATAATGCAATATAATCACTCTGGTTTCAATTATTTCAGTAATTTATTTAAACTACAATACAATGGATGGAGAATGGGAGTGGGGAGCATTGGAGGAAATCCCCCAACTTCCTTTCCTACTAGTAATGTAGCTAGGTTTGATTCTATATTTCTAGTTATTAGTCAACAAATAAATGCAGCCATATGCTCAGTGTTACATCACAGGCAACTGAACAGTAAGTGAGGACTGGGAAATTAACTCACAATTTATATTGGCTACTGACCATCTCCAGAAAGATCGGTAGCAAACAGTTCATGGAGCACATTTTGATAGAAAAATTTTTCAGTCCAAAAATTTAGGCCAGTTCTAATCACTAAAGCACCATAAGCATTTATAAGGCCATAATGTCCTTTACACCACTCTGGCAATGTAAAGGAGCCTTAAACCTTTTCCACCTGTTTTATACTCCTGGGGGAATTCACTAAACAGGCAGGCTGCTACATTGTGCTCTGCCTGAGGGGACAGAGCCTGCCCCATGCCTACTTCCTCAGAAACACCCCGAAGCCCTGCCCCTCCATGCCAAGCTGTTATAGTATTTTTCCCCAATCTGAACCTTAGAGTCCAAAAGTTGGGGTACCAGCATGAATTCCTCTAAGCTTTATTACCTGCTTAGATCTAATAAGCTGCCACCAATCAGGAATTCCAGTGCCTGATACACTCTGGTCCCCCCAAAACCTTCCCTGGGGACCCCCAAGACCCAGACCCCCTGGATCTTAACACAAGGAAAGTAAACCCCTTTCCTCACTGTTGCCTCTCCCAGACTTTCCCTCTCTTATCTTCCCCTCCAGGTATTCCCTCCCTGGGCTCCTGGAGAGATAGACAGATTCACGCTCCGTGAATCTAAAACAAAGGGATTCCACTCTTCTCCCCTCCCTTTCCCTTCCCTGTTAAGTACAGACTCAATTCCCTGGAGCCTCAACAAGGGGAAAAATCAGACAGGTCTTAAAAGCAAAACTTTTAATAAAAAGAAAGAAAAAAAGTAAAAATTATCTCTGCAATTTAGATGGTAAAAGTTACAGGGTCTGTTAGCTTATAGACACTAGAAAGAAGCCTCCCCCAGCAAAAATACAATTCAAAATACTTCCAGCAAATACACATTTGCAAATACAGAAAACAATCAAAAAGACTATAACCGCCTTTCTTACTAAATACTCACTATTCTGAATGTATAAGAGACTGTAGCAGGGAGATTGGCAAGAAACCTGGTTGCACATCTAGTCCCTTCCAGGACCCAGAGAGAACAAAACCAAATCCAAAAAACACAAACAAAGGCTTCCCTCCACCGAGATTTGAAAGTATCTTGTCTCCTGATTGGTCCCCTGGTCAGGTGTTTGGTTCCCTGTTTGTTAACCCTTTACAGGTAAAAGAGACATTAACCCTTAACTATCTGTTTATGACATGAGCGTGCTGCAATAGCGAGCGGGACAGAGTGTCTCCCTCTCACACATGCACAACTGCCTAGACCCTCCCCCCAGCAGTGATTTACATCTCAACTAGCAGCTCCGTGTGCCTGAACCAACCTGCCTGCGATGCCGGGGAAGGGTGTGTGACCACTCTTTGGGCTTCCCTTTGCTCCCCTATCAGAACTCATTTTTTCTGCAGGGAAGCAAAGAAATCTGTTGGGAACATGAATTCTGTGCAAACACAGTGATGTAGAATTCCCCCAGGAGTAACACTTGTTTATCACAATGGCATTAATGCATCCATGTGACACAACATTTATAGTAGGGTTTTTTTGCATTTTTTGCTGATGTAAAGTTACGTTCTCCATTAATGCTGTGATTGGCACATCCTTCAAACATTCTGAACACACTACAAGAGAGTTAGATTTCCATTATCAGAATATTATGTATGTATGTTATGAAGAGATTTCACTACCCAATTCTCGGGGTCTAAATTTATTTAACAATTCCAGTGCACATATTTTTGAGGATTTTTTTAGTGCTTGTCAACACACAATTAGTTTGTGGCAAGCTGGAGTGTGAATTTACCCCATTCTAACTGTCTGCATGGACGCTGCTGAATCACATTAAAAGTTTCTTAATGTGCTTTGATCTAGTCCTCTTTAAAATTAGATTACACTGAAGCACATTAACAAACTACTAATGTATGACAGCAGGGAGCACACAGACAGTTAGTCCACAACAGGCTAACTTGGAGTAGATTCACATCCTAGCTTGCAGCAAAGTAAATGTTTGTGTAGACAAGCTCTTATTTATTCAGAATTGTGGAAAGACTTTTGCATATATTCCTAATTTACTATTTTCATATAATAATACAAATTACTTATGCATACCATGGGCCTAATTTTCAGATGTGGCCTTTGAATTGCAGGGCTAATTTTGCACCTACAAATAATTGTACATACAGTTTTACATACACTATTAATTGCTAGTGAAATTATTTGCACATGTACATCTATCTACCCAATTTGTGGATGGAAACATTGAAATGTATAGTGTTTGTAAGTACAATTAGATAGTTACAGGCCTAATGCAGCTCCCACTGAAATCAATGGTAAGTCTTCCAGTGAATTCAAATGGAGTTGGGTCAGGCCCTCCATATCTAAGTGCCATGAATCATGCCCACAGTTAACTGCATGACTAAGTATTTTTGTGCATGAAAAATTGTGCTTGCTAAATCAGAGACTGGGAGGAGATGCTCATAATAATGAAGCCTGGTATGATGCATTTGTCCAAAAGTTTTAAAGTATTGCTAATTGTAATTTGTTCTGCTTTCAGCTTTATGTGGTCATTTGAAAAAACCAACCTCAGCATGGTTCAAGTTATCACAGGACAACTGGTTGAATCCTTTGATGAAGAGTTTAGGACACTGTATGCTCGTTCCTCTGTTCCTAGTTCATTTGCCCCAGAATTAGTTAGGGTAAATAGTCACAGGATACTCTGGGAGAATGGCACATGCCAGCATTCACAGTCTTCTTTAGCTTCAGTTTCCAGCCAACGAAACCTTTTTGGTAGGCAAGACAAGATTCACAAACTAGATCCCATTTACTTGAAAACTCGAGGAAGATATGCAGGGAATGAAATAAATACATATGGTTTGAGAAATCAAACCTACAACAAACTACCCTTTCATCCAGGTTTTAACATGCAAAATAAAATTCAGCAGAATCAACCAAGTGAACAAAATGAGCATTGGAAGAGACACAGTTATGCTGGGGAAAACCCAGAAAGGACTCCTTATTTTTTGCTACACAGAGCTATTAATCGGGCCAATAATCTATCAAATACTTGGAAGATGCCATCTGATAGTCTTAGTATTGTATCTTCATTAAAGGGAGGCTATACAAACAACTGCAATGCACCCCAACAGAGTTTTGCTGATCGGTTTTCACAGCCAAAGATAAATGTTGCAGAAAGAAATTCAGTTGTACGGAGGTCTTTCAATGGAACAGATAATCATATCCGCTATCTGCAGCAGAGGATGCCAACCCTTGAACACACTACAAAATCATTTCTCCGTAACTGGCGAATTGAATCATACTTAAATGATCAGTCAGATTCTGCTGCAGATTGCAGTGGATCAGCAGTCGGTGATAGGTATGAGGGCTATGACACTGCAGAAAATATTAAAGCTCATGCCCTTTATTCTCATTCTCGCATGAGGTCGTCATTAGCTTTTAAGCCAACTTTGCCAGAACAGCAGGAAGTAAGCAGCTGTACAAGTTCTTCAAATTCAACTATTGTTGGTTCAGAGGAAAGTGAAACACCTAAAGGGACACCCAATCATATCCCAATTGTGAAAAATGTGACCGACAAAGAATCATCAGATGTCAGCACTAATGTCCCACCTGATTCAGATGAACCAAAAAAATCTGGAATACAGGTTGCAGAAAACAAAAAACCTATTGTATATCCAAATGCCGCTCAGGACCCATCTATCTACATGTACACAGCCTTCTATGCAAACAGACCAGCGGAAAATGTGAAGAACCACCAAAATGAGAATATACTAAAAAGGCGAAGTTTCCCTATGTTTGACAACTTCAAGTCCACTTTGGATCATGGTGTCAACAAACAGGCATCCAGCTATGTGTACAGCACATTGACTAGGCAGAGACTTAAGCAGCCAGAAAATCTAAAGCCCCCAGAGGGTGCAATAAAAAACTCTAAAAGCTTTCACAGTGTGACCAACCACATAGAACATGAAGATAAAAATCTTGAAGAAGAATCAAAGAGCCCCACTACCACTAAGGCCATCTCTGTGGCTGCTCTAGCTGAAGACAGCAAAGAGGAACCTAGCAAAGAATGTACTTTAAAGAAAGAAAATAAGAATTCTCCAAGTTTCCTGAAAAAGGGATCCCAGAAACTGAGGTCATTGCTGAATCTCACACAAGACAAGAAGGAAAACTTGTCAAAAAACAAAGCTCCTGTGTTTTATAGAATGTGCAGCAGTTCTGACACGCTGGCTTCTGAAGGCGAAGAGACTCAAAAGCCAAAAATATCTGAGACTAAGGCTGATTCCTCTCCAAGAAAAAAGAGGACCACATCATCCAATTCACAAGGCAGCTTGCATAAAAGTAAAGAGGATGTCACTGTGAGCCCACCAAAGTCTCCCAAGCCTCCAAAGTCTCCCAAGCCTCCAAAGTCTCCAAAACCTCCATTTGATGAAAGCAGTAAAAAGTGCCCTACTTTATGCCCCCCTGAAAAGTTCTTAGAAACTCTAGGAGATGCATCCACTCCAAGATTTAATACTGAACAGATCCAGTACCAAGAGGTGAAAAAAGCTGTAACTAATGCTACCCAGGAAACCGCACCTGTTTCTAGTTCTCCACAAAGAGTAAGCACAATGACATCCCAACCTGGAAACTCAAAGAACAAAGAGGAGTTATTAAGATCTCGTTTGAGTGAAAGACGTGTTTATAGTCGCTTTGAGCCGTTCTTGAAGATGGAGAGCTCTGGTCAGCCAGCAAGAAATACACCCAAGAGCAGTACACACCTCCCAGAAAAAGAAAGCAAAACCTTAGAGAATAACTGTGCAAGGGGCAATCAGGTGGCTCATTATAACTCGACTGCATACCATCCATTACAGCCAAATGAAAACAAGCTTCGAGGATTTATGCAAAAGTTTGGAAACTTACTGTACAAAAACAAGTAACACCCATGTAGTATAACACCATATGAGAACTGTGTGAAAAATAGCAAAGGCAGCAGGACTGTAAGTATTTAACTGACTTAGACTGATGGGCAGGCCTGTAAAGTTTACAAGGGTTTCTTCAGGGGTTAGAACTTTGGAATTGATGTATATGTTTTTATGTAATAAACCTAGAGGAGTTATACTTCAGTCATTACACAAGTTCTATGTCTAAAAGATGTTTTAAATGAGATGTTTATAATATTTATACTGTAAAATTAATTTGAGTTAGATACTTCCCCTCATGCTGAAAGTATGTAATAATATCTTAGACGTGTGAAAAAGAGGGAGGAGGTTTTTTAAACTCCAACTAATATTTTTTTCAAAAACCTGTCATTTAAAAATAGAATAAGTGGTCTGCTATGTCTTTTCAGCTTTTATGTGCTCTTGAAAGTAATAAAAGCAGACGTTAATTCATTGTATGTTACTTAGCCATTTAAACTAATTTTTGAAAGCCTCGTACAGACTTTACCATATTACTGATTGTCCCCACAGACTATATGGAACTGTAAGGGTAACAAATGGAGAATCTCTCTTATTGAACTGAATATTGTATGTAATTACATATCACCACAAACCTCAAAGTGACCCTCACACCAGGGTGTAGTGTACTTTTTTACAATGTGAAGTGGTTGTAACTGTAGGGTGACATTTTAAAAACTATTGATGCATCAAGATTTTTTGAAAGTAGTCTGCAGTTGGAGTTAAACCTCAAATGTACAGTTAACTTTTTATCATATCTGCCAATATTCCATAATGCATCCTTAGAAACATGTGCTTTCCCATGTTTTTAAATTTGGAGCATCAAGGAAGAAAATTAGTCTGTGGATTACCATTTCTCAGGCAAGTCTGTATGTTTCCCATGCAGTATCTAGCTTTAAATGTTAGCAATTGAATTTGCAATTCTAACTTAAGTAGTCCAGTTAAAAAAAGTTGTAGGCACTTATTTCATTCAAAACTTGAAGTATTTCCAAAGATTAAAGTAGTGGAAGCAACAAAAAACCTTTTAGACAGACTGGGTAAAATCTGGTTTCATTGGTGTCAGTGGTAAAATACCCATTGACATTAGTGGAGCCAAGATTTCACCTATCTTGTTTATAAACTTCTGTTCCTTATTTCTTCCTACTTACTATATGGACCAAAGGACCATGTACAGGAATGCTCTCTGTTCACTTGACCAGCTTGCATTCAAATCATTTTTTTAAAGTATGGAAACATTCACAAACTCTTTTCATTTGAATCAGTCAGTGCTAATTTAAGGATTTCTCAAATTGAGATAATCTGTTTGCAAAATTCGGGTGTTCTGCCAGTGACTTCAATGGACATTGGATCAGGACCCAACCATTTTATTTAACTGAGACATGAGTCATTCCCATTGAAGTCAGTAAGAGTTATTTGTATCAAGCAGTAAGATAATCAGGACCCCACTACTGTGCATAGTAAATATAAGAAGAGTATGAGAGAGACAAGGTTGGTGAAGCATATATTTTATTGGACTGACTTCTCTTGGTGATTGAGAGAAGTTTTTGATCTTCTACAGAGCTCTTCTTTAGATCTGTGAAACCTTGTCTCTCTAATATCCTGGACCACCATGGCTACAACAACATTTCATATGAGAAGAGTATGATACTGACAATTAATATTTAATGTTAATTCATTCACAAACATTTATTTTTAATGTCTATACCTGAACTGATTGTTGAGATGAGCACACCAGTGATTTCTGTATGTTATTTCCTTTATTTTAATGGTGTGTGTGTAGGAGGGCGGGATTGTGAATAAGAATATTGTACTGTTGAGGAGAGCAAGTCCCAGTCAAATAACTTTTTTAAATAGCAACCATATTTTCATGTAGCAATTGTTAATATTATGGAAAAAGTTGTCTTGGCCCTGGTTGTGATCTCACTTAATTTAGCTTTATCTATATAACTTGGAACAACTATGGCCCACAGCACCATAGTATCTAAAGATATGTCTACACTACGAAATTAGGTTGAATTTATAGAAGTCGATTTTTTAGAAATCGATTTTATACAGTCGATTGTGTATGTCCCCACTTAAGACCATGAAGACCATTAACTCAGCGGAGGGTGTCCACAGTACCGAGGCTAGCATTGACTTCCAGAGCGTTGCACTGTGGGCAGCTATCCCACAGTTCCCACAGTCTCTGCTGCCCATTGGAATTCTGGGTTGAGATCCCAGTGCCTGATGGGTCAAAAACATTGTCGCGGGTGGTTCTGGGTACATGTCGTCAGCTCCCCGCCGCCCCCCCCAGTGAAAGCAACAGCAAACAATCATTTCTTGCCTTTTTTTCCTGGGTTACCCGTGCAGACATCATACCATGGCAAGCATGGAGCCCACTCAGCTTACCATTGCCATATGTCTCCTGGGTGCTGGCAGATGTGGGACTGCATTGCTACACAGCAGCAGCTCATTGCCTTTTGGCAGCAGATGGTGCATTACAATTGGTAGCCATCGTTGTCGTCTCGTTGGATGTTCTTTTAGCTGACCTCGGTGAGGTCGGTCAGGGGCGCCTGGGTAGACATGGGTGCTCCTTGCAGACCTTGGTGAGGTCTGTCAGGGGCACCTGGACATAAATGGGAGTGACTCCGGGTCATTCTCTTTTTAAGTTTTGTCTCCCGGAGATTCAGTCCTGCCTGCAGTCGTACTGCACTGTCTACTGCCATTGTAAGATGTATGAGAGAGATGGAGTGGATCAAAACAAGAAAGAGACCAGATTTGTTTTGTATTCATTTGCTCCCCCCTCCCTCCCTCCGTGAAATCAACAGCCGACAATTGTTTCAGTGAGGTCTGTCAGGAGCACCTTTAAAAGTTTAATAGAGATTCTGTTCTGCCTGGAATAGTGGGGGGAGGGAAAGCTCAGTGGTTTGAGCATCGGTCTGCTAAACACAAGGTTTTGAGTTCAATCCTTGAGGGGGCCATTCTGTGTAACAGTTGTGTATGTTTCTCCTTGATGCAAACCCACCCCCTTTGTTTATTTTAATTTCCTGTAAGCCATGTTGTCAGTCGACCCTCCCTCAGCACTGCTGCAGGTCCCTGTTATAGCCTCTTTCCTTCATGCTCTTGGAGATTTTTTCAAAAGTTTGGACATTTCGTCTTTTGGAACAGAGTTCTGATAGCACAGATTTGTCTCCCCATATAAGAATCAGAGTCCATACCTCCTGTTTGGTCCATGCTGGAGCTCTTTTGGATTCTTGGACTACATCATGGTCACTTCTGCTGATGAGATCTGCAGTCACCTGCAGATTGGCCATGCTGGCCAACAGGAAATGAGATTCAAAAGTTTCTGGGGCTTTTCCTGTCTACCCAGCCAGTGCATCTGAGTTGAGAGCGCTGTCCAGAGCAGTCACAATGGAGCATTCTGGGATAGCTCCCAGAGGCCAATACCGTCAAACTGCATTCACACGACCCCAAATTCAATCTGACAAAGTTGATTTCAGTGCTAATCCTCTCGTCGGAGGAGTACAGAAATCAATTTTGAGCTCTTTAGGTTGAAAAAAATGGCTTCGTCGTGTGGACGGGTGCAGGGTTAAATCGATGTAACACTGCTACATTCGACCTAAACTCGTAGTGTAGACCAGGGCTAAGTGTTCTACACTCCTGTCAACCCACTGAGTTATTTCTGATTTATACTAACATATAGTGATCTACCTTTGTTGCCCATTCCGAGCTTCTGGCAAACAGAGGCTAGGAACACAATCTCTTCCCATCCTGGCTAGTAGCCACTATTGGACCTATCTTCCATGAACCCTGTTACAGTCTTTTTTGAACCCTGTTACAGTCTTGGCCTTCACCACATCCTCTAGAAAAAGAGTTCCACAGATTGACTGTGAGTTGTGTGAAGAAATACTTCCTTTTGTTTGTTTTAAATCTGCTGCCTATTAATTTCATTTGGTAACCCCCTAGTTCTTATGTTATGAGAAGGAGTAAATAACACTTCCTTATTTACTTTTGCCACATCAGTCATGATCATATAGACCTCTGTCATACCCCCATAGAGGTCTATAAAATCATTCAGTTTGAAACCTAAAGGAGATGTGACCCAAAGATAATAGGCCCTACCTAGCTGAACTCTGAATTTCCAGATGCTGTTAAGACAGCAGATTGGTCCATGAAATTTGAAAGATAAAGTAAAATGTATAATCAGTGATTGATGTGAAAGGATTTCCCCCTCCCATAGCACTCCTCAAAAATTCCAGTGAAGGGATATGCTATTTAATTCTTACAAAAAAATAAAAATAAAATAAAATAAAACACATGCCTGATTTGTTCATTGGCTATGTCAGAAACCTGCTTGTTCCTCCTCACCTATGGCTGTGATGGGAGTCCTTGAACTATAATGTGCTGCATTTCACCTAGAACCCTCTCCTGGTCCCATTAAAATCACAATGGTTATTGCCAGTGACTTCTATGATGCGGGTTCAGGACATTTCCCAAAGAACAGTTTTAAGCAAAATTACATGTAATAACAATAACTATTATATAGTGGGGATGGTATTTACAGTCAGCGGTGATCTCTTGTGTCTCAGTTGTATGTTGGGTCTTTCTCTTTCCCTCTACCAAAAGTTTTCCGTTCCTTCTTAGCTGAGATATTTGCAGAAAGTATATGAATTGCTTCACTAATACATGTTGTTAGTTTGCCTTTTCCATGCTGAACTGGCATAGCTGGAGTGTTCAGTACAGAAAATGCCTCCTCACAACTCTAGGGGACTGCCCAGTATGGACTCCTGTTAGTCTCTAGACCAGTGGTCCTCAACTTTTTCGTCTGGCGCCGGCCAGACGAAGAACTGTGGCGGCGGTCAAGCATCTGCCGAAATGCTGCCGAAATTCGGCGGCATTTCGGCAGCGACGCCTCTGGATGACGCCGCTTGTGGAAGCTTGCGGCAAGCGGTGTCATCCAGAGGTGTCGCTGCTGAAATGCCGCCGAATTTCACAGCATTTTGACGGATGCTCGACTGCCAGCCAGGACATGCGCCCGCAGGCACCGCGTTGGGGACCCCTGCTCTAGACAGCAGCATTTTTTATTATTACATTTTTTATGATCAGCAAGTTTTCAGGAGGGTGTCTCAATTAAGAGAACTCCCCTGGAAAACATACAAGCTGCAGAGCTGCTCGTGGCCCTGTAAGTCAGGATCTGTAAGCAATGGAAGCTCATTTATTTGCATTCTCCTGCCCTAGGCAGCTCTCCAGCATACCACCATGGAATGTTCATATTTTTCCTTTTGGGGCTACCATTGCAGGTGCTAAAAATGGCAGTTCTGTGTGTGTGTACATACATGTAGTAAATCTTATGAGATATAGTTTGTTACAATTTTTGGAAAATTACTATTTCTTCTATCAAAGACAGATTGTTAATTGAAGAGAAAGACCATATAAACATTTCCAGTAAAATGCACATAATATACATTTGTTTGCTAATTGGCATTCTCTCTCTAGATGGGTATGGTTGAGAAAATTGGCGGGGGGGTGGGGGAAGGGGGAATAGACTGCTCACCTGACACTCTTTCTATACAAGTAGAGTACATAGGGTGTAACATAGGCCAGGAAAAAACCTTCCTGTGCGAGTCTCCTATTAAAATACTGACAGGATACCACTAGCAACATTTTATTTTATTTGCTGATTTAAGTATACACTGGATGTAAAACACCAAATATTTGCATATGAACATAGTGCATTTAAGTGTCTATTCTACAATGCCTGTTCTTGCCTCATCTAGCAGTCAAAGAGCTCAAAAACCTGATTGTTTCCCACTGATTTTAATGGCTTTTGTATCAAGCTCTTAGAACCCAATTTAGCAAAGCATTTAATCATGTGCTTATCTTTAAGCACTCAAGTAGTCCTAGCATAAAGTTAAAGTATAAAATTAAGCATGTGCTTAAGTGCTTTCCTTTATCATGGTCTAAAAACTCATAATACTATTTGGGCATCAAATCACATATTCCAATCAATTGTTAATCTAAATATATGGGTTTTTATTTACTTAGAGCAATGTCTGGATTTCACACAGCCAAGCTGTAGCTAGATCTGGATTTTATTGCCCCTTCCAAACCCCATGTAAATGGTAGCTATTGCTTCTGCCTTTTGTAATCTAGATGATGCAAAGGAAATAGACAGGATATTATATACACATATATAAGCCTCCAGAATTGGTATTCTTGATTGCAAAGCAGAAAACAGAATTTAAAAATGCTTTGAAAGCACCAGGGAATTCCATGAAGCTAGGTTTTGGCCATACCAGATGAATATGTCTGTTTCTAGTCTGGATTTAGTT
Source organism: Gopherus flavomarginatus (assembly GCF_025201925.1). Classification (NCBI taxonomy): domain Eukaryota; kingdom Metazoa; phylum Chordata; order Testudines; family Testudinidae; genus Gopherus; species Gopherus flavomarginatus. Next base: position 171,173,133 of record NC_066620.1, on the reverse strand, counting down.
TTGCACTGTTATTCTTTATGTAAACTCTGGTTTCTCAATGGAAATACTTACATTACATTGTAGTTAATGCTATGCATATACTGTATATGTACAAATGCAAACCAAAATTTGTCATGAAATAATTTATTACTTTTATTATTTTTTACCAAATAAAATGCTTCTTTTAAAGCTTAGTTTCTCTGACATCTTTATTTGCATTGATTTCATACTACTAATAATATTTCAAGTTTTGAATATCTTCAGCAATTTTTTTTATTTTAAAAAATGTACTGACACAAAGCAAGTTAAGCAACGAATGTTGATAATGAAAGCTCTAACCCTGCAATTTAGTGCATGCTATCCCTTCATGGAGCCTCACTGATTTCCATGGTGCCTCATACAGAATCAGCAGTCTACCCTTGGACTGGGAATTGGAGGATGGAAACTTAAATAATTTCCCTGCAGAATATCAATAGTAAAATAGAGGAAGCAATAAAGGAGATAATAAGATTACAAGGATCGGGTCAATTATATCAACTTTCTGTGCTTAATTTCAATGTCTTATATCACTCTGCTTCTACATCCATCTCCAGCTTTGTTTCCTTTCATATTACCTCTGCTTTGTTAATGATAATTGATATCCTCTTTTCTTTCTTCTAACACACAGCCTCCTCAGGTCCTATTCCACGCTGCCCCTTTCAAAATCTATTTGCCAAGCATCTAACCTCTCCCCATTTAAATGCTTCCTAAAAACTCACTTTTATCAGATTGCTTACAAGAAGTGTCTTCACACACTCCTCTGTGCATCAGCATAGACTTCCAGCTTAATGTCTCATGAGGAATGGATTTTCAATATCCAAATATGTGCTAGGTGCTTTAGAGAAATAAGTAGGGAAAAGAAGACCTAAAGAGCTTACAGTCTACATTTAAACTTAATAAGTTTAAGGGAGGAATAGCTCAGTGGTTTGAGCATTGGCCTGCTAAACCCAGGGTTGTGAGCTCAATCCTTGAGGAGGCTATCTAGGGCAAAAAATCAGTACTTGGTCCTGCTAGTGAAGGCAGGGGGCTGGACTCAACCTTTCAAGGTCCCTTCCAGTTCTTGGAGATAGGATATCTCCACTTTTTATAAAAAGGAAATGAACAAAAAGAGAGGAAAGAAAAAGAAAGGACAGGAATTATAGAAATAAGATCAGGTGATTATTTGGTTATGGGGTGTGTGTGTGCACATGTTCAGATAGACATATACATAGCATCACACAGTGTCCTCATATACAGAAATATAAATAAAAGAGCCTAAAGATTTAACCTACTAAGTAAGATGTGCTTATGCTGTAACTGAGTAACCACCTGATGTCAGGATTACACTCCTGGGTCCCACTTCTTCCCTTTCCCTTCTTTATTTCCCTCACTTGTGTCAAATCTAAACTTAGACTGTAAGTTCTTCAGGGTGGGGGACTGTTTTCGACTTCTTTCTCTAAAGTGCCTAGCATGTATGTGGGAGCTCAAAAATTAGTATAAATAATAAACCCTATTAAAGTCTCAACTGACTTGACAAACAAGCCTTGCCTATATAACTAAACAAAATCAAGATTTAATTTATGATATAAATGATTGATTTGTTTGAGACTAAGCAATGAAATACTATTCATCAGCAAAAAGTGTAAAGTGTCATTTTTTGATTCAGTATGTACTGTTAAAAAAAATAATACATAGGATGAAATCTGCTATAAAAGTGCTTAGATCTCAGAGAACTAGGTGCATAGGTGAATACACACCTCCACTTGACAAATTGGAGAAACTGAGGCACAAAGGTCTTGTGTCACTCATCCAAGATTTCATAGTGAACTGATAGTAAAGCTGAGTGTATAACTAAGGTCTCCTGACTCCCAGTCCTCAGGCCCCTGCCAGTGGCCTGAACCTTCAAATTTTAAAATGTCAAAGATTACCAGTGATATGGGTTGCCTAGGTTTTTGACTGACTGAGCTGGAGCCAAATTTTCAGAAATTGCTGACCACTTACCCTCTGAAAATCAAGCCCCATTAAGGAGACTCAAAATGGATCCATACAAAATCACTAGTCCATTTTGAAAATAGGCCTCTGTATAGGTATATAACAGTGTTTCCATACAAGTCTCAAAAAATCACTGACAGTTACCACACTGTGTATTTGAAATACCCACTATTTTCCATTCTAAGTGTAGAGCTATCATTGTGGTAACTGCCTATACATGTTGAATGTTCAGTGGCAATATAGGGGTAATCTTTGCTATTTTTATACAGCAGTCTCTTCCAAGCCCATCAGGAACAGCTACTGTCTTCGTTAATCATTCTTCATTGTGCTTTCCTAAGGTCAGAACATCTCACTACCTGACCATGGGTCAGTTTTCAACTGGGGTAATTCAGGGTGTTTCCACTCAGGCCAATGGAACTAGTGATTTACACCAGCGGAGGATCCAGCCCATAGATGGTAATTTTGGTCTGTCATACTGTCAAAGAACCATCAGTGAGCACACACAGGAACTCAATCCTGACTGTCCGTTCTTCCCCAACTGAATAAATCTTAAAGTGATTGAGAGTAGCTGCAAGGATGTACAGGCTTGGCTGACTCCAGTAACATGTCTGTCAGACAAGTGCAGTAAAGAAGCCTCAAAGACTCACACCCCTTTTCTCCGTCCTTTTATAGCATTACAAGTGTTTTAGGTGAGAAGGGTGGGTTGGTTCACAAAGGAGAGAAAGGAAAAAATAAATCAGGAGGATGAGAGTACTGACCATTATCAGTCTCTTTGTGCATAATCACAGAGAGAAAGTTAGTCTACCCCAGAGTAGGGATAAATTCATTTTGAGGTGCAGCTCCATGGAATTTATCAGGCAACATAAATACATGTATGAGCATGAATAAACTGGCATTATGCAGACAGCAAAAATTAAAAGCAGTCACTGAGCAGTACTTTAAAAAGAAAATGGACACAATCACCTAATTTTTTCCTCTTTTGTTGCAGAGAGTTTAAAACACTGGACACTTGGCACTGAAGTCTCCAGTCCTCAGCTGAAAATTAAGCATACTTCTTGTAGGTACAGAAATTCAGTCAACTGGCCTGGAATGGAGCTGTCTCTGTCATTGTACTTTGAAACTTGAGGTCACTAGGCCCAGCATAACAAATCTTGGATCTAAAGGAATGTTCTGTTCAATTTGTTGGGACAGATTAAACTTTATCTGAGAGAGGTGTGCGTTCCCAAATAAAGTGCTACAGATTCTAAAGTCTGACTTCTTTTTTTAACTTGAGGATGGTAACGTTTTATCATTCACAATGTACAGATTCAAACCAATAACACCGCTTCGAGCAATGAAATAGGAACTGTATATGGGATTACTGACAGACTTTCTGTTTTGACTACCCGCTTCTTCACTGCAATTTCACAGATAAGACAAGGGAGCAGAAGGTGAGGATGTACCAGATAAAACAATGAGCAGTAGAGTAAAAGATAAGGTATCTTACACACTCCTGGTCATTGCTTTTTCTGCTAGCCCTCTCACCTATACTTTTTTTTACCCACCCTTTGAAATCCATATGGTGTAAGTTACACTATTGTACCATTTATGGGCTGCTTAGACCCACCTTCCAACCCACTTATATCAAACCACAATTTACTTCACTACTGAATTTGACCTTCAGAGTTTTTTAAAACAAGCTCTGCATCAGGACAGCCTTTCTCTGAGTAATGTCAACGTTCCATAGAGACAGAGTTAAGCATATTTCCTGGGTTTGACCTGACTAGGAGGGCACATATAGATTCAGCCTCATCAGTCCTAAAGACATCAATCATACTCAAAAATATTATAAAATTCCAAATGGAGGACTTTTTCTCAGAGAGGAATTCACTTCCTTTAATTGTGGGATTAACAGCCAATATTTCATTCACTACAAAAGGTAAAGCCAATAATTTGGTTGAATTATTTTTAGATCAATTGTTTTTAACAATTTAGATCTAATAATCTTGAGAGTTTAGCAGTAAATTAAGGTGGTGTTTGGCAGTAGAAATCCAATCTAGTCTGCTGATTTACATTTACTGGGGTACACAATCACATGAAGAAAGATAAGAGCCAAAATCCAAATGTATGGAGCTTCTTTATATTTTCATTAAGCGTGGGACAGTCCTAAGAATGTGTGGTATTGGTACAAAAAAAAAATCAGCAAGAATTTCAAAACTCTCATTCACATATCGGGGGTAAATAAGCTAAGAAACATAGGGCCAGAATTTTCAGGGTATTTAGGTGCCTAAGTATGCAGGTGGACATCTTGTGGAGTCCTTTGAACACCTATGCTCCTAACTAGGATTTAGGCACTTAAGTACGGTACTTTTGAAATGCCTGCTAGGTTCCTGTTTGCATCTTTAGGCATCTAAATCCCCATAAAAAAACTGGCTCTAAGCTACTTAACTGCTTTTGAAAAATGTTTCACTTTCCTTTATACAAAGATTTCAGTTAACTATGCCAGAGATTCCAGTTATCCAAATTGGGCTTCTCTCTAAAGGCTGGTTATATGCAATATTTTGGTTGTAAAGACAGCTCTTCGGGGCCACATTCTTTTCTGGTGTAAATTCAGAGTTAAAATCACGGATGTGTTTGATTCTTGGTTTCTGAGAAAGGGTGAGTAATAAATATTTAACAAATAGCTTAAATTTGGACAGAAGTCAATGATTACACTTTCTCAAAATAGATCTCCAATCTCACCATGATTCTTTCCCCGAGATTAAAATGCTTTCTATTCATTAGCAAAATCTCTTGTTTTGAATTTTAAATGGTAGCTCTGTCCATCACCCCCATTGCCACTCTTGAATTAAAGAAGTATATGATGCACAAAAGATATGACAAACCTCATCTGCTTTAGTGCTTAAGTGTTAAGAAGTGGCCCATAGAACATACATCACTATTTTCTTTTGTGAGTAACTAAATGCTTTTCCCCCTCTCAATAGAGTGGTGAATGCCACAAATCCCCTTGAAATCCTGAGAATATAATTTGAGGAAAATATGTGGATCAGACTATTTATATCTCTCTACTTTAACACACTTCTGTAGATCTCTTAATTAAAGGGAAAAAATCAGAGGAGAAAATATTAGTCTCTCCAGCTGCCTGAGGCAACCAAAGTGGCATTTTTAATTTTCTGTGAACAACAGACTAAATTTGAAGCACTTTGATGTAGCTAAATAAGATTACAGATGACAAATGGAAAGTATTTTGTATTGAATGTTGACTTATTGTTATTTTTAAAGGAAACAAGCCCCAAGCTTACAAAAGAGATGTATTCTGAGAAAATAGAAACCCCCAATTCTGAGCTAAGTTCACCCATGCAGAGCCCCCCCATTCAAGTCAATGGGACACATCAATCCACCTATGAATTTATTTTGCAAAATGGGAGCCTCATGCCTCACCTTTAACATCATACAACAATCTGGAAGTGCAGTTGCAGCCAGAAATCTATGTAAGTATGTTAACCCCTCAACAGATCAATCTGCTCCCTGCCTGTATTTAGTCACACCGGCTTTAATTTTTTTTGATGTCTTTTAGCACAGAAGATCAGATAGAGCTTTGTATTAAGGTGGTTTCTCTTTAGTCTCATGAACCACCAAGCAAAATAGTTAGACAATTCCAATTCCAAAATCTTTGCTACTGGTGGTGCTGCATGAGCTTGAAAGAACACAGCTTGACTTTCAGATTGGGTGGTCCATATCTATTGTTGGCAGATAGATAAGCAGCTTCTTGTAATGTGAGAAAGTTTGTTACAGAAAGTCACAAAAAGAATAAATACAAATTCCTACCTTAATGATATTTTTAGAGTCACTTTTCAGAGTAGTAGTACGCTTTAAGGAGGGAGAGTGATTAGTAATGTGTCCTGTTGAAACTAGAGTGGAGTTTTAGGTAGCTAGAATGTAATTTTTGAAACTGGAATTTGGACTTGACACCTAGGGTAACTAATAGCTTTATTCCTGCAAAGAACTCCGTAGATGCTTTAACGATCATGCCCCATATTGTTCCCCTGTCCAATGAGAGTTCTACACACACACAACCGGGATAGATTATGATCCCAAGAATAACTGAATAACTAAGAGTTTAGTTTTACAGTTCCTAAAGAAATGCTCTACAGCAACTCATTTCTACGCTGGGGTACTAGCTCAGTAGTAACTCAAACAAGATAACTCTACTGACACTATGATCAGTACCACATTTGCACACTAGTATTTGTGTTTTAACATGCAGCAGTTTTAAGGAAACCACAACAAACTACTCTGTGCAGTGATTAGCAATGAGATGTATATGTTTGAGATTTATAGGTTGTTATTGATCCCTAAACTGTTGTAAGATCCAAACATCATTCACAATACATACAGGAACATCTGTTTTTAAAAGACCTAAAATGTCCTGGGATTAAATACCCACCATTAAACAGTTCAAGGCTTTCAGATGTCCCCTTTCCAGCCTTCAAAATTAAGTATGTGAAATCTGATTTGAGGTTTAATCCTGCAAGCAATCCATTACATAAAATGGAACATTAAAAGCAAATTAATTATATGTTTTCTATGTGATTATAATGCAGGTATAAAACTGACAATTATCATAGGCAAAGCTATAGAAAATAGGAACTTGATGATATGCTCTTTCAAATCACTTGTTTTTTTTTCATGAAGCTGATGCATGTTGCCTTTAAAGATGGAGATATAATTATAGAGGAATATTGAAGTAAAAGAAATGCTCTGTGAAGGACCTTGATTCTACTTCCTGTGAAGTGCAATTAACACATATGCACTAGTTTCAGCTAATATGAGAACTGCCAGCTGCTACACTGATGTAAACTGAAAGAGGTTCCATGTGTTAATTCCATCCTGAGTTACACACAATAAAAGCCTAACCCTTCTCCTCAGGAGGAATGATATTTTCATTAAGGATTGGCACTCAGGAGATCTGAGTTCAGTTCCCAGGTCTGCCACAGGCTTCCTGTCTGGCCTTAGGCAAGTCACTTAGGGCCAGATTTTTGAAGGTATTTTAGTGCCTAAAGATACAAATAGGTGTCTCAAGCAATTTTCAGATGTCTCTAAGTGCATAACTCCCACTGATTTCAATAGGAGTTAGGCGCCTAGGGGCTATTGAAAATCTCACTAGAAGCCTATCTGCCTCTTTAGGCACTGAAATATTATTTTTAAATCGGGCTGATGAATCCTTGTTGTGCCTCAATTTCCCATCTGTAAAATGGGGTTGATAATGCTTCATTTATCCAGCTTGTCTATTTAGACTGTAAACTGTTTGGGGCAGGAACTCTTTTCTGTGTTTGACAATGTCTAGCATCAGCGGGTCCCAGGCTTGGTTGGGTCCTCTTGGTACTACCGTAATTCAAATACAGACTAATGATAATTAATCATTAATAAGTGCTCCCATTGAGGTCAATGGAAAAACTCTCATTAACTTCACTAGATACCTCACTGGGCTCACCTGTAAGGGTGTTGTTAATGACAGAATCTGTCTGTTACTTAGCTTTTTCATGTACCTGTGCACTACAAAAATAGCCTTGGGTCTTGCTTGTTCCATGGTGATTTTATCTGTAGTTCAAGAAAGATTGCTAAACTTTATGTCAAAGACTATGATTCTGCTCAGAAACACCTCTGCCAATATGTAATGTGAGATCAATATTTGCCACTTACGCTATTCTTAGAAATCTTTTCTTTCCTGCTAGGTTGCCTCCAACAGACAAAAAAGATCATGTCAGGGTATTTCAAGCTTTGTAAAACTTCCGCTTCCATTGAGCAAGTTCAGCTGTAGGAAATCCCCACGTATGCAATAAATGTACTCAGAGAAAAGTTTTCCCAGTGTATTTAGGGTACCCAATAATCACCAGTTTCTGAGGCCAGCTCATGGCTTAATCCACAAATACTGCTCAGATCAACTCAGTTTTATGCACTAATAAATAAGGTCCTGTGCACGTTCAAATGGGAATTGAGGGTACTCAGCATCTCTTGGCATTAAGCTTTAGTAGATTGGGTCTTTTGGTTACTTGTCCTACAGTGGAAGAATAGAACACACTGAACCTTCTTTTGTAACTACCGGGCCCCATCTAATTCTCCCCAGTAGATGGTAGCCCTCTTATAGGAACTTTTTTCTCCATGTGCTTTTCTGTAGCCTGGCTCTTTAAATTTTGCAGAGCCTAGCAGGAGTAAGCCTAAGGCGGCCATTTTGCAGGTAGCTTCTGCATGCTCCATTCTCTTCCCTGCTAACTGGTAAGCATTCTTGCATTTTTCCTCTGTTTTCCGTATCTTAATCTGCAGAGATGGCACATTCTCATGTCTATGCATTATGACCTTTAGGATAGAAAAAGAAAGAACTGCCTCCAGTTCAAGTAAAAATAAGTCAAATCCTCCTGCTTAGCCTATGAAACTTGGACCCAGATTTACTTGAATAGGTTGGGCACAACTTCATGGGCTCAGCAGACAGAAGTAAGCATTTGTGCTCTGCAGGTCTCTTCCAGAATTGGCACGGCATGGTATTTGTAGCACTAGCACAGGGCATAACTTTGGATTTCAAGATTCTAGGCTAAGGAGGTTAGTGCATGATTCAGTGGAATATCAAGTTATGTGGCAGCTTTTGAGTTTGCCCTTCATTTACTGTGTTTAATTTTGTTGTATTGCTATAAAAAACCTGCCACAGAAATGATTTTTTGAAAAAGTTATCTCGACAAGCTTGACTTTTGAAGGGTTCGCGCCAATCTGTAGAGTTATTTGATATTTTTCTTCAGTTTCATTTATCTTCTTTTAAAATGGAAAAATAGCAAAATGCTTGGAGAGCACAGGGATGTCCCCTCTAAGCATCACTGAGGGAGCATGGCACCCCAAAGGGCACAGACAGGTGGCAGACCTATGGTCCCTCCACATGAGGCCTAGTCAAGGGAGCTGGTTTAGGAGTGCGGAGGGGAAGCAGCAGGCTGTACCATCTAAAGGGATCGTGCAGCACACGCATTTCTCTGCACAGCTGGGGAGCTAGGAAAGAGATTGTGTCTCATCCACTCCATCCAGCCAGATGGTAAATTACACAATATGTACTTGCTGTTAGTCCATTTCCCAGCAGAGAGGCTTCCAAATAACAAGTACCACTATAATGAGCCCTATTTCAAGACTTCCTCACTGGCAACTTTAGCAGAGAGGCCAAGGAGTAAATGGTTATAGAAACTGAATTCTCCCTAGAAATGGCATCACTCCTAAAAAGGGACCATTTGAGTCAGACTTGTGAATTGGCATAGGGCTCTCTGTGCTGAACCTGCAATGTAGATGGAGGAATTCAGGTCTCCAGGGCTATGCAACTGGCATGATGGCAAACACTATGATTTGCACAAAAATCTACAAACAAGCTTCCCCCACAAAACAAACAAACAAATCCCTTCTGCGTATTTGAAGCAGTTTTCTGTTTTGCCCCACTGAGGAAGTGGCTGCTGTTAATTGAAAAGGCAACTGAAATACTTGTTCTAGGGCAGAGGCAAAGCTTGACAGCATAATATACTACGCATTCCTGCTAAAGAGGTGTGCACAGATAAATAGTGTATGCGCTGTTGATTCCAGATAAAAGGAATAAGAACTTGTTTCAGCAACATAAAACCTTTTTTCCCCCTTTTCTTTCTTCAGTGAAACATTTCCTTCTGGTTGTACTTTTGCTTATTGTAGCCAAGGCTTTCCAAAGTGACTAGTGATTTCAGGCACATAAATATTTGGGAACTCAATAAAAGACACCATAAGTGGAGATGGTTTTCAGAAAGGGCTGAGCAATAAATGCTGCAGAGAAAGCCCTTTAAAATATTTCAAGCTGAATGCCTAAATACTGAGGGACCCCAAATCATTAGTCACTTTTGGAAGCCTTGCCTTACCCTTATTGCATGTTGTTATTTGCTTCCATTCCCCAGAGCACCGTGCCAGAAACCTGTTCCAGCACAGCAGTAACCATTTCTAGAAAAAAGTTTTCAGTCTAAATTTTTTTAAAAAGAAAACCATCCAAAGGCCAATTTGAAGTCACACTGCTGATCAGCAGTACTTCTTTTTATTCTGATTCTGCATGTAAGTACAAAGTGAAGTCCAGCTATTGTATCACTGTTGTTGGAAGAGCACACTTAACGTAGTACATGCAACCAGTTCAACTAGTTTAATATTCTTACATGAAGAATTCTTTTCTTCAGGAGTGTATGCTAGGCTCTTATGAGAGTCTTCCTTGGTGTTTCTGTCATTTAGGCTGATTTGTCTTGACCTTCAAGTTCAGTATAGCAAGCCTAAGGGAAGGACAATAGTTATTTATAGTAACCCTTGAGTTTAAGGTGCAAGCTGTAAAATGCCATTTATTACTTAGTTTTATTTCTTTAGTTATGTAAGTATGTAAGTATGACTGCAGGTGCATCGTTCAAGTTGGGGGTCTTATTTTGCTAGATTTGAGCTGCCTTGGCTTAGATGGTCTGAGAAATTTTTTGGTATCTTGTTGATTTATTAGCCACAACTGGACTATCCTGTGGGAATGGCTTATTTGAATAAATTCACAGTGATGTCATGCATCACTTTTACAGATAAGGAATATGTCAGCTACATGTCATTGTCAAAGTGAACTTGGCATTAGGATGCTAAAAACATTGTATCATATTAGGCATAAAATATTGGGTTATAACAGACAGTCAATCTTGTGTGTATGTATGATTTTAATATCCATAATTAAAATATTGCCTGGCAAATGTTTTCTATGACTATATGTCAGATGTGCCGGGGTGAGGTTTTAACGTGAGTAGAAACTAAGCCAAAGAAGCCTGGAAGCTACTGGTGAAACTAACTAGTGAATTCAAGGATTAAGGAGAGACAATGGGCCAGATTTTCAGCTCCAAGTCCATGCAGGTAATTTGGCTGCAAATGACAAAGTGAGAATTCTCTCAGCAGTTGGGAATGCTGAATATGCCAGAAGAGCCTGCTCCTTTACCAGCTGGCCCACTCTTCTGGTCTGGGAATGCATTGACTGGAGCTCCACTGTGCCCCTTCTCAGCTGACCTGTGATCCTTCAAGGAATCAGCCAGCTATGTTAAATTAAAATATCCATCTCCTCACTCCTCCATCTTGTCACAAAAAGAGAATATGGCCCACTATGGACTACAAATTATTTTGTCATTAACTTTACATTGGTTCAGTTAAGACTTGGGAAGTTTTACCAGCATTATGTAATGCCATACTAATGTTTTTAGATACAGATCCGTTTATATAAGTGGTACAGAGGTCCATGTAAAGTCAACCTATTGTTTCTTATGAGGCACTGTGTACAGATCTCATCTACAAAGACCACAAAATGGAAAAAGGCCAATTGAAATATTAAAAATGTGCAGGATAAAATATTAAATAAGTGTAAACTGTGCTGAAGTATAATGGAAAAGTTCTCTTTCAAAGCTAAACCAGCTTTTATTTCCCCAAAGAAATAACCCAGCAGATTTATTTATGATGGTGTCAGGTGGAAAGTAGACCCTGAGGCCTTTTCAAAATAATACTACTTAGATTTACAAAGGAAAAATCAAGAATAATGAATTCCATGACTAAAGCATCATTCTGCCTTCAGACTGAAAAAAAAATGTGAAAATGGCTTTTCATAGAATTACATTCTCACCAGTCTGTTCCAAGTTTTTTTTTTAGAATCACTTCAGTGATACCGCACCCAGTCTGGCTAAGACATCTGTGAATCAAACCTCTTGTTTATAGGTATGACTATACAGTTTAAGGATACTCCCTGCTGACTCATCTGAAACGACAGCTTACAAAATATCAAGAAATGCTTGTATTCACTGGAACAATGTCAGCATGCAAAACTTTTCAAGACAAGCTGGCCTTCCTGTCGTGAAAAGTCATTCAGAGATTCATGCATTGAAAACATATATCTCCATGGAAGTAGAAGCTCAGAATAGAACAAAGAACAGATCTTCCATTAAGATATTAGGCGTGAACCTGACCTCAGTTATACATGTGCAGCACTCTTAAGCCATATTCATCCTTGCAGGTATAGGGAGTGGAATTTGTATGTACATACTCATGCCAACGGGGTAACTGTGCTGAAGAAGGGGCTTACCCCCATTCAGGGGATACAGCTATATATTCTCATGGGCTCCATTAGGGGAGAGGCTTTTAAGATCCAGTCAGTTACTGGGAGTGACCTTTTAAGTTATTTTCAAAAGGACATTGCCTCCTTTGAATGGGGTAACATGGGTTTATCTGAGGAAAGAACTGAGCCGAGGAAAATGAGCACATCAGAAATGTCTGCTCAGCACGCTAAACATCTAAAACCTCAATTACTCAGATGTACAGCTCTCTAAGAGGGTAAATACAATACATCACAAGCTTAAACCCTCTGAGGGAATCTGGGGGCTTTGGCTACACTGGCACTTTACAGCGCTGCAACTTTTGCGCTCAGGGGTGTGAAAAAACACCCCCCTGAGCGCTGCAAGATACAGCGCTGTAAAGCCTCAGTGTAATCAGTGCCGCAGCGCTGGGAGCGCGGCTCCCAGTGCTGCAAGCTACACCTGTAAGGGATGTAGTTTACGTCCCAGCGCTGACTCTCCGACCACACTTGAAATTTCAAAGCGCTGCCGCGGCAGCGCTTTGAAGTGTAAGTGTAGCCATAAGAACGCTCTGAATGTGACTTTAGGAAGGGAGGATAATAAGCACATTTCTAGCAATAAAAGAACAAATTAGCAATAACAGGACAAAGTCCAGTACTTCATGTTTACTTAGTGTTATATCTTTATTATATTCCCATGCACTGAAACCAAGATGTGTCGCAACTACTGGATAATGATAACAGATAAACTATTTCTTACATAAGGGAGAACAGAAAAACAAATGACTGTAAAAGAGATCATTCAAATATTAAATACTGTACGGGAACAAAGATTCCTTGCAATTAGCTGCATAACTTGTTTGTTAGGCAGTGTGCAGGATGATTTAGATAATTAGTGAAATGGTTACATGACAACATTACTTCATGTATTATTTTCTTGTGACAAACTTTGCATTACCCAGCAGTGGAAATCCCAGAGGGCCACCAACAAGAGAATAGGTGGGGAAGTGTCATAATACAAACTTATGAGAGAGTGGAGTACAAAATGAAAAACAGACTGAAAATGTAAGGTCTTTTCAGGGATTCCAGATTGTCCTCATGTCCTAAACACAGAGTGGCATCGACGACATGGGTTTTAGTCTTGGTTCTGCCACTGATCTGCTCCATGACTTTGAGTATGTCCTTTCTCTTCCCACCCTTTATCTGTCTGATCTGTTTAGGGTGTAACATCTTTGGGGTAGAGATTGCCTCGTTCTGTGTGTTTGTACAATGGCTAGCACCATGGGGCCCTTATCTCTGTTGGGATCTCTAGGCATCTCTATAATACAAATACATACGACTGTAAAAGAGTTCAGTATTAGATACAGTATCACCCCAGGGATATCTCTAACTGTGGTGAACTTACGTGAAAGATTAATTTTGCCCATTCTTTTTTTGCTACAAATCTCCTTTGTTGTCACTGCTTTTGGAAAATACTTGGAAAAATTGATCAATTTTTTTTTAAAAATAGACTATAAACTAGAATTTAATTTTATTAGCATTTTAAGGCAGCTCATGGTGCTATAAAATATGTTAATAGAAGTGTTGAAACAGCATGCAACCAACCTCTGGAAAATGATATGCAAAATAAAGCAATGTTTTTAAATAAGTTACTGTTATAAGATAGTTTAGGCTCTTGTAGAAGAAAGGCTCCAATAATAGTAGGAGCTATATTTTAAGACAAAGAAGTGCATTACCAGGTTGGGGGGCATGTGTTTTTACTTGCATAGCAAATTCTTTGCCGAAAGGTAAACTTTGTGGGGGAGGGGGAAGCGGGAAGTTACAAAAATTACATTCTAAAAACAGTGCAGGGATCTCATGCAAATTGCAGGCACAAATGTTCAGGCTTAATGTGGCATCAGAGGCCAGGCTGAGTTATAAATTTTGTGATTAAAAGGGGAGTTCAGGCATGACCATGGACAAGATGTAAATAAAACTCTGTTTCACTGTTACAACTTTTAATAAGGAAGTGTAAGCCGGGTTTTCATTTCAAGTTATTGCTGGTGACTCTCATTCTAGCAACCTACATTACAAATATTTAACTTTATATTAGAGATAAAGAAAAAGATGGAAAAGTAATTAAAACTTTTGAAATGTAAAGTAAAATAAGGCTTTCAGTGTGACAATATATCTTATTTGTAAAGTGGGATAAGAAAAATCCTGTTTTACAGTCTTTTAGATGGTATTAAAGGTGGTAAAAACTGTCCTTTCTAGGGAAAGCAGAAGTAGGTAGTTGAGATGGGCTGGAGCTACATCTGAAGTTACTGAGGTACAGTCCTTTAAAGATAAAACAAAACAAATACACACACAAGGAAACAGAAAAGAGCAGAAAAGATAGAAAACACAGCTTCTGTCTCTGGTGCTATTTCTCACTTGCAACCTCGCTGCTGGAAAAACACAGGCACAGCTCTATCAACTTCTCTGAGACCTGGCAAACTTGCACCAATATTCAGCTCTTTAGGTCATGTTTTTTAGATGCCTTACTGGTTATGAGTTCACAGAAATGTTGCAAAAGATGCGGTCTTGGCCTACTAAGCCATACCCTTATTAAATAGAGGGCAAAAAGGAAAGAGAGTAAAGAGAGAAATAAGGTAGGGAAGGAAAAGGACACATGAAGGAAGGCATGACAGCAGGAACCCAAGTCTCTCATGCCAGCTGCTGTTCAGAATTTAGGCAAAGTTGGTAGAGGTGGTGATGTCATCAGTTCCCTCTCTCTGGACTGATCTGATCAGGATGACTTTTAGGATCAGGACAATGCAGACCCAACAGTGTCTTGGTGGATCCAAGGTTCCCAAGAGATAGTAGAAGTGATAAAAACTTATTGCTCCTTCACACTTCCTTTCAGTGACCCCTAGATAAACAATGTCCAAGAACGGGTGTCAATCTCATCCTATTAGCCTGTTTAACCAATTGAAACATGTTTTGGTGATTTCAACTATAAATGTTTCCTCCCATTTCTTGAATCTTTCAGCTTGCTGTCATATCAACCTGTGACTTTATCAGAAGCTTTAAAGTCCCTTTATCATAGTTCTTTTTACTTAAACAATCCAGTCTGTTGATCTCCAATTTTTCCTGTTTTTCATAAACAATTTTATGAAACAGCATGAGTTCTCAAAGCTGGTCTGCCACTTGTTCAGGGAAAGTGCCTGGTGGGCCAGGCTGGTTTGTTTACCTGCTGTGTCTGCCAGTTCAGCCGATCGCAGCTCCCACTGGCCGCAGTTTGCCACTCCAGGCCAATGGGTGCTGCAGGAAGAGCGGCCAGTGGGAGCGGCGATCAGCTGAACCCGTGGATGTGGCAGGTAAACAAACCATTGGCTTTCCCTGAACAAGTGGCGGACTGGCTTTGAGAACCACTGATGTAGAGTACAACATCTGCATGACAACCAATAATATCAAAAATTATGAAACATGAGAAATACGGACCACAAACAGGTGTAGCCATTGACAAGGAGGAAAAGGCCCCCAAATGTCAGCTAAAATGACACCAAAATTATGGCATACCTAATTTTAGAACATGAGAAATGCCTGCACCAGCTAGCATGAAGTATGTTTTTAATGAGCCCCGTTTCATGGCCGAGATTAAAAAAAAAAAGATATCAGTAGAGAACCTCCCAGAAGTTCCATCTCAACGTCCAAGCATCTCCAAAATTGTATGCAGAAACACAGGCACAGCAATCAGCAGATATGTTTGCATGATACCCATATGATAGACTCCTAGGAATGTAAGCTTGAAAAGGACCTCAAGAGGTCATCTAGTCCAGCCCCCTGTACAGAGGCAGGACCAAATATACCTAGACCATCCCTGACAGGTGTCTGTCTAGTCTGTTCTTAAAACCATCCAGTGACAGAGATTCTACAGCCTCCCTTGGAAACCAGTTCCAGTGCTTAACAATCCTTGTACAGTAAAAGCTGTGTTGTCCGGCACTTTACCAGCCAGAAACCTCTATAAACTGGCATTTCTGATCTTCATTGAAAGTCCAGTTTGCAGTCTGGTTGGTGCAGGGCCGGCAGGCTTCCAACCTTGCTCCGCATAGCTTCCTGGAAGCAACGACATGTCCCTGCTGCTCCTAGGTGGAGGAACGCCCATGAGAGGTTTGGAGTGTGGGCATGGTGAGGAGCATAGGTTCTGGGAGGGAGTTTGGGTGTGGGAGGGGGCTCAGTGCAAGGAGTTGGGGCGTGGGAGGGCCTCCAGGGTGCCAGATCCAGAAGGCATTCACCCTGGGCGGCACCCCGGAAGCAGCCACATGTCCCTGCTGCTCCCAGGCAGAGGTATGACTAGGCAGCTCTGCGCGCTGCCCCCAGCCTGCCCTGAGTGCTGGCTCCACAGCTCCCATTGGCCGAGAATTTGAATACACGTAGCCTATCTAAATATTCTTTAACCTGTTCTTTCCCTATCTTTGCTTGCTTCCCTTCCCACTTCTTGTTAATATTTATCGGGTTAAGTATCTGGTCACAATTTACTTTTTAGTGAAGACTGAAGCAGAATAGTCATTAAACACCTCAGCCTTATGTCCCTTACCTTTTATGATGCTGATTAATTTAAATAAATGGGGTGCAGTGCTGCAATTGTGGCCATACCGTTCAATGGCACCCACAATACCGTATATATTTTAGTACATGATTATCCATATCTGACATTTGCTGACTTACAGACAACTGGAGCTACACACCTTGCATGAGTCTATGTTAGGGTACACCAATGTTTGGAACACTCAGGCACCTAGCAATAAGTTCAAAACATCCACATTATTATAAAATGTCTGGAATGTTGATAGATCCCACATTAGAGGTCACAATCTCTAGTACACATGCCTCTGAATGAGCAGGGAACACCATAACAACTGAGTAACCATTGGATCTATGCAGTCTTAAGGGTGCAGACCCACGGACATATCGATCTGGGCCTGAAACCACTACACTTTAGCAATGCAAAATTCTGGAGGAGGAGGAACAGGGAACAGTTTTGACATGCTTGAAGACATAGCTTGTATAAAGAGGCATGCTCAGGGTGACAGAAAGGCACATGTCCTGCTGAATAAGGGTCTGTGTCTGATGCTTGAATTAGCAAACCACAGGCTGATACATACACCAGTGAAGCTTAGGGAAATGTTTGGTGGAGGTTCCTTCTGGCCAGTGTTTCTCAAGAGCCACCAGAAGCAATTATGGTGCATTATAGTGACTGGATGAAGAGGAAGAAACCTCTATGCTATAACAAAGAAGAAAAGAGTCGGAAGGGAAGGAATGATTTTTTTTTTTAATGTAAATGTCTAGGGTTTGGGATACATCTGCCTCTTTTATGTGATGTCTTTTTGCACTGTGCTATTTGAATACCTCATGTTTGAATTGCGGTGGAAAAAGTCTGTCATTAGATTTCTTACTACATAATGTACTTCTCTTGCTGTCTCTCACTGACACATATATATGTCACATTCATTTTGCATCATGAAATTTGCAAGCCAGTGTGTTATCTGCATGATGCCATGCTGTGCTGTCCTACAAATTGCCAGCTATGTCTAGTAGTCAGACTTTTACCTGTTCAGTTCTCACTTACTCTGAAAATTGTGTTCAGTTAGTCTCATGCTGACTTTGTGTTTCCTGAGCCTTAGGATATGAGTCAGTCTGCAAGTGCCTTTCCAGACTGTAATAATTGTGAACATTTCAGGCTGCTATCTCCCTCCTCCATTAAAGATATTCCAAATCTGATAGCAAGGTTGTGCAATATGATGAAAGTCAGGAATACAGTATCTCCCAGACTGTGCTGTGGCAATATAATAGGAGGCCACTGCATCTTTCTAATCTGACATTGGAGTTGCATTTTCAGGATGTTACATGTTCTTTCTGGGGTGGATCTGATGGCTATGTGAGTAGCATTGTAGTTCTTCCTTAGGAGTTTAGTGACAACAAAATGAGAGTCATTGTCACCTGTAAGAAAAGACAAATACAACTGCTATGTGGGTTTTGTATTATTATAGAAATCAGTATTTGTCTAGAAAATTAGAACATCCATAATTATATCAGGATTTGTTTTAAACCCTGAGTTTGGCAGGGATGTTGTAAATCCTTGTGTGTCAGAGCATAAGCCAATTTATGAGGGTGCTGGGAAGAAACTTTATCTGAGGGCAAGTTATTCCACAATTATCCACTGCACAAGGCCTTTGCACCTTTCTCTGAAGTGTCTGGTACTGGCCACTGGGGCAGTATGGGATACTGGGCTAGAAGGACCACTGGTCTGATCAGTCTTTCTCTATGTAAATACACAGTGAGGTCAGTCTTGTACAAACAGCCAAACGCTACCAAGATCATTGGTTCCAAATGCTGTCGCCAAGGCTGAATGTCTGAGGACCTATGAGGTATGACATCACCCTGAGTACCGTGTGTCTTCAATGTGGCGAATGAATGGAAAACAGTCCAGCTTCTGAAGGTAGCCTCATTCCCTGGAGGAAGGGAATAGGACCAAGAGAGCTGTAAGTGCAGTCTATAGCACCAATCCAAGTGATGAGGTTTTGCTATGCCAAAGAACTCTTTTATACTTTAGCTTAGATTTCAGACTCCTAAGTCAGGGATCTTTCTTTGCTTTGTCAATAAAGTAGAGATGGGTGAATAATGGAATTTTTTGGTTCACTGGCAATTCTGACAAAATCAGGAGGAAAAAAAATTCAAGTTGAACTCAAAGATTTTTTAAAAAATATTTGACAAATTGAAAATTAAAATTAAAATAGTTTCAGGTTGAACTAAATGTTTTGTTTCAACTTTGAGCAATTTTTATTTTAAAAAAATAAAATTATAGGAAATTTGCAAATAAAAAGTCATTTCAAATTGAAATCCAAACATTTTCTTTAGAAAATGTTGAAACAAAGTTTTCATTCTTTGAGGGTCTGGGGTTTTTTTGTTTGGCAAAGTTGATATAAGTCTATAAAATGTTTTGGTGTCACTGAATCTGCCTTTTTCACTGAAAAAGTTTCAGTCAAGAATCTTGCCTAGATCTACTATAAAAAACACCATGTAAATATGGTATAAGAGTGAGTGGCTGCGTATGAAGACCATGGGTTGAAGGTAAACACAAAGAAAACTGAAGTTATACAAGTAGAGAAGGTGGAAGAAGAACTGTTCATTGAGTATTCAGGAGAGAACCTGAATCAGAAGAAAGAATGTGTGTATTTGGGAAGTACACATTTGAAGAGAGATCTGGAGAATTGAAAGGAAAACTCAGGCCATGTCTACATCTAAAATTTTGCAGCGCTGGTTGTTACAGCTGTATTAGTACAGCTGTATAGGGCCAGCGCTGCAGAGTGGCCACACTTACAGCAACCAGCGCTGCAAGTGGTGTTAGATGTGGCCACACTGCAGCGCTGTTGGGCGGCTTCAAGGGAGGTTCGGGGAACGCGAGAGCAAACCGGGAAAGGAGACCAGCTTCGCCGCGGTTTGCTCTCGCGTTCCCGGAACCACCCAGCAAACCTCAGGGAAGGAGACCTGCTTGCTCGGGGTTCGGGGAACGTGAGAGCAAACCGGGGAAGGAGACCAGCTTGATTACCAGAGGCTTCCTCAGGTATGCTGCAATACCTGCTTATTCCACGGAGGTCAAGAAAAGCGCTGGTAAGTGTCTATACTTGATTACCAGCGCTGGATCACCAGCGCTGGATCCTCTACACCCGAGACAAAACGGGAGTACGGCCAGCGCTGCAAACAGGGAGTTGCAGCGCTGGTGGTGCCCTGCAGATGTGTACACCTCCTAAGTTGCAGCGCTGTAACTCCCTCACCAGCGCTGCAACTTTCTGATGTAGACAAGCCCTCAGTGTGCATGGGACCCAGTAAAAAAGGTGGCAGCAGTACTGTGGGACCGGCAGTCAACAAATTGTAAGAAAAAGTGTATGCTATGTGTGTTTGTTCCTGTATGTTTAGAAATGATGGATCTTACGGAGATGGGAGAGGAAGATAATCTACTGAGGAAAATGGCAGGCAAGCAGAGGGTAGACAAGGGGTGCACATGGAAGAAATTATGCAGGGAGTGAACTGGGGATTCTCTGTGATAGATAGGCTGGACCACTCATGTTTGAGGTGGACTGGACATGTGATAAGAATGACCAGCAAAGAAAGCATGAGAGGAAGAGAACAGCCACCAAGGATGTGATGAAAAGATCTACCAAAAGAAGTTTGAAGAGAAAAAAGACTGGAACTACAACAGCAATGAACCCATGCTTTGGGTGAAGAATCGTGGGCATCTCTGACTCTGTGTAAATGGGAAAAGGAGTTGAGAAGTGGAGCACATGCACAGCTGTTGATTTTGTCTTTCTTGTGGAAAACAAATATAGCGTTTATCTCTTGGGTAAAATTTTCAAAACATCAAAGTGGCTTAGGAGCCTAAGTCTCATTTGCAAAGGTGAATAAGGCAGTTAACAGCTGAGTGCTTAAATCCCTTTTGAAAATGGGGCTTAGATGCCTAAATTACTTGTGTGCTTTTGAAAATTTTCCTCTTTTGACAATTGTGTCAAGGGAAAGCGTAATATAGCTGGATGCAGCAGACTGGCTAATACATGGGGGTGTCCCCAGTAATTCTTTGGAAAGACATTATGGCTAGACATCTTAAGGCAGTGATTACATTGACCATTGTAGTACTGTATGGCAAGAGTCTCCTCCTTTAGGTCCTGGTTTAAGTCCCTATGATGATTTATCTCATTTCTGCAACTCTAGCACCATTGTTCTTTATCATACTGATAACCTGTTTTCTTAGGCTGGGTGTGATCTCTGGGCTCTCTGGACTACCTATGCTGTTCTCTGCATCTCATGCTGGCAGTGTGATTCCTATTTCACATACTACGTGCTAGGTAATCAGATGAAAGGACTCACGCTTGTAAAACACAAACTGGCTCTTCTTGAAGATAACTGTTGATTACAGATTGCTCTCGCCCCTTGCTCCACCGATATGGCCACCAGGTGCCCGTTATCTACCGGGTAATGAGCGTTGGAATAGGGCGGAGGTTCGATCACTGGATGCCCTGGGGGGGGGTGACAAGTGCCCAAGGGTAGTGACGGGGATAACGCAAGCAATCAGTCGTAGTGTTAAAGATTGAGGATTTATTAAATGAGTCACAGATAAGGATAAGGGACCACACGATTAGTTACAACTTGGGCTTACAATATAATACTAGAACAAATAACACAAACACTACAATTACAAATAGAAGCTGGCCCTGGTATTTTTCTAAGTCCCAGTAATTATTCAGGTCGTCCCAGGGGTTAGTAAAAGTGATATTGGTGCTATTAGTAATCATAAATGCAGCAACTAATCTTATTAAACACAAATTGCGAGGCTCAACTGGTCCCCCTTGCGTTCAAGGTTTCCTGGTCAACGGGTTTCCCCTAGCAGGAGCCTTGGGGCGGCTGGAACCAGTCTTTGCCTCTTATCTAGCAGCACAGATATACAGATAACCTTAACAGCTAATTCTACTTACACATACAAACCACAAAAGTTTCATTACGGCCGGCAAGCAGTCAGGCTCTGGGAAACGCGTGAGCCAGGAGAGAGCTTCAGGTTGATCAAGCCTGGATACGGTTCGACGGGAATTCGAGTTCTCTCTTCGCCCGTCCCCAGGAGGGGGTCAGGAATATATAACGAATTTTTCGTCATAATTTATGATAAGCCAATTGCGGGGTCGCGAGTGGCTCATGCCCATACAAGGGAGGCAATCGGGCCCCAGCATCTCTACCCAGGAAGCAACCGTCGTGAGGGGAACTTCCCCTCCTCAGGTCGGCCGACCGCAAGGTGCTGTTTCCTGTTACAAGTTCTGCTTTCTGAGCAGCTATGTGATCAGTGGCAGTTCTGGGGGCTGGGGGAAAATTCCGTTGGGGGGTGGAGGCCGGAGCACCTGTTGTCTGGCCCTGGGGCCCAACTTGGGGGTCTAACAATAACTATTTACAGAAATGTTGCAACAGCAGCTAGTATTCAAGCCACATGCGCACACACACTGACTTCTTGGTGAATCCTCCAAATTCTTCCCTCCTGCGCCCACCCTATCTCCTTCCTCTAAATTCCATACAGGCTGCTACAGCTCCCAAACACAGCTGGCTCTGTATCTGTTTGCAAATGTTATGGGTTTGTTTTGGCTGGTTGGTTACAATAATACAGGTCATTAGCTGTATGTTTGTCTCTGCCAGCCATCAATTGACGTGCAATTACTATTGCAGAGCAATTGCATTTCAATTTAAATTTATTTTCAGCTATGCTCAGTGACAGATTTCTTGGTGCACACTTTTACAGGCAATTTGGCTGCATTGCTGCTCTACCAAGGTTTGAAAATAGGAGGCCAAATCCTCTGTTGGTGTAAAATTGCTCCAGCTTTGCTCAAGTCAAGACACCAATTTACACCAGCAGAAATTTAGCTCTGATCATCTTGGGTACAACATTCCTTTCCACCTCTCTTCTTATTGTGCTAAAGCCTTCAGATCACATCCCTGGGAAATGCTAGCTCTTTAAAGCTCATTAAATCAGCATAAAGGATAAAATATGAACACATGTAAATCTGAACATTTTCAATAATGGCTTGAACAAATATTATGATTGGGGAACTTCAGAGTGCTTTCATCTTTGTCATCAACCAGATCCTCAGCAGGTATAGATTGGTGTAGCTCCACTGATGTCAACGGGCCAGAATGAGACAGCAGGATATAGCCCTTGTAGATAAACTTCACAGGTTTAGGCACTATAGCATATTCTGGCCGCACAATCGTGGAAAATGTTCCATGCCCCAAGACGTTTAGTGACTTATTCCTAAGCAGTAAAATGTTGCCTAGAGTGCATGGAATAGTCCTCTTTTTGGTAACATTAAATACAATTCTGGGGGCTCTACAGTGTGGAAGCTAGGAAGTTGTTATTGAATTTGGCCCTTACTGAAGTCCATATTTTGCAATATTTAGGTACTCCAGGAGAAAAAACTAAATTAAAGCAGCTGAGACTGAATTTGGAATTTTCTTGCCTTTATGATTAAAAAATTAATCAAATAACCTTTTACTTTTGACATGTGATATTCTATAATAGCCATTGGATCAGATTCTGCTCTGTGACCCTATAGTAAATCTGGAGTAACCACATTAAAGTGGACTTCTTCCAGTCTACTTCACAGACCTTGCATTTCTTTATACTGCTGCTCTCTCATTACCATACTGTTTGAACAACTGTAATATCTCTCTATATTCTTCTCTGTTGTCTAGCCCCAATCTCGTTCCTTTCCCTTCTTCATAGTCTTTCCACTGTTCCTGTGAGAGCCTTCTCTTCAGCTGCTCCTACTCTCTAGAACAGACTTTTTGTGTCTCTGCCTCCTCAGCCCCTTCATCGCATGTCAGTTCTTAGCTGAAAACACATCTTCTTTCCTGCCAGTACATCTACACCTCTGGTTTCTCCCACTGTGCAGAATGGGTATCTGTCCATTCTTGCTGCCCTCTCTTCCTGGAAGTAACAGCTTCCACAGAATCTGGTCAGAGCCCTCAGATGCCATAGAATCAGTTCAGTTCTGACAGCTATTGCTTATAAATCATATTATTAGAAATATGTATCTATACATTGTAACTGTGTCACTGTGTGATTCAAGACACCATAGCATTTTTGCGTAGGGCTCATATCAAAAGCATGATGCCAAATACAGTTGCAGCATGTGATGTTGGAACAATATATTATAAGATGGCAACTGGTAAGAATGGGATGAAAATAGGAGCGCTGTCAGGTTGCTAGCTTTTGTGTGGGAGGAAGAAGGCCAAAGGGCCAGATTTACAAAGGGGCCTAAAAATGCAGACAAGCACGTAGATGGAGACAAGGTGACTAGATGCTTTTGCAAATCCCACTAGGTGCTTTTGGCACCTAAACACCTTTTAAAAATCTGACCTAAAGTGTGTTCTAACCCACAGTCCCCCGAGCCCTTCAGGTATCAAGCAGCTGCAGTCCTCACATTCAGGAAAGTGCAGAAAATGCTCCTTCAGTCAATTAACTGTTTGAACTGTTAACAATATGGTGGATGCTCTGTCACTTGAAGTCTTTAAATCGTGTGGCTTTAAATCATATGGATGGATTCCTTTCTAAGCTGTAGTGCAAGCAAAAGATTTGGGCTTGATGCAGGATCCACCTGTTAAAATTCTATGGCCTGTGTTATGCAGGAGATCAGACTAGATGACCATAGTGGTTCCTGCTGGATTTCAAATCTGTTAATCTTTCAAAACTACTGTGGGGAGTACAATACCCCAGAAGGGAAGGACTGAGATGGGACTGTGTGTCCTTGCACCAGCCTGTGGATAGGAGAGCAACCTGTAGCCTACAAAGGGAAAGTGCAGCATTCACACAAGGATGTCCAAGGAGGGATTATGACTCCTGGACCAAAATTCTGCTGGAGAATGCCCTCAGTATGGGCCAAAGGCTCAATGCTGCAATCTGGTCCCCAATAAATGCAGACTACTTTCATTGTCCAAGTTCAGAGTCATGCACAAAATAAACAATGAAAAGTAAATTCCAATCCAAAGTTTCAGAACTACACATGCACAGTTACAGTAACTGCCTAGGCACATGAGCACAGTGTGCACAACCAGGCTAATTGTTTGTGTGATGGTGTATGTTGCATTTCTAAATATCGCAACTAGTTGGTTGTTGGGCTTTTTAATTTCCATTTAAATACCCTAATGTATGAGTTGTAGCACAGAACTTGTGGTTTAAAAAAATGTAATTGAAAAAAAAATTCTGATACCCACTTTATGTGAAACAACGCCATTTTTATTTTTATTTTTGGCAAAAACAAAACAAAACACCCCTCTGAAACAAAACAGAGTCCTGGAACTTTAAGCTGAAGGAGATTCCTTTACAGAACCAGCAGGTGGAGCCTTTGAAAACATGGATGGGCAGATTCCGACACATTCTTTTGTAGATAGCCAGAGTTTAACTCCCACTCATTAGTATATTACTATTTTGTTACTTTGATAGATTTACATTGGATAATTTTTCTATTTTATTCTGCTGTCCAGGGATTACACTGAAAAATCTTTCTGTTCTGTGTTGTTTCTATCATAGAGTTGTATAGTCTCCATAAACTTGATTTGTGATGTTTTGCAAAATATAAAATTGTATTAAATTTTGTCTTATTGTATTAAGTTTGTAATCAAGCTTCCATAGAATTTAAATAAACATTGTTTTGCAATTGTACATGGCTAGCAGGTTGTCTTTGTGACTATATATCCCATAATGCTTTATGGGAATATGACATAACTGGAGCATGTTTTATGCTACATGTGCCATGTAACACATCTCTGTAAAGGTTATGGTTTACTAAATCTATTCATCCTATTTGTATGCACATATCATTTTTGTACTTGAAGTTATGAATATTGGCCGTATACTTGCTTGATTTCTAAGTAAGCTTTGTAAGGCATTTGGTCAGCTTCTTTAGAAAGGAATTCACAAAGTTAAGTGCCCAAGCAAGAAGCACTTAAGGAACAATGCACCTTGGAATGCTCCAATCCACATAAGAAGTCGTCCTGGAGACATACACGATACCATGTGGGCAATGGCTTCTGCCTGTAAATACTGTGAGTCATGCATGGACATGTGACTTGCCCAGATGACTCCGGAACTCCATCTTGGAGCTGGACTTCGCATAGGAGAGAGAAGGGGGTTTCCACCCACAAGAGAGAGCATGTTTAAGCCTGTGGGAGGCCTGTCCATTTTGTCTTCAGTGGCTAAAAAGAGAGCCTCTCCAACCCTAGGATATCTGAAAGAAACTGGAACAAAGGATAGTAACCACAGGGGGTGTGAGTGATTGCTGGACCCAGGCTAGAAGGAGGCTAATCTGTAAAAGGAAGCTTACTGGTGAGGTTTTTATCTGTACTCAGTCGTATTACTGTATTAGACTTAGATTTGCGTGTTTTATTTTATTTTACTTGGTAATTCACTTTGTTCTGTCCATTATTACTTGGAATCACTTAAATCCTACTTTTTGTATTTAATAAAATCACTTATTAATTAACTCAGAGTATGTATTAATACCTGGGGGGTGGGGTGTAAACAGCAGTGCATCTCTATCAGTGTTATAGAAGGTGAACAATTTATGAGTTTACCCTGTATAAGTTGTATACAGGGTAAAATGGATTTATTTGGGTTTAGACCCCACTGGGAGTTGTGCATCTGAGTGTTACAGATAAGGACACTTAGACTCATAGACTTCTTTCAGTCAGGCCTACAGCTCTTAGGGGACGTGATTCAGACCTGGGTCTGGGTTTGCAGCAGGCTAGCGAGTCTGGCTCAAACCAGTCTGGGCATTGAAGTCCTAAGCTGACAGGGCAGGAAAGCAGGGGCAGAAGTAGTCTTGGAATATCAGTTGGCAGCTCCCAAGGGGGTTTCTGTGATCCAGCTGGTCACAGTCATCTTCCCAGACTGGCATTAACATTTTCTCTGCTTTTAATTTGATAACATAATAGAACAGTGTTGAGAAAGTCTGTCACATTTTAGTTGTTAATGCTCTAGTCAGATCCATCTAGGCATTAGGGCCAACTAGTGTTGACAGCTTTCTACTTGCACAAAACCGAACACCCTTGCCCCACCCTCACTCACTCTCACATTTTCACCAGGCTGGCTTAGAGGCTTGGGGTGCAGGAGGTGGTGAGGGCTCCACCTGGGGGTGTGGGCTCTGGGGTGAGGCCAGAAATGAGGAGTTCAAGGTGCGGAAGGGGATTCCGGGCTGAGGAAGTGGGTTGGGATGCAGGCGGGGGTGAGGGCTCCTGCTGGGGGTGTGGGCTCTGGGGTGGGGCTAGGGATGAGGGAGTTGGGGTGCAGGAGGGGGCTGGGGCAGGGAATTGGGGTGCAGGAGGGTGCTGAGGGCTCCAGCTGGGGATGTGGGTTCTGGATTAGGACCATGGATAAGGGGCTTGGGGTGCAGGAGGGGGGCTCCAGGCTGGGGCTGAGAGGTTTGGAGGGTGGGAGAGGGATCAGGGCTGGGGCAGGGGGATGAGGGCTCCGGCTGGGGGTGCAAGCTCTGAGGTATGGCCATGGATGAGGGGTTTGGGGTGCAGAGGGTGCTTCAGGCTGGGACTGAGGGGTTCGGAGGATGGTAGGGGGCTCAAGGCTGGGGCAGGGGGTTGGGGCACAGGAGGCGGTCAGGGGTGCAGGATCTGGGTGGCGCTTATCTCAAACAGCTCCTGGAAGTAGTAGCATGTCCTCCCTCCAATTCCTACATAGAGGCGCGGCTAGGTGGCTCTGTATGCTGCCCTGTCTGCAGGCACTGCCACTGCAGGTCCCATTGGCTGCTGTTCCCAGCCAATGGGAGCTTCAGAACCAGCACTTGGGGCAGGTGCAGCAGGCAGAGGCCGCTGGCTGCCCCTACGCATAAAAGCTGGAGGGGAGACATGCCGCTGCTTCCAGAAGCTGCGCAGAGCTGTGGCAGGCAGGGAGCCTGCCTTAGCCCTGCTGTGTCGCCAACTGGACTTTTAACAAACCAAACTAATAAAAGCCTAATTAATCCAATAATTAGGTTGTCCAATTAAAATCACAAAAGCCATGAAATGCAGCAATTAGAGTACTAATAACACTAAATTAGCCACATTGCGAATCCAATGTATTTTATATTTTGTCCACAATATATAGTATAACGTATTTAGTCAGAAAAACCGAAATGGAAACTACTGTCTACCAATGAAAGAGTACAGTTAAGGTTGCTGCTGAAAATGAAATGTGTGCTTTTTGCTGTGTGAACTCCATGCTTCATTAATGTCGTGTCTGAAGTCTGATTTCTAAGCTTTTCAATAATATAAAAAGGTGGGAGTAATAATGAAATGACCTGTGGTTAACAGTGTTAGCCTGTATGGGGTAATATTTATTTTCTTTGCTGATTGAGAAATCAGCCCTTTCCGTGTCTTGGGACAAATGAACTAATTAAAAAACAAAACAACAACCCTCCCCACCCCCTAAACTGAAACACTTAAAATAAGGAAAAAAAGGGTTGAGGGACCAAAACAAAATAAAGCCAAAAACAAACAAGCAAAACGAAACCGGCGCTACTCACAGAAGTAAATGCTTGGTAGCTGTAGCCTCTGCTTCTCCATCCTGATCTCCCTTTCCATCAGAAAAGCTATTTGACTTCATTCCTCCTCATTTCTAATCTAAACTTGTTTTGGAATATCTGCAAGGCCTGCTTTGAGCACCTTCCATGGTACTCTGTTCTAGTCTGTTCTGAACATCTTACACTACATTTAGCACCATCGCTCACTGCCTGATTTCTCTCTCAGCCACAGACTTTTCCTGGTATCTACACTTTTCCCTGTGTAGTTTCACACCATTACTCCTGCCATTTTCAGAAATTGTGAAAAATGCTTTCCATGTACACTGTAACCTTTTACATATTTATAGATTCTGATCAACAAGACACCCTCATTAGTTTTTCCCTTCTTTAAGAGAATATATATGTAGTTTTCTCTCCTCATATATCTTGTTTTCTGTATTTTTTATTGACCTTCTGTATTTTGCTATTTTACCTATTATTTTAGTATTCCTAAACTGCTGGAACAAG
Organism: Gopherus flavomarginatus; assembly: GCF_025201925.1. Lineage (NCBI taxonomy): Eukaryota > Metazoa > Chordata > Testudines > Testudinidae > Gopherus > Gopherus flavomarginatus. The sequence continues at coordinate 171,144,486 of NC_066620.1, read as the reverse complement.
GATTGCAGCAAATACTGATTTTCATCAGTGAGGATTAAAGTAGTTAATTTGTGAGCAGCAGCTTAGATATCTAGATCATTATACATATTAGTGCATCCCAGCTATGGTTTCCCCAAAACTCCGTAGTTTGCCACTATTCCCTCCCTAGTTTTATATGTGACACTCCTAGAAATAGTACATCTGTTAATACTGCAGTACGTTTTTTGTAAGAAAGTCAAACCACAAGATTATACTCAACTTGCTTTCTACAGTCACACTGAGAGCGTTTTGCAAACTCACTGCTTTCGAGATAGTGGCATGCCTTCCCTCATCATTTTCTAAGAGGTCCCTATCTAGAGAACCTGGTGAGTTTCTAGCTTGAGGCCTTAAAATTATTTATCTGTTCTTCAAGGCGATGGAAGTGGAGAGGGAGAAGATGACGATGATGTATTCAAGATAGTTAATTTCTAAGCAGGCTGAAGATTTGAATGGAGGGACTATGCATCTCACTTGAGTGAGCGTTGACTGCATTTAGAGAACAGCATTATAAGCTTTCACAGAATAAAAATATAAAGGCTGTGCCATATTTTGCACTGACTTACACCTCATCTCATTGGCATAGTTAGGGCTGTAAATCAGTGCAGAATATGACTCATCATCTTTTGTCTGTTCCTTGTTCTTCTGGAGAATATTTCTTTAAGAAAAAGTAGAAGTGTGTGAAGTCAATGGTGAATTACATAGAGAGAAGCACACCAAGGGAAGGAGTTGTGTTGTCATAATGCTGCCTCTCCTTCCATCCCACAAACCAAGATGCTGTGCAGCAAGCCTGTGAACTCCAGCTGGGAGGCACAAGGGCTTCCAGAGCATGTAGAGAGAACCACACTCCACAGCCTTTTCTCTCCTCTAAAAAGCATTTTATAAACACTAATGAACTCATCCTCACTGTATGTGAGTCAGATTAGTATTTTTATCACCATTTTTCCAGATCGGAAGCTGAGACATAGATAGAGGGCTATATTCTGCCTCCCTGGGTGAGTAGTACCTTATCACCAATTAGTCCAATGGAAGTGACTGCGACTATGTAAGAAGTAAATTGCCACTCAACTTCAATGAGGTTGGCAGAATTGGGCCCAGAGAGATGAAGAGCAGGATTGTGATTACCTTGTTTGTGTCATTGGTCCCATTTTATTGTAATAGGAATTGTAAGTGATCACAATTAGACTTAAATACCTTGTCCAAAGTTATGTGGAAAAGCAGTGGAGGAAACAGGTCCTGAATCTGATTGCTGTGCTAACTAGCAGACAGTATGTTCCTTCCCAGCTAATGGGGCCTGTCATATTGATCAGATTTCATTATACGGAAAGATTAGGCTTTTATTAAGTTTGTTCAACAGTCTCTGTACCTCAAGGTCCCAAAATATAAAAACATACCGTTGTCCTTTGGTTTTGACTTAGTTTTGCAGGTTACTGCATTGATGCCTCTGCATTTGCCGCTGTTCAAATAATTGTATGATCAGAACCATAGTTCTTTGCCTGTCTCTAGGAACGAACATCAGGCTCTTCTGCCCATCAACATTCTGAATTTTCTTTTAGCTAAGACAAGAAGCTCTTTATCAGGCCTGGTCCACACTACAGCGTTAAATCGATTTAACGTTGTACCCGTCCACACTACAAGGCACTTTAAATCGATTTTAAGGGCTCTTAAAATCGATTTCTGTACTCCTCCCCAACGAGAGGAGTAACCCTAAAATCGATGTTACTATATCGATTTAGGTTTAGTGTGGACGGAAATCGAAGTTATTGGTCTCATTCTTTTACTGTAGCTACCCAGAGTGCACCGCTCCGGAAATCGATGGTAGCCTAGGACCATGGACGCACACCACCGAATTAATATGCCCTAGTGTGGACGCGTAAAATCGATTTTATAAAACAGGTTTTATAAAACCGGTTTTAATAATTTCGATTTTATGCTGTAGTGTAGACGTAGCCTCAGTCAAGGCAGCTAGTCACAAGATCATGGTTTACCTGTCTTCCACATCTGGCTTAGATTCCTGTCTGCTATGCTGTATGCATACAAGAATCATTCCCCCCACCGCCAGTGCTTCTCCCATTCACTTCACAAATAAGTAAATACATATGATGATGGTTTTGTCATTAGCTCTATTTGGCTCTATCTGCTCAGCCTAAGTATTGTGCCTCTTTCTACTCCTTAAATGTTCCAAGAATGTCTTCAACTTGTCCCATATATCTATGAACTGATCCAAACTACAATGTCCATCTTAACAAACCTAAAAGCTTTTCTATACTTCTCCAGTCTCTAAACAAAACAATACTTTCAGGATCTTGAAATGAAATTGCTTTGGGAGACTGAACTGGAACATTGGAATTTACTGTAAATTCCTCTTACCTCTGTAGTGTACTTTTTCTTTTCTTATGTGATCTTTCAGCTGGCCTGGTCTCATTTTATTTTCTTCCTTTACACTTTTATCTCTCAATATTTTCTGTGAGAACAGATCAGTTACCGTAACACAGGTCCCAGATAAGCAAGGTATTTAAGCACATGCTTTACTTTAAGCACAAGAGTTAGTCCCACTGACTGCAAGCCTACTCATGTGCTTAAGTATCTTCCTGAACTGGAGCTGTAGTGTTTTGGGACTCATCAATAAAACCTGGATACTTGTGGTTAAACTCTACTTTGTTATGGTAGTATAAATCCAGAACACCTCCAATGGGCCTGAATTTCATCTGTCAGTAATTTTATACTGCGGTTACTCCACTGACCTCAGTATAGTTATTCCTTCTTTACATGTATAATTGTGACTAGAATCAAGCACTTAGAATTAATGTTCTGCCATCTTCTCTACCTCAGTGATGCCCATTCGTAGTTCCCAAGTTACTGTCTTATTTTGCAATGGTACCTTTTCACCAATATGATAGAAATGAGAAGTAACATGCCAAAAAGTTAAAAGGACATAAAAGGCTTAGGGTCACATTTAGATCTGGAGTAAATCCATTGATTTTCTTGGAGTTACTCCAGATTTGTACTGGTGAACTGAGATCTCAGTGTGGCCATTCCCACTGGTAAGAGAAGCAATGTAAATCTAACTACCACTGGGTAGCGAGAATACATTGGAGGCTAAAAATGCTTTGTATTGAATTCAGATGATAAAACATAGGAAGGTTGACATACAGGGCTGACCTTACTATGAGGCGAATTGAGGTGGCCACTTCAGGTGCTAGACTGTGGGGGAGCACCACTAGGACCCAGAGTGTAGAAAATTGTGTCTGCTGCTGGTGCCTATGTATTCTCTCTGCTTTAGATGCACAGAGATGGTGGAGTGCTGTGCTGGGGGAAGGAGGGCACAAGAGACATAACAGGCAGGCAGAAGAAAAGGGCAGAGGGAATAACAGAAAGCAGCAGGGACTGCAGGGAGAGAGAGGAGGAGGAGCCTCTTATGTATCTCTCTAGCATCCCTAGGATCCTGGACTGATTAACACCAGCTTCTCAGGGAGCTTCCTGTTTCCTGCTGCTTCCCTGAACCCACTTGAGGAGAACAGGCAGTCAACTGAAGTAGTAGGAGCCAGTTAGGCCCTTAAGACACTCATATCTTCCCTCACTCAGGCCCTGCTACCAGCCTGCGTATTTGTCCCCTTCAACTGAGTGTTGACAGCCACTATAGCTGACACAGAACAGCAGTCATGAGTAAAAGAAGAAAATGCCCCTCTGGGGCAGCATTCAGAAAAAGAAAGAAAGCAAAGGAAGCTTTTCTATCTAAGCAGGAAGGAGCTCTCCTGAGATACATAGACACATGTTCACGGCGAGCCTTCCGGCCCCAGTGAGGATGTGAGTGGTGAGGAGATGCCTGATCTTCCAGTTAGTCAGAGTGCAGGTGACCTGGCAGCTACTGCAGCATCCATATCTCCATCTCAAATGGATGTAACATGCACATTCCTGAAGAAAAGTGTAGGTCTAAGAAAAGTGTGGTGGAGGCACAAGAAACAGCTGCTGCTGAGTTTAGTTCCTTAAGTCTAGATGATCAAGGACTGTGGACCCACTTGAGCAGTAGCCTGAGGGACTTCCTTGTACTGCATGGGCCACAGCAAGTGAAAAACTTCATGTTCCCCAACTTCATGTTCATTCAAAGACAATGAAAATAGAAGTTTCCATCCAACACATTACTGGCGTGAAATCCCCAATGGTGACAAAGTGGAGAGGCCATGTACTCAAAAACCCAGAATGCTGCATACTGTTTTTGTTGCAAACTCTTCCAATCTAATGTTCCAGCCACATTGGGTTCTACAGGAACAAAGGACTGGAAAAATCTAGCTAGAAATCTGGCATGCCATGAGAAGGCAGCAAATCACCAGAGAGCATTCCATAGGTGGAAAGAGCTTGAGATGAGACTAAGGCCATGGCTACACTAGAGAGTTGCAGCGCTAGTGAGGGGGTTACAGTGCTGCAACTTAGGATGTGGCCACACTTGCAAAGCACGGCCAGCACTGCAACTCCCTGGTTGCAGCGCTGGCTGTACACCCGGTCGAGCCTCGGGTGTAGCGATTCCAGCGCTGGTGATCCAGTGCTGGTCAGCAAGTGTGGACCCCACCAGCGCTTTTATTGACCTCCGGGGTATAAGGAGGTATCCCAGAATTCCTGTCCACAACAAACCGGAAGAAAGGGGGAGCTCGGAGTTCAGCCAAACTGCTTATTTAAAAAACAAACACAGCTCCTGTTTGCTGAGCGAGCGGAGGCAGGCAGGGGAATTACTTTGGAATGTTCACAGCTGTTTGCTTGAAGAGAGAAACAGCATGCTCACACGGCAGAGGGGGAGGGGGAAGTCCATGTTGAGCAGATGCTTATCTGGTCTGATGGCTATTTAGGAGTGCATAATTTGCATTTAGTGAATGAGAGAGGGGTGGGGGAAGGGGTCAGAACTTTTAAAATGATTGAAGGTAGGCACTGTGTGTCTTCCAGTCCTTAGAACTTGCAAGGCAGGGAGCTGAGAACAGTGTCAGCTCCAAAAATCCAATCTCTCTGTCTCCCCCACGCTCCCTGTCATATTCCACCCCACCCCCCTCTTTTGAAAAGCACGTTGCAGCCACTTGAATGCTGGGATAGCTGCCCACAATGCACCACTCCCAACAGCGCTGCAAATGCTGCAAATGTGGCCACACTGCAGCGGTGGTAGCTGTCAGTGTGGCCACACTGCAGCGCTGGCCCTACACAGCTGTACGAACACAGCTGTAACTACCAGCACTGCAGAACTGTAAGTGTAGCCATGGCCTAAGGTTAAAGGCCACCATAGACGATCAGCATCAAGAGAAGATTGCATCAGAGGCTGAGGGAACTGGGATTGTTTAGTCTACAGAAGAGAAGAATGAGGGGGGATTTGATAGCTGCTTTCAACTACCTGAAAGGAGGTTCCAAAGAGGATGAATCTAGACTGTTCTCAGTGGTGGCAGATGACAGAACAAGGAGTAATGGTCTCAAGTTGCAGTGGGGGAGCTTTAGGTTGGATATTAGGAAAAACTTTTTCACTAGAAGGGTGGTGAAGCACTGGAATGGGTTACCTGGGGAGGTGGTGGAATCTCCTTCCTTAGAGGTTTTTAAGGTCAGGCTTGACAGTGCCCTAGCTGGGATGATTTAGTTGGGGATTGGTCCTGCTTTGAGCAGGGGGTTGGAGTAGACAACCACCTGAGGTCCCTTCCAAACTCTGATATTCTATGAGCTGGAGCTGTTGTTGTTAAAGTCAGTTTTAGCAGGAAGAGACCTTTTGTTTGAAGGTATCTTAGAGAGTATTAAAGATGGTAAGAATTGTCAACCCAGGTTGTTGGGATTCAGCTGGAGCTGGTAGGGATGGCGATGTCAATACTTAGTTCTGCCATGAGTACAGGGGGCTGGACTAGATGACCTTCCTCCCAGTCCTATGATTCTAAGATAATAATTGCACTATGAACCTCTGCTCTTGTAGGTTTATATCTAGAGTTGAAAACTCTGCTCCAAAGTATTATTTATTACAAAATGTACCATTATTTTTATTTTTGCAAACTGTGTAAAATGTATCTGCTGGTCTAGTCTTGATTTATGTGACAACAGTTTTCTTTAGGAAAATGAGTAGGTGAAGCCCCTTTTTTAAAAACATCTGCAGCTAAAAATCTTACTGAAAAATTAAAATTGACAAATAATGATCAAGAAATAACTGCTAAACTTTTGGTACCCTCCTTCTTTTGCCCCCTCCCCATAAGATTCTAAGGGGTTTTGTTTTGTATTTTTAATCAACCGCTGCATATCCATAGGCATTTTTTACAACAAATTGCATTATGAATTTTTAATACTGATAAAGCTGGCATTCCACAAAATTAGAATACACAAGAGACTGAAATCGTCTCATCTCATGGGAAAATATACATTTTTTTTTAAAGCTGCATCCTTATGTTTTTGTTCAAGAGATCAGAATAACTACATATTTAGGACAGGGTTTTCTCTATTCACTATGTTCCTGAGAATGGCAATTCAGAGCTATGGAAAATTTCTTGAGGCTAAATCAAGGCATACTCATGCAGGTAAAGGTTTGCTGGATTAGTCCCATAATTAACTGTGCCCCTACATAATGAAATAATAATTACTAGAAAAATATTTGGAAAACAGCAAAAGTTAGCAAGTTTTACCAGTAGATAAGTAGTCTTCCAAACCCCATGAGAAGATTTTATCTATCTATCTGCAAAAGAGAGACTGAAATTTGTCAGTTTGCCAGCTATAGTGTGAGTATGGATAGGGAGAAGATAAGCAAAAGCATGTACACAAGACACTCACCTCAGATAATGCACTGCTGGAAGGTACCAAGACGTTACGATGATGACAGTATAAGACTCTGTGCAGAATGGAATAGAAGATGGGACGATAACATCCTTCTCCTCTTTCCAACAACCTCTTTGCACTGGCGGGCAGTATGGGACTTATGCTGGGAAGATGGCAAACTGCCCTCTTTTACATGGTATAATAGTTTCTTCTTCTGTACTTGTGTGTCTTGTGATATTTCAAAGCAATTCCTATGTACTGCATTTATTCCCTACAGCTTGTTACATCAGGCTATGGTATCACTTCCTGATTGCTGTGAAGATGAAAGTAAAACCCACTGATCTGAGCCTGTACTACAACAACTACAAATTCTTCCATCTAGAAATTCTCAATCATTAATGCTATTGAACACTCTAAACAATAGTAATTATTCCATAGTGGTACAACAGTGTTTCTCAGACTGGAGTCGCTGCTTGTGTAGGGAATGCCCCTGGTGGGCCGGGCCGGTTTGTTTACCTGCCCCGTCTGCAGGTCCGGCCGATCGCGCGTCCCACTGGTCACGGTTCCATGCTCCAGGCCAATGGGGGCTGCTGGAAGTGGCATGGGACGAGGGACTTACTGGCCACCGCTTCCAGCAGCTCCCATTGGCCTGGAGCAGCGAACTGCAGCCAGTGGGAGCCGCGATTAGCTGGATCTGTGGACGGGGCAGGTAAACAAACCGGCCTGGCCCGCCAGGGGCTTTCCCTACACAAGTGGCGACCCCAGTTTGAGAAACACTATGATACAAGATACATAACCTCCTTTATGAGTACTATTGTTGGTATTAAATTTTTCAAAATGCGCATTAATTTAAAGGCATGTAAGACATTTCTTCTTGAGATTTCAGTATATCTTTCTTATCAGTATTGCCGCTAACTTAGTTTGTCTATAGATATTAAAGCTTCTTAATAATTTTAAAGAGAGAATAGCCTACACATATAAGTGGGGTTGCCAACCCTCCAGGATTATCCTGGAGTCTCCAGGAATTAAATATTAATCTTTAATTGAAGATTATGTCATGTGATGAAACCTCCAGAAATATGCTCAACTAAAATTGGCAAGGTTTTAGGGCAAAAAAGGAAACAGGGAATTTTGGGCTAGATTCTCTTCTTTGCTGTATTCCCTCTGAATACTGATATGAATGAGGTTGATGTGGTCATGCTCCTTTGTGTCTGTGAAAGTGGACAGTGGCCTTCTGCATAGGCTGGAGTCTGGAGAGCTGGGGGTTAAAGAAAAGAGTTGTGATAGTCCACGAAACAGAATGCTAGAAGCAGCTTTCTGTAATGTGCTCTCTCAAAGGAAAGAGTGGATGTCAGACCTATGTTAAAAAGAAATAATGCCAGTGACTGCTAAGATTTGCCAGTTTCTGTATTTTTCTATAGAAATTCCTAATGGAAGATGCCAAAAGAACTACTCTTCTAGAAATGATAGGATTGCTTCAGTGGTTAAAGCTTCACACCATCCGATGAATCCAGCAATTATCCAGAAAAATATCCTGCCTACTGTATTATGTCTTGCTTACAGTTTCTAGATGTCTAGTTTTATGTACTGCAGTGGATCTGTAATTGTAAATCAGTCAAACGAAGAAACATACAAAGTGAGACAGTCACCTAGGGGGTTGCAATGTGTAGTATGCCAGCAGACACCAAGTATTGCCTGTGAATACAGTGTTAGGCAGACAAAAGCCAGATCTCTTTTATAAAAGAGATCACCTCACCCAGCTTATCTCTCTAATATCCTGGGACTGACACTGGTACAACTACACTGCATACAAGTTTTTCTTTTTGGCAGTTCACATTTTTATACCTGAAAGGGGTGGGACGGGGATTGTTTCCTATGTACTACTGTGTGAAATAAATATTTCTATGACCGATGAGCTTGCAGCATGCAGGGGTGAAAGTGAGCTGGTACAGGTAGGTACTCCGTGCCAGTAAGAAGCCGCACCGGCCCATACCCAGCCCACATTAAAGTGCTGCTGTGGTAGTGCTTTAATGTCCCTGCCCCTTTTGCCTCCTCTGTCGGGGCCCTGTCAGTAAGGTCTGTACCGGCAGGGCCGCTGACGAGGAGGGGTGGGGGGAGAGGCATCAATGTTAAAGTGCTGCTGCGGCAGCGCTTTAAGGATGGTCCTTTGCTGCAGCAGCACTTGAAGGATCCCCCTTTAAGGATGCTGGTAGGGTCCGTACAGACAGAGCCACGACAGGGGAGGCAAAAGGGACAGGGACATTATAGCACCACCACGGCAGCACTTTATGGATGGTCCTTTGCCACGGCAGCACTTTAATGTTGCTGCTGCGCCCCCCTCTCCCCCCGCCTAACTCTGTAGGTGTCTGAAGTCCCTAGGTGCCAAAATTTTCACTGTTGAATTCTCTGAGGCACTTAAATTTTTGCCAGTGGACATGCACACAGCTCATTTCTGATACCAAACAGCCACTTGGCCATGAGGGCTTGTGGGGTGGGTCTCTCTGTCTCTTCCCTTCAAGCCATTCCACTTATTATAAAAATACTTAAATAAACATTGTGCCAGCAAGAGAATCAGTGTTTCTGAAGCCAATGGTTAGGGCACACACACCCCAGGGAGCAATTTGGGCAGAGTGGAGATTTGAACTTGGGTCTACTGACTCCATGCGAAAACCACTGGCCTGTTGGGTACAAAGGTGGGTGCCATCTCCACCAGTACTTCCTCCTCCTCTCTGGTTTTTCGTAAGAAAGAGCTGACCTGGCATAGGTGCCTCACTTCATGAGAGCATTCAAAGCTGGGTATCCCACCTGGTTCTTAGATACCACCTCTTGCCTATGTATCTCCTAATGGCTAATTTAGGTGACTCTCCACTCAGCCTGCTGGCTTCTGAGAATCCTTTCTTCAGGCATGTAACTCTCCCCATGCATTGCGTAGGAAGCGTGGATGCTTAGCCTGGGATTGTGAACTCCACTAGGTGGCAGGGCACCTACAAATCCTCCTTAAAGTCTAGCCCTGAGAAAAGGAGCTCCCTGCTGCCATCTCTTGATGAACTGGAAGAAGAGACAGAATAAGCCAAACTTTATTTGCATATTTGTTACCCACTGTTCCCAAGTCAACATTTTTGTCGTTTTGGTTAAAATTAATTTAAGTTTACGATGGAGCGGTAATTAAATATTGTTATCTTTATTGTGTGACAAAGGGCAACAGAACTCTACCTGAGTGAGAAGTCACCATATCCAGACTCCATTCTCCATAGCTAGGTATTGGTGCTTGGATAGAAAAGTCCCTGTAACACACTTCCTTCCTCCTTTGCTCCACTGTTGCCAGGGATTAGCAAAGTCCAGAGGTCTACTCTGGCAGGTCCATCTCCAGCGGACAGAGCCATAACCAGGGATTTTAGCACCTGGAGCAAGCAAGCGTATTTGTGTCCCATACCATTTTTTTTGTAATCATTGCCACTCGCCCCACCATGGTTAGAGCCCTGCCTAGGAAGCATGTGATCTGGTTTCCATGAAGATAAACTTTACGACTGCCTCTCCACTGTTACTTCTAGCTTCACCATCTTTACACAATCCTGTCTGCTTCCAAGGCTCCACTGTAGAGATTACAGCTTTAATGGTGCTGGGGTGTGAGGGTCCTTACCGGAATTCACTCAGCTCTGTCATTGCACTGTAGAAAGGGGTCAACACTACAGGAAAGAGCAAAGATCTCACTAGTACAGAGTCATTCTCTACTAGAAAACAAAAAACATTCTGTCTGGCAGTGGAGCAAAAGGGGAAGGTAGTGTGTTACAGGGACTTTTGTTTGCCAGACAGTCACACCATCAGGTGGGGAAACTGAGGTAAGGATGCTGTCAAAGATACTGTCGGCGTGGGCATTTTACTTACAACAATAAATCAGAACTATTCACACAAGTATTTTCTCAAATTAATGCAATATTCCTTTCCCCTTTAAAACAGTTTTGATTGATATATACACAGACTCAATAATTGTGAGTAGGGAGGTGTTCCCTGTTATTTCTCAAGATTCTAGATGGGGGCTCAAGCAGGTGGTGTGTTGTAAATTAAGAAGAACCCCTACATATTTGAACCTCTCCCTTTATGCTGCTGACAACACTGGGCAGAAAGGTTACATTTTGGGGGGCTTATCGAGGATCATCTAAGTTAATACTCTTTGCAAGCACATTTCTTCTGAAATTATCAGGTTTTTATCTTCTTCCTACTAGATGATGGCTTAGGTTTATTCCTTAGCTAATCATTTATTGCTTCTGCTGTAAAGATGGAATATGGGTAATAAAGTTCGTAACAGAATTCATGTAGAGATAAAAATTCATTTTTATCATCATTTACAGTGGAGCCTTCATTAACCCTATTTGTATGAATTTTTAAAATGTAATAGCATTAGCATCTTCTACTTATGTTCGACTTGCTACATTTTCTTTTATCATATTATGAAGTCCATTTTAATTCATTTTATAAGGCATTAATTTTGGCCCTGGTCTCGTCAAATAGCTCTCTTGTTTTTGGTTCCCGTCCTTTTTCTGTATGTGTGTTTATTTCTAAATGGAAATTTCTCCTAGCTTCCAATTTTCATGACACAATGCAAAGGCTATAACTTAACCCTTCAAGACTGGCTTGATTATAACTAATAGAATCCGACAGCTCTCTTAATATTTTAGGTAATTTACTAAGCAGAAAATCGTGGCAAGGGTAGCAGGTTGATTCTGTCAACTTTGGAATGATCTGTCTCCACCAAGGAGATAAAGTTGCAAATGCAATGGACACTGATCAAATATGCTTACAACAGTTAATATCAAATGGCAGGATTGAGTACTCAAACAAATAAAGTAACAAAGCTTTAGGAAATGTGATGATTGCAAAAGAAGATGAAGTATCTCTCAACAAACACCTTCTAATGGAGTTTGGATAACATAATTTTAATATTTTGGGGGGCATTGTTCATGGATTCCATTCTACTCGTAAAGTCCAGATTTATTCCAGATGTATTCTGGCTTGGTAATGCAGTCTCCAAATGTAAGGACTGGAAGTCCTGAGATAAATTCTAGTTGGCAGGTGGTCAAAAGATAGGTATTATCTATCTAGGCACCCCCATCAGTGTAATATCTGAGTACTTCACAATCTCCCTACGATGTTTATTCCCATAATACCCTTGTGAGTAGGGAATTGCTATTATCTCCATTTTACAGATGAGGAACTGAGGCACAGAGAAAATAAGTGACTTGCTCAACGTCACACAAGAAGATTGTAGTGAAGCAGACACTCCCAAGTCCTAGGTTAATTCCCTAACTGGACCATGCTTCCTGTGCTACATGAGGTATATCTACAGAAAAACATTCTTGTATTCCTAAATAGCTATCCCTTTATATTTACAGTGTGACCTCAAGGGTCAGAATCACATTTTAATATCTTAAAAGTATATATTGATTGATCAGGATTACTTTGCTTCTACTTTTGCTGTTAGAAGGAGGCAAAAAGGTCTTCTCCTGCTGAGTGTTTGATCAATTTTTGATATTCTTCCTCTTTCATGTGCATTACTTGGGAAAACATCACCAGTGTTAAGAAAATTTAGGATTCTTTTTCATTTAATAGGAGTATGAAACTCTCTGACATCTAATGCAATGAAGTTTAACATTCAGGAAAGTGTGAGAAATAATCTAATCTCAATAAATATCTATTCATGTAAATGACTGTCTGAATCAGTTGACCACATACCTTGTTGTCTGAACCCTACTTCGCACTATACCTCTTGCTTCTGTTATCAGCAACTAGTGTTTTCTCTCCCACTTCACCCAATCACTTGGCACAGAAAGACTTTCTCTGATCTCAGAGTGACTTAATTGCTGAAAATTTGACCATGTAAGAGAATCTGATGAATCCTTAAATGCTCCACCCTATGGCAATCAGACTTACTATCCCTTAGGCCATGTCTACATCTAAAATTTTGCAGCGCTGGTTGTTACAGCTGTATTAGTACAGCTGTATAGGGCCAGCGCTGCAGAGTGGCCACACTTACAGCAACCAGCGCTGCAAGTGGTGTTAGATGTGGCCACACTGCAGCGCTGTTGGGCGGCTTCAAGGGGTTTCGGGGAACGTGAGAGCAAACCGGGGAAGGAGACCAGCTTCGCCGCGGTTTGCTCTCGCGTTCCGCGAACCACCCTGCAAACCGCAGGGAAGGAGACCTGCTTGCTCGGGTTCGGGGAACGCGAGAGCAAACCGGGAAAGGAGACCAGCTTCGCCGCGGTTTGCTCTCGCGTTCCGCGAACCACCGTGCAAACCGCAGGGAAGGAGACCTGCTTGTTCGGGGAACGCGAGAGCAAACCGCGGCGAAGCTGGTCTCCTTCCCCGGTTTGCTCTCGCGTTCCCGGAACCACCCTGCAAACCGCAGGGAAGGAGACCTGCTTGCTCGGGGTTCGGGGAACGCGAGAGCAAGCCGGGGAAGGAGACCAACTTGATTACCAGAGGCTTCCTCAGGTATGCTGGGATACCTGCTTATTCCACGGAGGTCAAGAAAAGCGCTGGTAAGTGTCTATACTTGATTACCAGCGCTGGATCACCAGCGCTGGATCCTCTACACCCGAGACAAAACGGGAGTACGGCCAGCGCTGCAAACAGGGAGTTGCAGCGCTGGTGGTGCCCTGCAGATGTGTACACCTCCTAAGTTGCAGCGCTGTAACTCCCTCACCAGCGCTGCAACTTTCTGATGTAGACAAGCCCTTAGTCTGCAGGGTAGTCAATTCTGAGTCACACAGTACTCTGCCTCTCACCTTCTCTGATTGTTCTCTACATAAATCTGTAGAGTACAAGGCTTGGATCTGTCAGACAGGTTCTGTAGAGAAATGATTGGCCAGTTTTTTGTGATTTGGTGGTGTGAATGGAGCTTTGGTGGCCTCAAGCATCTCCTTGAGGACAAAACTCCAGCTCTAGCCAGACTAGAGCCTAAAGAAATATCAAGATAGACTGGCATTTTATTTTCAAGCTTTCTCCTTCCTTCCCCCCAAAACCCTCTGAGTCCTAAAACATTTCTTTTGGCTTATACGACTGTTGTATTCCCTAATACAGAGTATCTCTTTCCCAGTCTTCACCAACCACCTGTTACAGCAGAAATAGTAATAACTGAACAATAATATGTATGGCAATTGCTACTGAAGGTCATTCATGTGAGACCTTCTCACATGTCTAATCATGCCATTGCTGTCCAGATAACTATAGACAAAATGCATACAACAAATCAAATTAATTTATGGGCCAACAGCCTCATTAAATACATTATTCCCACAAGAATAATGTAGATGCTTAGCTCTGCTTTTACATTATTCATATTTTCACAGATGAAGACATGAAATGCAAGAAAATGAAATAGTAAATTATGTAACACTACATTAAGCAATGGTCATTTGCTCAGCTGTCTGTGAAAACAGGCATGAGATCACTCATCATTATTGATAGTAGAATTGCTTGGGTTCTGACTGTGTTCCAGGCACTGTTTGTGTGCATATGTTCACGCACACCACACACCATAATCTCTGCCCACCCCCAAAAGTACAGTCCAAAGCCTAGCCCTGCAACTTATGTGTGAATGCCTCATTGCTCATGCATAGGACTCCAAAGGACTCTACGCAGGTACAGGGGTCCACCTGCACAGAAAAAGTTGCAGGATTAGTATCTTACTGATGCATAGGTAAATACCTTATAAAACACAATAGAGGACTGACTTTAAATCTTCAAGGAGCCTTTCAACTAGCCCACAGAGTTCATTTTGAATCCTTTTTCTTCTCCGATGCTCTCTGCTACAGTACTTTTTAGATATAGCACTGAACATAAAGATTCAATTGTAGGTAAAGCCATGTGACCACCAGTTTAGTAAAGTCCTACTTTAAATGCCAGACCAACTATAGCACAATGTGAAACACTTCTATTTCTTGGCAAAAGCAGTATGACATTGTGCATTGACAGATTGTGCATTGACAGTTTCCTGAAATTACCCTAGGGTATCCACCTAATTCGCTTTTAGTATCTAACCAAACCAGTCTGCAAATTCTTTCTCTCAATATCTGCAAACTCTCTCTCTCACTCATTTTGGCATTTAAGAAAACTTTTATGTATTTAGTTTAAAAAAAAAAGTCTTGGAACCTGTAGATTTTTGTTGATTCATTTTCCATTCAGTGTTTTCTATGAATCATGTCTAGCACTTTATCAAGTTATATTGTCAAACAATAACTGGACATAGTTTAGTCGCCTCTCCTGTTGATGACCCCTGGGACTGAGGCATCAGGTCTATCTTAATGACATTGTTCTCGGTTTACTCCAGTCTTAAAACGTGGAGCTGTGAGCCATGTTTCAAAGAATCTAAGAATTCTTCCACTTGCACCTTTGGGTAACCCTGATATTTGTATGTTTCTTTGGCAGCTGTGCCTTATTGCATCTTTTGTATATTGTCTTATTTCCTATTGAAACTGGCTAGCTAGCAACATATCTCCTGACCCCCGCCTCTAGTGCCAGTAGGTTTTTCTCAGCTGCATTATTTTGGCTAAGTCTCTTCTACTTTCTCTGCTGATTTAGGGATGAAACTTAATGTTGGCGCTCACATCCCCCTTCCCCTCCTGTAATAGACCTCTAACCTAAGTTTACCTTCCCCCATATCCAACAGTGGTCCTTGGGGTGTATGTAATTGTGTTCTCCGAATACTGAGTATCAGAGGGGTAGCCGTGTTAGTCTGGATCTGTAAAAGCATCTGACGAAGTGGATATTCACCCACGAAAGCTCATACTCCAAAATGTCTTTTAGTCTGAATACTGAGTAACTCAAAAAGTTGTTGTTCTGACACCAAACTCATAGGTGCCAACTCCATGGGTGCTCAGGGGCTCAAGCACCCATGAGCCACCAGTAGGTGATGGGAGCAAATGCATGGCATACAGTGAAACCAGAAGTCCATGGGCAGCAGGCATAGGCGGTTTGGGGAGGCTAGCCCTCCCCAAACAGGGCAAGAAATGCTAGATGCGGCACACCTTCCTTTGGAGGCATGCTGGCCTGCTGCCTTTGGAGTGCCGCCACTGGAAGCATGGTCTGCCTCTTTCACCCCTACTCCACCTCTTTCCCAGGGCCCCCTCCCCCGAGGCTCCCCACTGCCTGCAAATACAGGGGGCCAGGGGGGGTCATGTGGTTTAAAAGTGGTTCTGCCTCTCACTGGTTGGTCCAGTTGTGGGACTCCTGTTGTGCTGATGCTGGAGCAACTCAGGTAAGGGGCTAGAGATGG
Source organism: Gopherus flavomarginatus (assembly GCF_025201925.1). Classification (NCBI taxonomy): domain Eukaryota; kingdom Metazoa; phylum Chordata; order Testudines; family Testudinidae; genus Gopherus; species Gopherus flavomarginatus. Next base: position 171,128,441 of record NC_066620.1, on the reverse strand, counting down.
GTTGGAAGGGGTGGAGAGGAGTGAGTGGCAAGAGGGAGAGGGCAGAGGGGAGCAGGAAAGCCCGAGGGAAGTGGGCAGAGGGAAGGGAGTGGAGAGAAGCAGGGAGCCCCAGGGAAGGGAGCAGAGGGAAGGGGGTGGGGAAGAACAGGAGAACCTCTGGGAAGGGGTAGAGGAGAGAGGCAGAGAGGAGTGGGACGACCTCAGGGGAAGAGACCAAGTGGGAGCAAGGTCTCACGGTGGAGTGGAGACAAGCTATGGCAGTGTCCTCTCCCTTCTACATAGCTTCTGGATCTCATGCCTAGCCTCCTCAAATGCAAGAATCACACACTGCCTAAAGCACCCAATAGGCAAAACCGAAAGTCAGCACTTGTGAAAGCTGGAAGCTGATCAATGAACAGAACAATATGTGGTAGTCATTTGTATTCTACTGGTTCTTTTATTGCAGCAAAATATTAAGAACCAGAACCAAAAGTGCGCCAACTTTATAAACTTCAGAATTCCTATTATATTTGGTGATAACTTCTTATAATCATAACTGTGAAAAACCTGCATTGCAGAATGATTATCTATATTGATTAAACAATAGCATGAGAATTCAGGCCCCCCTAATCTTAATTAAAGGTTGATATTTTCATTTTCTATAAAGACCTTTTCATAATGAAATCTATTCTGAAACGTATTGCTGTCTCTTTTTTGTACAATGACACATTTTTATTTTTTGTTTCTTTAAAAAAAAATAATCAAGGAGACTCCTACTTCCTGGGAAAGTTAAAGATATTACTCCAAATGTGATTTTGAATATTTAGCACTCGTATAGTACAGTGTTTTCCATCCACAGATCTTGAAACACTTCACAAATGTTGGTAGGCATCTTTTTAATACATATACAAATTTCATATATTGGCCCCGTTGTAGAGGATTATGAAGAATTGATAGCCTCTCTGTACTTAAGGATGTAATGATTTTTTTATTTGAAGCACACTTCCCCACTTCTTGTCCTGCCTAGATTCACCAGAAGTTCACCAATTTGCCTGACATTTCTCATTATGTATTCGTCTGTCAGAGGATTTTTTTTAATTGTTAGTAGCTTAAGAGAGGGATATGATAAGGTATTTGTGAGATGACATTATTTTCTTCTTTGACAGGGTTACTGGCCTAGTGGATGGGAAGAAGCAGTGACGTGATATATGTTGATTTTAGTAAGTCTTTAGGCAGAATACCACATGACATTCTCATAAGCAAACTACGGAAATGTGGTCCAGATGAAGTTACTATAAGGTAGGTACACATCTGGTTGCGAGACCGTACTCAAAGGCTTATGTGTGTGCTTATAATAGTATGTAGAGTGAAGGCACGCCAGATGTAGCTACCTTCTGCAGTGAAAGGTGGCTGCATCCACATTTGTCGCTGTGATGCGTAGCTAGATACCACAGTGAAAGGCTCTGGCAGTGGGGAGGTATCAGGAAAGGCTGACAGCAGGGAGCTACCAGAGTCTTTCTCCACTATCCCTCCCATGCTGGAGCCTTTCCCCACTGTTGGAGCCTTTCATTGCAGCAGGGAAAGACTCTGGCAGTGGGAAGGCAGCAGGATGCTAAAAGTAGCAGTGTAAACATGGAAAGCACTGTTTGGCCATGTTAGAGGGCTTATGTAGAGTATATACCTTGGGGGTTCAAAGTGCAGGGCACTCTACTCAGGGCTTGTCTACCCTTACTAGAGGATTGACACTGTGGCGATCGATGCATTGGCGGTTGATTTAGTGGGTCTGGTGGAGACCCCCTAAATCGACTGCCGATTGCTCTCCTGTCGACTCCTGTACTCCACCTTATTGAGAAGAATAAGGGGAGTCGACAGGAGAGCATCACCCATTGACATTACATAGTATGGACACCGCATTAAGTAGATCTAAGCTACGTCAATTTGAGTTACGCTATTCCCGTAACTCAAATTGCAGACCTTAGATTGACTTTTCCCTTTAATATAGACAAGGCCTCATGTCTCACCACCTATGCTGTTGTCATAAACAGATAAGTAAGAGTTAATATAACAGAAGTACTTCATATCTCTTTTGCCTGTAAAGGGTTGACAAGATCAGTGAGCCACGCTCTCACCTGACCAGAGGACCAATCAGGGGACAGGATACTTTCAAATCTTGAGGGAGGGAAGTTTTTGTATGTGCTGTTAGTTTTTGGGTTGTTCACTCTGGGGGCTCAGAGGGACCAGACGTGCAACCAGGTTTCTTTCCAACCTCTCTGATACAGGCTCTTAAATTCAGAATAGGGAGTACTAGGTAGATAAAGCGAGTTAGGCTTATGTTTGTTTTCTTTATTTGCAAATGTGTATTTGGCTGGGAGGAGTCCAAATTTGTATTTGGCTGAAAGGATTTTAATTTGTACTTATATACTTGGGCTGGGAGGGTATTCCCAGTGTCTATAGCTGAAAGACCTTGTAACATATTCCATCTTAAATTTACAAAGATAATTTTTACTGTTTTTCTCTCTTTAATTAAAAGTTTCTTGTTTAAGAACCTGATTGTTTTTTAATACTGGTGAGACCCCAGGGGACTGGGTCTGGATTCACCAGGGAATTGGTGAGGAGAAAGGAGGGAAGAGGGAGAGAGAGGCTAATTTCTCTCTGTGTTAGGATTACTGTCTCTCTCAGGGAGAGTCTGGGAGGGAGAGAGAGAAAGAGAGGGAAGGTGCATTTTCCTCTCTGTTTAAGTTTCAAGGAGTTTGAATCACAGTGATCTTCCAGGGTAATACAGGGAGGGGAAGCCTGGGAGAGGCAACGGTGAGGGAAAGGGTTTACTTTCCTTGTGGTAAGATCCAGAAGGTCTGGGACTTGGGGGTCCCCGGGCAAGGTCTTGGGGGGACCAGAGTGTACCAGGCATTGGAATTCCTGGTTGGTGGCAGCGCTACAGGTTCTAAGCTGGTAATTAAGCTTAGAGGAATTCATGCTGGTACCCCATCTTTTGGACGCTAAGGTTCAGAGTGGGGAATTATACCATGACAGGCCTGCTTAGGAAATATCTTTAAAGAAGGAAACTGTTCAAGAGTTACATATGGAAATATATAATCTACTAGCTATTTAAACTATAACCCAAACTACTTCAACTAAAACCTTGTAGTCCTGAGAAAATTCCACCTCAAAATTGAGACAAACCTGCACACCAACTATTGTCAACATATGCAATACACCTCCACTAGGCTAGTTTTAACATCTGAATGTATATGATGTCACATCTATTATGTATGTGTCAACAGCTTGACTGCTAGAAAAGCCATCAATATTTCTTGCACTTCATATTCATTATGTAGCCAAGATCTATCCAGTTCTTTTTCTTCTTTTCCTAAAACGCTTTCCTTACACTGAGCATTACATTTTTCACTACCACTTTTCCCTGTTATTGTGAACAGTAATCTGTTTTCTTAAGGCTGTGGAGATCTGAAACACTGTACATCCTTGGGATTAGAGCCCTGTGCAGGACTAGTGTAGAGCCAGGCAGTAGGACCAGGATCCCATGGATCCCACATGACCAGCTGCCACAATAGTGGGAATGGGTGGAAATGGGAGTAGGTATTATAGGGTGGGATTAAAAATAGTCCTACATAGTGCTTTGCTTGGGGTTATGCCACATATAGCAGTTCCCAAGAAAAAGTCAACCTTAAGCAAGTATTACCATGCTTTGGTAACTGCCATATCACAGTTTTCTTCTGTTCATGTATTCAGCTAAATAAGGTAGCATTTCACAGAACCTAGACATGAGGGGCAACATTTTCAATAGGACAGCCTTGCTTTGTACAGACACTTGCCCCCATAAGTTGTTTTGCTTGCAGTTCAATTGTGCGTGCTTTTTAGCCCTGGAGCCTTAATTATGCACCAGCTATTCATTTTTAAAGTCACAAATTGTCATCCCTCCCAATACCTAGACTCAGCAATCAAGTTTCTAAAGGACTTAAAGTTGGTTAAATGTGCCTCAAGTCTGCATTACTCAGCTTTCCCACTTTTTGTTGTCTTTTCCTTCTCAGTAGTAGAAGTTTTCATTTTAATTTTCTGACTTTTGTTGGTTGTTTAACCACAACATTCTATTAAGGTTTATTTTCTCATGCTGGATTTAGGGTTGCAGATATGTATAATTTTATTCTCTGATTATCTATATTCTTTCTTCTGTTGTAATTTTGTATAAAATACAGTAGTATTCTGGGTTATGCAAAAAAAGTATATTTGCTCTTAGTAAATCTTTAGGCCTATTCACACATAATAATGCGGGGGTTGTTTCCTATCAGGAGCAAAATTGTGCTCTCAGTTTCATCCATGAGGGTTTTCACTGAGGTCAGAATTTGTGTCTATGAATTAAGTAATCTAAAAGCTAATCTGAGGCAACGATCCAAAATCTGAATCGTAAATGTGTTCCTTTATTGCCAATTCTTCTTAAAATCCAAGTAGACAGAGGCATCTAATATAGGGACAAAATGATAAACTCACTTCATACCCCAAGTGAAATTTCTATAAATTAGCCCAACCATAATACAATTTGCACAAAAACCACAGTTATTTAATGTAACAAAATTGAGGGTGACCTGTTCAATTAGTACAGAATGGGTGCTCTCAGAATTATTAGCTAACAAGTGGTAATTATTAAAAATAGTACAGTAGTGAGAGCAAAAAACCCAGACTATTAACCCATTGGTATGGTTTGAAAAAACATTATTCACAGGCCATAGTTATGAATGTTGCTAACAATGTAAATTATACAGGTCCCATACCATTTAAAAAGTTCTCTGAAAAGCTACAATATTAAAAGAAGGAAAAAGTACATAGGTCAAATATCACTACAGCTAAACTAAACTGATCTGAAATGATTGGCCCATAGTCATTAATGATTAGATAGTAACATGTAGAATAAAACTGCTGGAGCCAGTTAATCTGATACTGTTTATTAGCAAAAGCCATATATAAAATAGATAGGGTGACTATATGTCCGATTTTGGCCAGGACAGTCCCCGTTTTAAGCCCTATTAGGATGTCCTAACTTTTTTGACAAAAATGGGCATTTGACCCATTTGCTCTTACCAACTGATCGTCACAGAGAAACATTAGGGGTGAGGGAAGTGACAGTGCAAGCCACTGGGTGGTGGGATTCAAGCTGTCATCTCCTGGCAGCATGGGACTTGAGCAGTCAGCCCCAGCCCTGGGCAGCACAGAGCTCGTGCGCTCAGTCCTGGATGGCATGGGGCTTGGGTGATCATCCCAGACCTGGGCGGTGTGGGGCTCAGGCGAGTGGCAATGCCAGATGTCTTGGGCCAGCCTCACACGATGTCTGTTTTTTACTTTGAGAAATATGGGCACCGTAAGAGGAGAGAGATAAAAATATGACCTATAGAATCTGACAATGCATGTGTTAAAGATGAGCTTGAGGACCTAGGGAACTGTTTCACCTTTTCCAAGCAAACCCCCTCACCAAATAATAGTCATGAATTCACTGGAATTTAGGAGCCTTGTGGACGAGGAGTCTAGAGTCATTTTACTTTGTTGACGGAACCAGTCTAAGTTAATTACTAAATATAATGCAATAAATTTAATGCCCTCAGTACCAAGAATCAGTACCTCCTATCAATTTTCTTTCAGGAAAGGACAGTCTGCAAAAGGATTTGTAATGGAAAGGTTAATGGGATGCTAAGAATGGTATGTTATTAAATGAGCTAAGCTCTGTTACTTGCTGCCCAACAGTAAGAGATGCAGTAACAAGAAAATTATTGTACAAATGATAAGGTTCATATTCTCCAAATCATGATGAGTTAAATCTGCAGTCCTTACTCAGGCACAAAGCTAACACTGAAGTCAATGGGTAGGTCAGTGCCATGACTCGAGTGGGATTTTTGCCTGAATAAAGAGTAAAGGATTTAACTCTTTTGACATTGGGTTGGGTCATTGTTTCCATGAATGCAGGTCATCAATTAAATTTTCACTGGTGCAGGGCCTTGAAGCTCAGTGTCCCCATTCCTAGGTGAGTGCCCTACCTACCAGGCTGTAGAATCATTCTCAGACTTTTTCTTTGGCCTAGTGATTATTCAAATATTTTACACAAAATGAAACAGCTTCAACAGGAGAAACTGAGAGTGAACCACCCCTGTAGGCTGGTGGTTAAGGCATTCAGTTAGGATAGGGGAGACCCAGATTTGAATTCTCCCTCTAGAGCAGGGACCTGAACTGATATCCTATCCTTCCAGGTGAGTGTATAAGAATAGCACCCCCCCCCATCATCTTCTCCCCGGTGTTTGAGAATCTAGACTTTTATTTTCTTAGCTTTCATTAAAACAAAACTTTTTGAGTTGACTGAAGTGTTTTGTTTGACTTGAAACAAAAAAACTTCTGACTTTTTCTATTAATTGAAAATTCTGAAAAGTTTTTTATTTTAGTTCAACCCAAACTAGATTTTTTTCTGATTTTTTTTTTTTTGGAATTGCCAATGAACCAAAAAAAAAAATCAGTTTTTCTCACAGCTGTTAATATAATCTCATTTACATTAAGTATGCGTCCAATGAAACAGGAAAAATCGTACTTGGAGATGGGAAACCTTCCCCATGTCCCTTAATATAAGGTGGAGGAGACATTAAATGTGAAGTTTAATGCAGATAGAATCCAATTAGGGAATCAGAATGTGAATTTCATGCCTTACTGAATACATGATGGCTCTGAAGGAGAGCTCAGATATGGTAACATGATCCACCTGACATCCTCTCCTCTACTGCTGTCCTCTGGTGTGCTGAGACACTACCTATCTGACCAGTAGTCTTGCTGTTTCCTTGTACTTCCCTGTCTGTCTGTATCCACCTGTTCTCTCTTGTTTTATACTTAGATTGTAAGATCTTTGGGTGGGGAATATATTTTTATTCTGTGGACAGCACCTAGCATTATGGGGTCCTGGTCCATGACTGTAAGCATAAATAACATGCAGAATCTGCTCCCTCCCCAGTCCTGTTGTTGTTTGCTTCTAGAGCCTGGCTTGACCTCCAGAAAACCCATCTTTCTCCCCCACCCCCCATAATCCTGAAGGCTTCCTACTTCACTTCTCTATTGCCTGTGAGGAAATAAGAACATGATTAAATGTAATGTCACCACTGGGTTGATAATGGGGCATGTGGCTGCCTCACGCATAACCTAAATACTGGGGTTTTATTCTCTGAATGGCTTAATAGGAAGCTGGAAAAGGAGATGGTGCTGAGGACTGGAAGGGGATATGGGTTTACCTGAAGAACAAGCTGTAATGGAAGAACCTCTGTCTATTCTGTTCCAAGAAGGAGTGCTAGGCAGAGACAGGCTCCACCTATTGAAGAGAGAGAAGAGTATGTTAGCAAGCAGGCTTGCTAACCTATTGAGGAGGGCTTTAAAATAGGTTCCCCAGGGGAAGGAGACCAAAGCCCTGAGGTAAGTGGGGAAATGGGATACCAGGAGGAAGCACAAGCAGGAGAGCGCAAGAGGGAGGACTCCTGTCTCATACTGAGAAAGCGGGACGATCTGCGAGTGCCTATACACAAATGCAAGAAGCCTGGGAAACAAGCAGGGAGAACTGGAAGTCCTGGCACAGACAAGGAACTATGATGTGATTGGAATAACAGAGACTTGGTGGGATAACTCTCATGAATGAATATAAACTGTTCAGGAAGGACAGGCAAGGGAGAAAAGGTGGGGGAGTTGCATTGTATGTAAGAGAGCAGAATGACTGCTCCGAGCTCCAGTATGAAACTGCAGAAAAACCTAAGAGTCTCTGGATTAAGTTTAGAAGCGTGAGGAACAAGGGTAATGTTGTGGTGAGAGTCTGCAATACACCACCACACCATGGGGATGAGGTGGACGAGGCTTTCTTCCAGCAACTAACAGAAGTTACTAGCTCACAGGCCCTGGTTCTCATGAGAGACTTCAATCACCCTGATATCTGCTGGGAGAGCAATACAGTGGTGCACAGACAATCCAGGAAGTTTTTGGAAAGTGTAGGGGACAATTTCCTGGTGCAAGTGCTGGAGGAACCAACTAAGGACAGCACTTTTCTTGACCTGCTGCTTACAAACTGGGAAGAATTAGTAGGGGAAGCAAAAGTGAATGAGAACCTGGGAGGCAGTAACCGTGAGATGGTCGAGTTCAGGATCCTGACACAAGGAAGAAAGGAGAGCAGCAGAATACGAAACCTGAACTTCAGAAAAGCAGACTTTGACTCCCTCAGGGAACTGATGGGCAGGATGTCCTAGGAGAATAACGTGAGGGGGAAAGGAGTCCAGGAGAGCTGGCTGTATTTTAAAGAATCCTTATTGAGGTTGCAGGAACAAACCATCCCAATGTGGAGAAAGAATAGTAAATATGGCAGTTGACCAGCTTGGCTTAATAGTAAAATCATTGCTGATCTTAAACACAAAAAAGAAGCTTACAAGAAGTGGAAGATTGGACAAATGACCAGGGAGGAGTATAAAAATATTGCTCAGGCATGCAGGAGTGAATCAGTAAGGCCATATCACACTTGGAGTTGCAGCTAGCAAGGGATGTTAAGAGTAACAAGAAGGGTTTCTTCAGGTATGTTAGCAACAAGAAGAAAGTCAAGGAAAGTGTGGGCCCCTTATTGAATGAAGGAGGCAACCTAGTGACAGAGGATGTGGAAAAAGCTAATGTACTCAATGCTTTTTTTGCCTCTGTCTTCACGAACAAGGTCAGTTCCCAGTCTACTGAATTGGGCAGCACAGTATGGGGAGGACATGACCAGCCCTCTGTGGAGAAATAAGTGGTTCAGGACTATTTAGAAAAGCTGGATGAGCAGAAGTGCATGCGCGTTGCATCTGAGGTTGCTAAAGGAGAGCCATTGCAGTGAGTGATATCAGAGCCATTGGTCATTATCTTTGAAAACTCATGGCGATCCGGTAAGGTCCCGGATGACTGGAAAAAGGCTAATGTAGTGCCCTTTAAGAAAGGGAAGAAGGAGGATCTGGAGAACTACAGGCCAGTCAGCCTCACCTCAGTCCCTGGAAAAATCATGGAGCTGGTACATACAATTCTGAAACACTTAGAGGAGAGGAAAGTGATCAGGAACAGTCAGCATGGATTCACCAAGGGCACATCATGCCTGACTAACCTAATTGCCTTCTATGATGAAATAACTAGCTCTGTGGATGAGAGGAAAGCAGTGGATGTGTTATTCCTTGACATTAGCAAAGCTTTTGATATGGTCTCCCACAGTATTCTTGTCAGCAAGTTAAAGTAGTATGGGCTGGATGAGTGAACTATAAGGTGGATAGAAAGCTGGCTAGATCGTCATGCTCAACAGGTGGAGATCAATGGCTCGATGTCTAGTTGGTAGCCGGTATCAAGTGGAGTGCCCCAAGTGTCACTCCTGGGGCCGGTTTTGTTCAATATCTTCACTAACGATCTGGAGGATGGCGTGGACTGCACCCTCAGCAAGTTTGCAAATGACACTAAACTGGGAGGAGCGGTAAATATGCTGGAGGATAGGAATAGCATACAGAGGGACCTAGACAAATTAGAGGATTGGGCTGAAATAAATCTGAAGAGGTTCAACAAGGACAAGTGCAGAGTCCTGCACTCAGGATGGAAGAATCCCATGCACTGCTACAGACTAGGGACCAAATGGCTAGGCAGCAGTTCTGTGGAAAAGGACGTAGGGGTTACAGAGGACAAGAAGCTGGATATGAGTCGACAGTGTGTCCTTGTTGCCAAGAAGGCTAATGGCATTTGGGGCTATATAAGTAGGGGCATTGCCAGCAGATCAAGGGATTTGATCATTCCCCTCTATTTGACATTGGTGAGGCCTCATCTGAAGTACTATGTCCAATTTTGGGCCCCACACTACAAGAAGGATGTGGAAAAATTGGAAAGAGTCCAGCGGAGGGCAACAAAAATGATTAGGGGGCTGGAGCACATGACTTATGAGGAGGGGCTGAGGGAACTGTGGGGAAAAACAACTGAGGAGAGTTGGCAGTTTTTCAAAGGAACACTATTAAGGGCCCAAAAGCAAGCTATTCCAATGGTTAGGAAAGATAGAAAATGTGGCAAAAGACCACCTTGGCTTAACCACGAGATCTTGCATGACCTACAAAATAAAAAGGCGTCATATAAAAAATGGAAACTAGGTCAGATTACAAAGGATGAATATAGGCAAATAACACAGGAATGCAGAGGCAAGATTAGAAAGGCAAAGGCACAAAATGAGCTCAAACTAGCTATGGGAATAAAGGGAAACAAGAAGACTTTTTATCAATACATTAGAAGCAAGAGGAAGACCAAGGACAGGGTAGGCCCACTGCTCAGTGAGGAGGGGGAAACAGTAAAGAGAGACTTGGAAATGGCAGAGATGCTTAATGACTTCTTTGTTTCGGTCTTCACTGAGAAGTCTGAAGGAACGTCTAATATAGTGAATGCTTACGGGGAGAGGGTAGGTTTAGAAGCTAAAATAAAAAAAGAGCAAGTAAAAAATCACTTAGAAAAGTTAGATGCCTGCAAGTCACCAGGGCCTGATGAAATGCATCCTAGAATACTCAAGGAGTTAATAGAAGATGTATCTGAGCCTCTAGCTATTATCTTTGGGAAATCATGGGAGACGGGGGAGATTCCAGAAGACTGGAAGGGGGCAAATATAGTTCCCATCTATAAAAAGGGAAATAAAAACAACCCAGGAAACTACAGACCAGTTAGTTTAACTTCTGTGCCAGGGAAGATAATGGAGCAGGTAATTAAAGAAATCATCTGCAAACACTTGGAAGGTGGTAAGGTGATAGGGAATAACCAGCATGGATTTGTAAAGAACAAATCGTGTCAAACTAATCTGATAGCGTTCTTTGATAGGATAACGAGCCTTGTGGATAAGGGAGAAGCAGTGGATGTGATATACCTAGACTTTAGTAAGGCATTTGATACGGTCTCGCATGATATTCTTATAGATAAACTAGGAAAGTACAATTTAGATGGGGCTACTATAAGGTGGGTGCATAACTGGCTGGATAACCGTACTCAGAGAGTAGTTGTTAATGGCTCCCAATCCTGCTGGAAAGGTATAACAAGTGGGGTTCCGCAGGGGTCTGTTTTGGGACCGGTTCTGTTCAATATCTTCATCAACGATTTAGATGTTGGCATAGAAAGTACGCTTATCAAGTTTGCGGACGATACCAAACTGGGAGGGTTTGCAACTGCTTTGGAGGACAGGGTCAAAATTCAAAATGATCTGGACAAATTGGAGAAATGGTCTGAGGTAAACAGGATGAAGTTCAATAAAGACAAATGCAAAGTGCTCCACTTAGGAAGGAACAATCAGTTTCACACATACAGAATGGGAAGAGACTGTCTAGGAAGGAGTATGGCAGAAAGAGATCTAGGGGTCATAGTAGACCACAAGCTTAATATGAGTCAACAGTGTGATACTGTTGCAAAAAAAGCAAACATGATTCTGGGATGCATTAACATTGTTGTAAACAAGACACGAGAAGTCATTCTTCCGCTTTACTCTGCGCTGGTCAGGCCTCAGCTGGAGTATTGTGTCCAGTTCTGGGCACCGCATTTCAAGAAAGATGTGGAGAAATTGGAGAGGGTCCAAAGAAGAGCAACAAGAATGATTAAAGGTCTTGAGAACATGACCTATGAAGGAAGGCTGAAGGAATTGAGTTTGTTTAGTTTGGAAAAGAGAAGACTGAGAGGGGACATGATAGCAGTTTTCAGGTATCTAAAAGGGTGTCATCAGGAGGAGGGAGAAAACTTGTTCACTTTAGCCTCCAATGATAGAACAAGAAGCAATGGGCTTAAACTGCAGCCAGGGAGATTTAGGTTGGACATTAGGAAAAAGTTTCTAACTGTCAGGGTAGTTAAACACTGGAATAGATTGCCTAGGGAAGTTGTGGAATCTCCATCTCTGGAGATATTTAAGAGTAGGTTAGATAAATGTCTATTAGGGATGGTCTAGACAATATTTGGTCCTGCCATGAGGGCAGGGGACTGGACTCGATGACCTCTCGAGGTCCCTTCCAGTCCTAGAGTCTATGAATCTATGAATCTATGAACTGGGATTGTTTAGTCTACAGAAGAGAAGAATGAGGGGGGATTTGACAGCCGCTTTCAACTAGCTGAATGGGGGTTCCAAAGAAGGTGGATCTAGACTGTTCTCAGTGGTGGCAGATGACAGAACAAGGAGTAATGGTCTCAAGCTGCAGTAGGGGAGGTTTAGGTTGGATATTAGGAAAAACTTTTTCACTAGAAGGGTGGTGAAGCACTAGAATGGGTTACCTAGGGAGGTGGTAGAATCTCCTTCCTTAGAGGTTTTTAAGGTCAGGCTTGACAAAGCCCTGGCAGGGATGATTTAGTTGGGGATTGGCCCTGCTTTGAGCAGGGCTTTGGACTAGATGACTTCCTGAGGTCCTTCCAACCCTAATATTCTATGATTCGGTCTCATGCTTGCTGAATCATTGTGCACTAATTAGATTGTAGAAATTTATGGGCTTCCACTGCTAAATAAGCCAAATCTAGTTAAATAGTCTTGTGCTTTGAAAGAAGGGTCCTGTCAACTTTTGGGCCTTTAGTAATGAGATTCTCTTGTCATTAAAAATAACTATTCATTCCAAATAATGCATTTTTTATTGACATAAGACCAAATGATATCTGTGTGTGATGAGAAACCACTTGTATAATAGTTTACAGGGAACCAGAAGGCATACTTTTTATTGTAACTGAATTTACGTCTGCTCTGCTTTGCTTGACATTCCTACTGTATATATTAGATTTGTATTAAAAGATTGAGACTGGCTTGACTCAGCTATTGGCTGCTAACTGGTAATTAAGGGCCAGACCCTGGTCCACTGATGTTAATGAGAGTTATGAATGCTTACCACATCTGATAATCGGAATCACTACTGAGGTGCCTGATTTGAAGAATCCGAGTGTGAATATTGTGGCATCAGCTGTTTGAAAGTGGGAGTGTCTCTCTGATAAACTCTGGCTGAGAGAACAGCACTAATGGGCTCCAGAAAGCAGAGTGTGTGTGTTGTTTTTTTTCTTTTCTTTCCCATCTCTGTACCAAATTATGTTTGGAGCAATAGTAATACAATGGCTGGTGATGGTCAGAGGAAAAAGCAATAAAAGGGGGTTTAGTTGTTTGGGTTGCATTAGTCACCCCAGAAAGGCAAGGAGAACTCGGGACCGAGGCCTACCCTGCACCTGGTAGCAGAGTGGTCGCAGGGGTATGTGAATTCTGCACATCCGCAAAAGATGTAGTAGCAGCATGTCTCTGTCATAGAATATCAAGATTGGAAGGGACTTCAGGAGATCATCTAGTCCAACCCCCTGCTCAAAGCAGGAACAATCCCCAACAAAATCAGACAGATTTTTGCCCCAGATCTCTAAATGGCCCCCTGAAAGATTGAACTCACAACTCTGGGTTTAGCAGGCCAATGCTCAAACCACTGAGCTATCCCTCCCCTCAAAGAGCTCTGGGAGGTGCTAAGATTGACAGTGTCTTCTACTGTGGCGGGCTAACTGCCCACCATCCACAATGTGGTTAAGTGCTCTATACGCACAGTGTGGTCATGTGTTGGTGCTGCTGTGCTCTGCTGCAGTAGGGCTGTAGGGTTAGAGACACTCTCTTTATAGTACTGCTGTTTGTGATTTGATCTTAATTTGGCACCTTCCTTGGACCAATGGGTGCAGTGATAGCAGAGAGAGAGAGAGAGAGGCAAAACGAATAACAATTCCCACAAGTGGATCAGGAGCCCCTCTCCAGGCCACAGAGATCATGTCAGGGTTTCCTGGCATGGTTCAGGGGCTGTGCCAGGAGCCCCTGAGCGGTGGAGTTCAGGGGCCTCACACAAGGTCTTAGGGGCCATAGTAGAGATGTTAAAGAGAATTTGAAACAATATCTACCAGGGATAAACATTTTTAAATCAGCAGGTCCCAATAACTTACACTCAAGAGTCCTAAAAGAGTTGAATGAGGAGATTTCTGAGACCACTGTTGTTAATTTTTAATCAATCATGGAACACTGGGGAAATTTCAGAAGGGCAAAGGGCAAAGAGGATGATCTAGGTAGCTATAAGTTGCGTGGCCTGACATCAGTCCTGGGTATAATAATAGACAATGTGATACAGGATTCAATTAATAAAGAATTAATGGATAGGAATATAATTAATGCCAGTCAAATTGTTTTTTTTAAATAGATCTGTAACGAGGCGGTGTGGCTCCCCTCTTCCTCCGGGAGGGTCGAGCCCCGCCAGACGCCGGAAGGGGCGGGGCCACAGGGTACTGGACCCGCCCCTCAGAGGGTCAGGAGGCGACCCGGAAGTATAAAAGCCGACCAGTGGCATTCAGTTGAGCCCCAGCCACCGTCAGGAGCAGACCTGCCAGAGGGTGCTCGTGACTGGGAGACTGCTGAGACCCAGGGTGGTTGCCCGGACTTCCCCACACCCCCTACAACGAGGAGCTGCCGGGGCTTCCCCGTGCCCACTACGAGGAGGGACTGCTGGAGTCACCCCGTCCCTGCTGTTACCCCGAGGAACCCCCGGAGTAGGCCTGGCCGGACTTCCCAGAGGTACTGCCGGATCTACCACCCAGCCCAAGCCGGGAGGGGCCCATGCTACTGGACTTCCCAGGAGCCAACGCCACCAATCAGGTAGGCCCAGAGTGGGAGATTGGAAGTGGCCCGGGGACAGCGGACCCCTGTCAGGCTGCAGGTGTACCGGAACCCATGTCAGTTTGTTGCGGTCAGGATCCCCACTGACCGTCAGTGGTGATAGCTGCTACTATGGCCCTGGGCTGGAACGCAGTGGAGTGGGAGGGCCTGCGTTCCCCCTGCCACCCTTCCAAGGGTGGCAGACTCCCCCTCCTCCTGGCCTGAGGAGGCCAGTCCAACTGGTGTTTGCTCAGCCCTGAGCCAAGAGGGCCTGAGCCCTTATAACTGTGTGTTTGGTGCCCCGCCCAACCCAAGGGCTGGGCCCCCTTTAAACTGGGTCACTGCTCGGTCCTGCATCAAGGGGCCCGAGCGGCCCGAGCCTCAGGCAAGGAGGCCCTCCACCCCAGGGCTGAAGGCCGGAGACCCGAACTGACTTTCTGTTTACTCCGCCCTGTAGCAGAAGGCCAGAGTCCCAAGCGACTGTGCAGCGTCACCTAGCCCTGACAAAGGGGGCAGACTCGGACAGCGTGTAGTGAGGCCAGTGTGGCTCCCCTCCTCCTCCAGGAGGGTCGAGCCCTGGCCGGGCACCTTTACAAGATCTCATTGAACAAAACCAATTTCATTCTTTGATATTACAAGTTTGGGTGATAACGGAGAACTGCGTAGATCTAATATGCTTAGATTTTTGTAAGGTGTTGGATTCAGTATTGCAGGAGAAGCTGATTAAAAATAAGCACTATACAATGTCAGTAGAGTAGGTGTTAAATGGACTAAGAAATGGCTAACTGACAGAGCTCTAAAAGTAGTCGTCAGTGTCGAATCATCATTGCATGAAGGTGTTTCTATTGGGGTTCCACAGGGATTTGTTCTAGACCCACTGTTATTCAACTTTGTAATTAACGATCTAGGAGTACATATAATGTCACCATTGATAAAATTTGCGGTTAGCACAAAGATTTGGCAAATGGTAAATAATGATGAGAACAGCCTTACAGAGTGATCTGGATTACTTGGTAAACTGGCCGTTCAAACAAAATGTGATTTTTAAGACAGCCATATGCAAAGTTTTACATCTAGGAGCAACGAATGCAGGCCATACCTACAAAATGGGACACTGTGTTGTGCAATGCAGTGATTTTGAAAAGGATTTCATAGTGGACAAACAACTGAACAGCAGCAATGCTGAGGCAAAAAGGGGCTATGTATAACCAAAAGCGTAGTGAGTAGGACTAGGGAGGTGACTTTGTCTTTGTATGCGGCATTGATGAGACCAGGACTGGAATACTGTGTACAGTTCTGGTGTCCTTATTTTAAAAAGGATGTTGAAAAACTGGAGAGGGTGCAGCAAAGAACCACATAAATGATTCAAGGGCTTTAGAAAATGCTTACAGTGAGAAACTTAAAGAGCTCAGTGCCCCCTCCCCCCAAAAAACTTTCAGAGCAGTGACTTGATTACAGTACCTTCCTGGGGAGAAAATACCAGATACTAAAGGGCTTTTTAATCTAGCCGAGAAAGGCATAACAAGAACCTGTAGCCAGACAAATTCAAAGTAGAAATAAAACACAAATTTTCAGTGGTGAGAGTGATTAACAAACTACCAAGGGAAGGGGTGGATTTCCCCTCTGCTTTGTCTTCATGCCAAGATCAGATGCCTTTTGGACAGGTATGCTTTAGTCAAATACAAGTCATTGGGTTCAAAGATGGGGTAACTGGATGAAATTTTAATAGCCTGTGATATATACAGGTGATCAGACAAAAAAATCTAGTGGTCCCTTCTGACCTTAAACTCTGTGAATACGTCTGGATTGAGAACAATGCTCCTGTGAGAAGCTATTTGCTGTTACTAGATTCTGCTACTGGCTTCTTTCTAATTTCCCCCTGTGTAACTCAAAATGTGAACAAGTGTAGTAACAATGATGAACTGCAAGCAGCATAACCACTGCAGCCTGGTATTTCTCATGGCATCAAATGTGAAGGGTAAACAGGGGAAGAAGGTTGGTTAGGGGGCATGGAAGGAAACCAGGCCAGACTATTGAATGGCAGCAATACATGACAGTCTTTCCAGGCTTCATACAAATACAATGACTCTGTACACACAGGACAGACTTTGAGGAAAAGCACTTCTGCAAGCACCAGTGCTTCTGTGACTGAAATTACGGTCCCTTTTTTCTTCCTCCATTTCAAGAAGCCAACAGTATTGCTAGTTGGTAGCGCTGTACAAGTAACATTTTTTTTGGTTTGCTGGCAGTTCCGAAAAAAAAACTGGTTTAGGTCAGATCAAAAATGAAATTTTTGGCAAATCAAAAAGTTGAAAAAAAACCCCACCCATGGTGTGGGGTCAAAACATTTTTTTTTTTTTTTTACAAAATTGAAACAAAAATTTTGTTTTTGAAGCTTCCACTTTTACCATTTGAAAATGGTTATTTTTTAATCAAATTAAAGGAAATTTAGAAACACATAGTCATTTTGAACGGAAACATCTGTATCTTTCCTTTTAAACTGTCCTGCTGCTTTCTGTCCCTCCTTCTCTGGGTCTCATTGCATCCTGTCAGTTCTCTCAGACTTCCTGGGCAGCTTCTGTCAGCCCACTTAACCCCTTTCCCCACCCCACATCTTTCTCAGGGCCAACATCTCTGAGGTTTTAGCACCCCTTTGATCCTAGGTTTAGGTCTGGAAGAGAAAACCTTGCCTGATTAGCTGGAGCCAGGCTGGTGGTATTCCTCAGTCAATAACTTCCCCATTATTTCCTCAAGGACCCTTAGTATTCTCTCTGACAGTACATACATTTTCTATTGTTTTGTTTCCCTCCTCTAGCCTCCTTTGATTTAATTCTATGCAGCCAGGCAGGTTAATATCATAAGATAAACTGAGGTTGTCATAACCTATTCCCAGATTTGTACCTTAGCGTCCAAAATATGGGGGTTAGCATGAAAACCTCCAAGTTTAGTTACCAGCTTGGACCTGGTAAAGCTGCCACCACCCAAAAAATTAGAGTGTTTTGGGGCACTCTGGTCCCCCCAAAAACCTTCCCTGGGGACCCCAAGACCCAAATTCCTTGAGTCTCACAACAAAGGGGAATAAACCATTTCCGTTCCCTTCTCCCTTCCAGGTGTTCCCTCCCTGGGTTCCTGGAGAGATACACAGAAGCAAGCTCCATGAATCTAAACAGAGGGATTCCACTCTCTCTCTATTTCCAGTCCTGGAAAACACAAGCACTTTCCTCTTCACCCAGAGGGTATGCAAAGTCAGGCTAGTAAATTTAACACACAGAGATTTTCCGCCCTGACTCCTTCCTCCCACCAATTCCCTGGTGAGTACAGACTCAATTCCCTGGAGTTCCCCCCCCAAAGAAAAACTTCAACAGGTCTTAAAAGAAAGCTTTATGTAAAAAGAAAGAAAAATACATAAAAATGGTCTCTCTGTATTAAGGTGACAAATACAGGGTCAATTGCTTAAAAGAAATATGAATAAACAGCCTTATTCAAAAAGAATACAATTCAAAACACTTCAGCAACTACACACATGTAAATACAAAAAAATATATAAATTACTATCTGATCTTTTGTACTTACAACTGGGAAACAGAAGATTAGAAAGGCAGGAAACAGAGATCCTCTCATAGCCGAGAGAGAGATAGGCACCAGACCAAGAACAAAGGACTCACACACAAACTTCCCTCCACCCAGATTTGAAAAAATCTTGTTTCCTGATTGGTCCTCTGGTCAGGTGTTTCAGGTTACTCCTTTCCAGGTGAAAGAGACATTAACCCTTAGCTATCTGTTTATGACATGCCCCCCAAATTGCAGACAGTGGGGAAGCTCACTGGCGGCGATTTCCTCCTAGAACTTTAAAATAAACAGATTAATACAACACATGCACCTTTACATATACCACTAAGTATATAACAGACTTTTACATTTTAAGAACACTTTTTAACTACTGGATTATGGGAAACTCTGATGGGAGAGAGCATCAGCTACTTTGTTAGAAGCTCCTGAAATGTGCTGAATTTCAAAATCAAAATCTTGGAGAGCTAAACTCCAACGAAGAAGTTTCTTGTTTCCCTTGGCAGCGTGAAGCCACTTTAGCGCAGCATGGTCAGTTTGTAGCTGGAACCGCCGTCCCCAAACATATGGGCGTAGCTTTTCCAGGGTGTACACAATGGCATAGCATTCCTTTTCACTGACTGACCAGTGACTTTCCCTCTCAGACAGTTTCTTGCTGAGAAACACGACAGGATGGAAGTTGTGATCCGTTGCTTCCTGCATGAGAACTGCTTCTATACCACACTCAGATGCATCCGTGGTTACTAGGAATGGCTTGTCAAAGTCCGGGGCCCTGAGCACAGGGTCAGACATGAGCGTTGCCTTAAGTTGGGTAAAGGCCTTTTGACACTCATCAGTCCACTTAACTGCATTCGGCTGGGTCTTTTTGGTTAGGTTGGTCAGTGGGGCAGCGATTTGGCTGTAGTGTGGTACAAATCGCCTGCAGTATCCAGCCAAGCCTAAGAAGGATTGGACCTGTTTCTTTGACCTTGGGACAGGTCACTTTTGGATAGCATCCACCTTGGCCTGTAGGGGGTTTATGGTATCTCGACCCACCTGGTGCCCCAGGTAAGTCACTCTGTTTTGGTCTATTTGACACTTTTTGGCCTTAACAGTTAGTCCGGCCTGCCTGATATGCTCAAAGACCTTTTCCAGGTGTAGCAGGTGTTCGGGCCAGGAATCTGAAAAAATGGCCACATCATCAAGGTAGGCAACTGCAATAGCTTCCCCATTGTTTCCTCAAGGACCCTTGGTATTCTCTCTGACAGTACGTAATTTTTCTATTGTTTTGTTTCCCTCCTCTAGCCTCCTTTGATTTAATTCTATGCAGCGAGGCAGGTTAATATCATAAGATAAACTGAGGTGCACAAGCTATTTATGAAAAAAATATATAGGTATCTCCCTCATTCTTCACAGGAAGAATAGCCTGATTCTATACTCAGAGACTGTATAGCTAGAGGCCTGAGATCTGAGAGGGCATGCATTCAGAGACCAAGTGGGGGTCACAAGTGCAGGCAGTCTGGGAACCATGACAGTGATATACTGTATTATTTGGTCATAATGTGTATGCAGAAGAGGGTGGAATTAATGTTGTGCATGCAACTGTAACTTAATTATGCAGCAATTATCATGTTTCACTTTGCAATCTCAGTGTTATTTTAATGTAGTTTACTGAATTGTTAATATTTGTCACATTTCTGTAATGCCTTCTCTTCAAGGCTCTCACATCTTTTTTACAAATCCTAGAGCCAGATTCTGCCACCCTTCCTCACAATGAACATACTATCTTACACCTCAGTTGGAATCAGTGGGAAATGTACTAAGCCACAGCAGTAAGGGTGGCTGAATCTGGCCCTTCATTAACTGAGCCTTGCATAATGAGATAGGCATGTATATTGTGGAGAATATACAGAATATGTACTACAGTGAGGAATTTGCACTGTATAACAGTAAGTGTTCTTAGTGATATCTGTTGCCCTGTAGCTAGCAAATGCTATCTGTTGCACACTTGCCAATTTGGAGGCCATGTGAAAAGAAGTTTAGTGCAGCATAGATCATGATGGCTCATTGTCATTCTAGGCCAGACCCTGAATAAGTGCAACACCTGGTGTCTGTGAAAATGGCCTTGATTCTGTTGAATTTCAAACACCAAATGTAGGTAAAAGCTGCTTGAGCAAGACAACACTGTCATAAGATGTGGGATGTGTAAAACTCATTTAATTTCTCTTCTGTGTTTTTCCAATCAGTTTGGTGACCCAAAAACTGGGCTCAGCTTGCATGTACAATCTGCCTTGCAAATTTACATTCCTCACATCCTCCAGTTAACCACCCTAAAATAAAAAAAGTCACATCCCACTTATTCATTCTTATTTTCTTGGATTTTATGTTTGTTGTAAAGCTTTTATCTCTGTAAATATTATTTACCAGAAAGGTGCTAACATGGAACAGTGTTTTTAAGGCACAGACCAGAATTGACAAAGATTTGGAGTAGCACCACCTGAGTGGGAGTATCAGGAAACATTATGATCAGTGTGTGTTGGTAGAATAAATCTGATAACATCTGAGAGATCTTATTTCCTGTCAGCTAATTGTAGGCCTTTAAATTGACAACGTTATCCTGCCATGTGTGTCCATTGTCATCGCTATGCAGTGAACAAAAGACCTAATTTTCCAGGGTAGGTGCTTTAAAGATCTTCCTGTTCCAGGCACAGAAGTTCAGCCCATAAATTGTTTATCCTTGAATGTAAAATATGATACATATTGTAAAGAATGACTGAAAGCATGACAATGAATGAACATGCCATCAAAAAGGGTCTGGATGAAAGAATGACCTGCACAATCTGCAGTGTATTTTCTAAATGTTCCAATTCTGTTATTGTGCTTTAACAGAAAACACTTACCATTCACTCACTTGGCCTTGAACTCTGTCATTTATGTAAAATGCAATAGGCAAGCCACAGGCCAAAAGAAAATCATTCAGTGTTTTCTTCGCTGCATGCCATTTTCTAAATGAGTCAATACATATATTAGCCAAAAATTTGTCAAAACAGATAAAGGAGATTCTGGTATGATAGTCACAATTAATAAATCAACATTTTAACACAAAGCTATGTAAGATACAACAGTTTTTTCCTATTCTTTCTCTTTATTTTTATTTTTAATAGATAAATAGCAATTTGAGTTATTCACTTAGCTGTTGTGGTAACTGACTTTTTATTGGCAACCACTGAACTTCTGAAGATGGGGTTTGCATCCCACTGTAAAGCAGGATATAAGATAAGTAACATCCCATTCTGTCAAGGTTTGAAGGCTATGTAGAGAGGTAAAATGGTGTGTTGGGCAGAGGCGAGCTGGTGGATTGGGCAGACACATGGCTAAATGCAGTCCAGAAATAGGAAAATTACCTTTGATCTTTTTCTTTGAATGTCCTGCCTTGGGATAGCAAGTGTATTCTTCTTTTCCTCGTTTAGATTTCCTGCTGACCTGCTGTCATGCCAAGGTGGAAAGCAAAGGGTTTTCTTGGGAGCCCAGCTGAAACAATCTATAACTGACTCTCAGGAAGGCCTAATTTAGTGATTCTGCCCTCCATTCCTGGTTTTCCTTCCGAAGCTGCTAAAACTGGGATCAACTGGGCTAGTATCTACACAATCTAAGCTGCTAAAAGAAGAATTTAAAATAATCTACAGTTTGAAAAGAAGGTGATTCAAGATTATCATGCAAAATTTTGGCACAAACGTGTTGTCTAAAGGTGGGCAATGTGTGATTGTCCATGCTATTTCCACCACAGAACAAGAGGCAAGTTCTCTTGAAATTGAGACCTGTAGAAATGATAAGAAAATGCCTGGGTCCTTGAGATTCATAGATTGCTACATTCCAAGGCTAGAAGGAATTCATCTAGTGATCCTCTAGTTTGAAAACGAAGCAGTCAGGGTGTAGCAGAAGATGCTACTTGCTTTGGCCATAAAAATGGCATTCACCTCCTCAACAAAAGCTTTCTTTTCTTTCCTTAAAATGAACAGGACACCGTTTACTAATTAGCATCTACCAAATTGGCTGCCATATTCCTTCAACAGCTTTTTGTAAAAAAAGCATTAGTTTTTTATTCCTGATACTTCTTGGTTTCAAGGAAAACTGGAGACTGCTGTCTGAATCTCATCACATGTCAATGAAACAAGTATACAGGTCTGTCGCATCTTACGTGCATTTAACATGTGCGATTTCAGCTTTGCGCGGTCAGGAGAAAGGAGAAAAACAACAACAGAAAGGGCGATTTCACCAGCGTGAGATACGAATCTGCTATTCCCACTGAAATATTTTTTGGGGGAGACTTGCCAGCAACAGCATGTCTTTAGGCTTGTGATAAGGGTCTCCCCTATAATAACCCTAGAGGGTTGGCCAAAAAAAAAAAAGTTTAAATAGTGTTTCTGTCCGGGAGTGAGTGTGAGATGGTAGAAGCGAATCTGTACTGTTTAAAGAGACAGTACGTATTTTTCATACTGTATAACATGGTCCCTAAATGCAAGGCACCCACTTCATCTGGTACTCAACCAAAGAAACAGCGATGCGTTCCAACACTGGAGGAAAAACTGGTTGTTTTCAACTTATTGAGAGATGATATGTCCATCGCCAATGTGGCGCATAAATACAGCTGTAACGAATCTAGCATCCATGCCATCAAGATTCGAGAGACAGAAATTCGTCAAGTCGTGGCATCAAGTGCTCCAGTAACTGCTAAAGTGACGAGCCAAGTGCGTGATAAGACTTTAGTGAAGACTGAAAAGGCACTAAACGTATGGCTGGAAGACATGAACCGTAAACATGTGCCTATCAATGGCAACATGTTGCGAGAAAAGGCTGTTAGCCTCTATGCACTGTTCAAACCCCTGCTGAAGAGGGACAGCCTTCTAATAAGAAGGAATTCAAAGCTAGCCAAGGTTGGATTAACCGTTTTAGGAACCGCTTCAACCTGAAAGATGTGCAGACTACTGGTGAAGCTGCATCTGCCAATGAGGACACAGCAAAAGCCTACCTTGAACAATTAAAGAAAATCATAGAGGAAAGGGGCTATCTCCCAGAACAAGTTTTTAATGCTGACGAGACTGGTCTCTTATGGAAAAAAATGCCACCTGCACTTACCTTTCAAAATCAGAAAGACAAGCCCCTGGCTTCAAAGCAGTTAAAGACAGTGTGACTGTGTTGTTTTGTGGCAATGTGGCTGGGCATTTAATAAAGCCGGGCTTGCTCTACAGGGCTGCAAATCCCCGTGCCCTAAAAGGCAAGAACAAAAATCTCCTGCCTGTGTTCTGGCAATAAAATAAAAAGGCTTGGGTGATAGCAGCATTATTTCTGGATTGGGTTCACAAGTGTTTCATTCTGGAGGTCAAGCAGTACCTTGAAGAAAAAGGACTTGACTTTAAAGTGTTGCTGATCATAGACAATGCTCCTAGCCACCCTGTGGCACTCTGGTTTGTGCATAATGACGTTGAAGTTGTCTTTCTCCCCCCAATACCACCTCCATCCTCCAACCTCTTGACCAAGGCGTCATTAGCTGTTTCAAGGCCACGTACACGAGGCTTATATTCTCACGGATCCTTACCGCTATGGATGCTGATCCAACACTCCATCATATTAACATTGGGAAGTCCTTCAACATTGCTGATTGCATCATGTATATTAAACAGGCAATGGATGCAATCAAGCCTGAAGCAGTCAATGCATTTTGGCGAAACCTATGGGAAGACTGTCTGAGTGATTTTAAGGGTTTCCTGACCATTGATAAAGAAGTGCAACTCATTGTTCAGGTGGCCAGGCCGGTGGGTGGTGATGGCTTCATCGACATCCTCGAGGAAGAAATTGAGGAATTAATTGAGGGCCACAGAGAAACATTGACTAACGAAGGGTTAGAGGAACTGATACAATCGTCTACAGAAGATGAAGATGACGATGACGAACAGGGAGAGCCAGCAACTTGGAATCATCATAAATTTTCTAAAGTGTTCCAAGCAGCAAAACACTTGAATGATTTAATTTCTGAATATGATCCTTCTATGGAATGAAGCCTCAAAATCACACTTAGTATTATGGATGATTTGAGACCATACCAAGAAATGTTTGAGTAGCTCAAGAGACAACAGAGACAGTTGCGAATCACTGTGGTTTTAAATAAAAAACAACCAGCAGCAGCAGAGCCTACACAATCAACTTCTCGAGCTGAACCAGAGCCAACCACTTCGTCTATGACTCGCTCTCCGTCACCCAAGCCTGGCCAATCGTCTCCTGGATCAACATCAAGCCCTGACAACTCAATAATAGTGTTGTCAGGGGAAGACGAAGACTAATTGTTGGAGTTTGTACAGTACAAGACTAGCAAGAATATCCAGGATGTCTGGTGATGGTTCAGGTTTACAGTACTGCACGGTCCTGTACTGTGTTCATTTTTTATTCTTTCATTCTTCTCTCTCTGTTATGTTATTAAAAATACTGTAATATTATATTTTGTATATGTAGTCTTTATTATATACTGTACTGTACATTACTATATACAATCCGTAGTACTTTTATGGGTGATTGAAGGGATTTTCAAGGGTCTTTTTGACTATACGTGGTTTTCGCTTTGTGCGGGGGGCAGAACGTAACCCCAGCGTAAGATGCGACAGACCTATATTCAGAAGACCCAACTCTAAGTCTGATGTAAAGGACAGCCTATATTTTTCCAACATTTCTCATAAATTAGACAGTCTGATTATTGTCCGTCCCCATGAATTTAAGAGCATGTAAAATGTTGGTTTACATGTATTACCATTTAGATACAATAGCTACAACTCAATTTATATGGATTTAATTCCTCTGGGAGATATGCAATCACTGTCACCCATCCAGTTTAAGAATAGTTTAATACCCTTGTAAACTGGTGAAGTTAGTTAGTATATAAGATAGCAGTAGGAGGTCTCTTATTTAGAGTACATTTTTATAAGAGATACTCAAAGGAAGCTATCAGAAGTCACTCGTCAGCATAGAGTCCAACCTAGCACTCTTTAGCCCTCTGAACCTGGACCATGTATCCTTGTCTTTCTACAGCATTCTCCCTATTCTAGCTTCCCAGCAGCCATTCTTATTGCTTCCCTGATGAACGTCTGTGCAAGGGTGTGGAGTAACAGAAGCCAGATTTAACTCTTAACTTACTGGGGGCATCAAATTGCTCCTGTAGCCTGTCACAGGACATTGCAGGAACGATTGAACAGCTGATGGTGACTGTAAATATGTGGTGAGATTGCCTCATGGCAAAAATATATTTTGCATCTACATGTGTGCAGATACACAAACCATGACCTTAAATCATTTTCTTTTTTAGCCTACATCTTCAGAAAGGTGAGACATTCTTAAGACAGAGTTTGAGTGAATGAGTTAAGTTAGAGAAGTGCCTGAGCCAAAATCCTGGATACCAACAGTCCACGTGTGGGCTTATCAAAATCCAGGTCCAGAGAGAGAATTCTGTGGCTTGACCCTATCATTAATTGAAATTGATCTCAATGAAGTTTTAAGAGGAAAAGGGGTAGCGAAGGCCAGCGTGACTAATTAAAAAGTAAAGAGGAGTAAGATCAATAACAGAAAATGCCCATATACCAAAAACTACTCCAGTAAGGAAGGGAGATAGTGTGATCTCTACAAAGACCAAATGAATTTTAAAGGATGGTTAAAAGAGTTAAACAGAATCTTTTAAACAGACACTACTAATCTATATTTCAAAGCTTTAAAAAAATGTTAGTTTTGATTAATGTCCCCTGGGGCGGTGGTTCACAGCCTGTACTCTTTGCATCACTGGTAAATCACAGAGCTGTCTCTGTCACAGTGCTGATCTGTCAGTGTTGCTTTCTGACAATTAAAGTGTAGTCCTAGACTGTTTTAGGGCTCCCAGTAGATTTGACATATTAAACCTTGAAAATCTAGCCTTTCTCTGTGCCCTGTGAATCTACTTCATGTCTTTCTTTCTTGGGTATTTATTTGATATCAATTGAACCATCATTATGTTTGTAGGTCACGCCAAAATTGGAGTAGATAACAAAAAGAAAAGAAGACTGAACTACAAAGTGACCTGGAGCGATTAGACAAATAGGCGCAGATGGCAAAAGAGAGATTTGGTACAAATTAATGTAATTCTTTACACAGAGAGAACACATAAAAGTTACAGATACAAAATGGGGGACATAATGAGGCCAGTTCACCCATCGCTTTCAAATGAATTAACTTTTTTATAACTTTTTCATAGATTCTGAGGCTACAAGACGCCATTGTGGGTTTGTTGTTGTTGTTTTTTAAAGATTAAAGGTATTGAAAACATGACCTATGAGGGAAGATGGAAAAAAGTGGGTGTTTTTAGTCTGGAAAAGAGAAGACTGAAAGGGGACATGATAAGTTTTCAAGTACTTAAAAAGTTGTTACAAGGAGAAGGGAGAAAAAGTGTTCTTAACCTCTGAGGATAGGACAAGAAGCAATGGGCTTAAATTATAGCAAAGGAGATTTAGGTTGGACATTAGGAAAAACTTCCTAACTGTCAGGTGGTTAAGCACTGGAATAAATTGCCTAGGGAGGCTGTGGAATTCCCATCATTGGAGATTTTTAAGAACAGGTTAAACAAATACCTGTCAGGGATGGTCTAGATAATAGTTAGTCCTGCCATGAGTGTAGGGGACTGGACTAAATGACCTCTCGAGGTTCTTTCCTGTTCTGTGTTTCGATGATTGTGATCATCCAGTCTGACCTCCTGTGTAACATGGGCCATAGAACTTCTCCAAAATAACCCCTTGTACTTAGAAAAAAATCCATTTAGGATTTAAAAATTGTCAGTGATGGAGAATTCACCATGACCCTTCTTCCAATTGTTCTGATAGTTAATTACCCTCACTGTTAAAATCATACCTTATTGCCAGTCTGAATTTGTCTAGCTTCAACCTCTAGCCCATTGGTTCTTGTTGTACTTTTGCTAGATTAAAGAGCCCATTATCAAATATTTGTTTCAATGGAACACAATCATTCCGGGGTACAAAATATATTGGAAGGACAGAACAGGTCATGCGGGGGGGGGGGGTGTGTGTGCATTATATGTGAAAGAAAATGTAGAATCAAATGAAGTAAAAATCTTAAGTGAATCCACATGTTCCATAGAATCTCTATGGATACAAATTTCATGCTCTAATAAGAAAATAACATTAGGGATCTGTTATTGACCACCTGACCAGGACAGTAATAGTGAGGATGAAAGGGAAATTAGGCTATCCAAATTAAGAACTGAATAATAGTGGGGGATTTCAATTATCCCCATATTGACTGGGAACATTTCACTTCAGGACGAAATGCAGAGATAACATTTCTTGATACTTTAAACGACTGCTTCATGGAGCAGCCGGTACGGGAATCCACAAGGGGAGAGGCAACTCTAGATTTAATCGTGAGTGGAGCATAGGAGCTGGTCCAAGAGGTAACTATAGTAGGACCGCTTGGAAATAGTGACCATAATACAATAGCATTCAACATCCCTGTGGTGGGAAGAACATCTCAACAGACCAACACTGTGGCATTTAATTTCAAAAGGGGGAACTATGCAAAAATGAGGGGGTTAGTTAAACAGAAGTTAAAAGGTGCAGTGACTAAAGTGAAATCCCTGCAAGCTTCATGGACGCTTTTTAAAGACACCATAATAGAGGCCCAACTTCCACGTATACCCCAAATTAAGAAACACAGTAAAAGAACTAAAAAAGAGCCACCATGGCTTAACCACCATGTAAAAGAAGCAGTGAGAGATAAAAAGACTTCCTTTCAGAAGTGGAAGTCAAATCCTAGTGAGGCAAATAAAAAGGAGCATAAACACTGTCAAATTAAGTGCAAGAGTGTAATAAGAAAAGCCAAAGAGGAGTTTGAAGAATGGCTAGCCAAAAACTCCAAAGGTAATAACAACATGTTTTTTAAGTACATCAAAAGCAGGAAGCCTGCTAAACAACCAGTGGGGCCCCTTGATGATCGAGATACAAAAGGAGCGCTTAAAGATGATAAAGTCATCGCGGAGAAACTAAATGGATTCTTTGCTTCAGTCTTCAAGGCTGAGGATGTTAGGGAGTTTCCCAAACCTGAGCCGGCTTTTGTAGGTGACAAATCTGAGGAACTGTCACAGATTGAAGTGTCACTAGAGGAGGTTTTGGAATTAATTGATAAACTCAACATTAACAAGTCACCGGGACCAGATGGCATTCACCCAAGAGTTCTGAAAGAACTCAAATGTGAAGTTGCGGAACTATTAACTAAGGTTTGTAACCTGTCTTTTAAATCGGCATCTGTACCCAATGACTGGAAGTTAACTAATGTAACGCCAATATTTAAAAAATGCTCTAGAGGTGATCCTGGCAATTACAGACTGGTAAGTCTAACGTCAGTACCGGGCAAATTAATTGAAACAATAGTTAAGAATAAAATTCAGACACATAGAAAA
Organism: Gopherus flavomarginatus; assembly: GCF_025201925.1. Classification (NCBI taxonomy): domain Eukaryota; kingdom Metazoa; phylum Chordata; order Testudines; family Testudinidae; genus Gopherus; species Gopherus flavomarginatus. Next base: position 171,099,771 of record NC_066620.1, on the reverse strand, counting down.
ACATAAACTGTTGAGCAATAGTCAACATGGTTTCTGTAAAGGGAAATTGTGTCTTATTAATCTATTAGAGTTCTTTGAAGGGATCAACAAATATGTGGACAAGGAGGATCCAGTGGACACAGTATACTTAGATTTCCAGAAAGCCTTGGACAAGGTCCCTCACCAAAGGCTCTTAACGTAAATTAAGCTGTCATTGTCATCTGTCATAAACAGATAGCTAAGGGTTAATGTTCTTTTACCTGTAAAGGGTTAACAAACACCTGACCAGAGGACCAATCAGGAAACAAGACTTTTTCAAATCTGGGTGGAGGGAAGTTTTGGGTGTGAGTTCTTTGTTCTTTGTCTTGGTTCGGTGACCCTCTCGGGTTTGAGAGTGATGTTTCTATCTCCAGGCTTTCTAATCTTCGGTTTCCAAGTTGTAAGTACAAGGATAGTAAGACAATAGGTTTATATTGTTTTTTTGTATTTACATGTGTGTAGTTGCTGGAATGTGTTAAATTGTATTCTTTTTGGATAAGGCTGTTTATTCATTTTTTCTTTTAAGCAATTGACCCTGTATATTGTCACCTTGATACAGAGACCATTTTATGTTTTTTTTTTCTTTCTTTTTTCCATTTGTCGCCTATGGTCTGCTTCTTTGATTTGTACTTCTGCCTCAATTTTTGCCTTGGAAGTCATGGTTCCTGTTTTCTTGTGTTGGGGTGCCCTTTGGTGTTTATTGTTTGAACTGCTGTCTCTCTGTTGTCTCCTGGGGTCTGCCTAGCAACAGTGCCTTTTTTTTCCTCTAGCTAATCTTTTAAATGTAAAGTAAACCAGAAAAGCCACTTTATTTGCATGTGTGTTGTGCTGGGTACTTGACTCTCAATTGGAGTGCTATAGTTTAACAAAAGACCCTTTGTCCTCCTTAATAGTTCCTTGCTTAATATGCAAGCCAAACTGCAACCAGAGAACAGAAAAAAAAATTCTCTCTGGCTGTTTTTAAACCCACCCTTTTTCTCTGCATAAAAACCCTAGCAGAGAAAACGAAAAAAATATTCCTACTGGCTTCTGGATTCTTATCTTATCCCACCTCTGCCACCATGTCATAACTGTCCTACTCAGATCTGAACCTTAGAGTTCAGAACATGAGAAGCTAGCATGAAACCTCCAAACTTAATTACCAGCTTGGATCTGATATCGCTGCCACCAGCCAGAATTCCAGTGTCTGGCTCACTCTGGTCTCCTCAAAACCTTCCCTGGGGAACCCCCAAGACACAGATGCCCTGACTCTCACCACAAAGGGAAATAACCCACATCCCTCTTTACCTCCTCCCAGATTTCCCCACCCTGGGTACTCTAGGATATTCCCTGCTTCAAGTCCTTGAAACACAAGTACCGAGAGATCAATCTCTCTCTCCCCTCACCCAGAGGGTATGCAAAGTCAGGCTTAGTAAATCTAACACAAAGAGATTCTCTCTTCCCCCCCCCCCGTCTTCTTCCTCCCACCAATTCCCTGGTGAGCTGCAGACTCAATCCCCTTGAGCCCCCACTAAAAAAAAAATCCAACAGGTCTTAAAAAGAAAGCTTTATATAAAAAGAAAGAAAAAGACATAAAATGGTCTCTGTATCAAGGTGATAATATACAGGGTCAATTGCTTAAAAGAAAAAAATGAGTAAACAGCCTTATCCAAAAAGAATACAATTTAACACATTCCAGCAACTACACACATGTAAATACAAAAAAAACAATATAAACCTATTGTCTTACTATCCTTATACTTACAACTTGGAAACCGAAGATTAGAAAGCCTGGAAATAGAAAGATCACTCTCAGAGCCGAGAGGGTCACCGAACCAAGACAAAGAACTCACACCCAAAACTTCCCTCCACCCAGATTTGAAAAAGTCTTGTTTCCTGATTGGTCCTCTGGTCAGGTGTTTTGGTTCCCTTTGTTAACCCCTTACAGGTAAAAGAACATTAACCCTTAGCTATCTGTTTATGACAGTCATGGGATAAAAGGGAAGGTCCTTTCATGGATTGAGAGCTGGTTAAAAGACGGGGAACAAAGGATAGGATTTAATGGTAAATTCTCATAATGGAGAGGGGTGACTAGTGGTGTTCCCCAAGGGTCAGTCCTCGGACCAATCCTATTCAACTTATTCATAAGTGCTCTGGAGAAAGAGGTGAACAGTGAGGTGGCAAGGTTTGCAGATGATACTAAACTGCTCAAGAGAGTTAAGACCAAAACAGACCGTGAAGAACTTCAAAAAGATCTCACAAAACTAAGTGATTGGGCAACAAAATGGCAAATGAAATTTAATGTGGATAAATGTAAAGTGATGCACATTGGAAAAAATAACTCCAACTATACATACAACATGATGGGGGCTAATTTAGCTACAACGAGTCAGGAAAAAGATCTTGGAGTCATCGTGGATAGTTCTCTGACGATGTCCATGCAGTGTGCAGAGGTGGTCAAAAAAGCAAACAGGATGTTAGGAATCATTAAAAAGGGGATAGAGAATAAGACTGAGAATATATTATTGCCCTTATATAAATCAGTGGTATGCCCACATCTCAAATACTGCGTACAGATGTGGTCGTCTCATCTCAAAAAAGATATACTGGCACTAGAAATGATTAGGGGTTTGGAGAGGGTCCCATATGAGAAAAGATTAAAGAGGCTAGGACTCTTCAGCTTGGAAAAGAGTAGACTAAGGGGGGATATGATAGAGGTATATAAAATCATGATTGATGTGGAGAAAGTGGATAAGGAAAAGTCATTTACTTATTCTCATAATACAAGAACTAGGGGTCACTAAATGAAATTAATAGGCAGCAGATTTAAAACAAATAAAAGGAAGTCCTTCTTCATGCAGTGCACAGTCAACTTGTGGAACTCCTTACTTGAGGAGGCTGTGAAGGCTAGAACTATAACAGCGTTTAAAAGAGAACTGGATAAATTCATGGTGGTTAAGCCCATTAATGGCTATTAGCCAGGATGGGTAAGGAATGGTGTCTCTAGCCTCTGTTTGTCAGAGGATGGAGATGAATGGCAGGAGAGAGATCACTTGATCATTGCCTTTTAGGTTCACTCCCTCTGGGGCCTCTGGCATTGGCCACTGTCGGTAGACAGGATACTGGGCTACATGGACCTTTGGTCTGACCCAGTATGGCTGTTCTTATGTGAAGTCACTTACAGACTGTGATCAAATCAACCCTTAACTTTCTCTTTGTCAAACTAAATAGATTGAACTCACTGAGTTTCTCCCTATAAATCAAGTTTTCTAATCCCTTAATCATTCTCGTGGATCTTCTCTGAACCCAGGTCAGAGTCACACAAGGAGACTGTGCCAATGGCTGGAATTATACTGAGATTTCCCATTTCTCAGTTTAGAGCCTAAACCACAAAACTATTTTTATCTTTCTATAACCTAGAGAAAAAGATGTGAAAAAAACAAATAACAACTTGTCCAAAAAGTTTTGGGAATATGCGATTGATGGCAAAAAAGGAACCAGTGATCACATTTAGGCCATAATTAACATGAATTATTGGAGGAAAAATGTTTTAAGTGACTAATATTCTATTGAAGTGTGAATGATGTGGAGCCATTTCTTCATAGTACCATAAATTCCTATGGAGCATGTCATTCCAAAAGGGTTTCCAAATCTGCTCCCATGTATGTGAATTGTCAGTTCTTGTAAAGGTAACTCTTTCAGAATTTGCTATTTCCATGGCATGTGTTGGGTGTACACGCTGATGCCAATTTATTTATTTATATATATCTGTCCATGTAACTAGAAACATTTCTTTCTAGTGGAAGAGATGTA